>NW_028261384.1:71671169-72018669 GCF_051295495.1 Thamnophis sirtalis
GGTAACCATTGAGTCAATATCTCATAATCTGCTGCATTGCATATTATACTAGGATTTGTACACAGTTCACATACACTGTTTTCCTGATGGCCATATAAGATTGCTTGAATGAAACGACATACTTTATTTGGAGACATCTCCAACGAAATCTTTAACAAATCGGTTAAATATTGTTGTATTTGTTGCTAGTTAAAGTCAATAACTTTAAATTTAGTAGTTGTGCACTTCACATTTCAGAGACTAAAGGAAAGGCTATTTAGTTTACTGCTTTGCTATTGCTCTACACGTATCTATATGTATATAAATATAGATAGTCCTCAACTTATGACCACAAATGAATCCAGAATTTCTGTTGCTAATCAAGACAGCTTTTAAGTGAATTTTGTCTCATTTTATGACCTTTCTTGCCACAGTTGTTAAGTGAATTACTGCCGTTGTTAAGTAAATTTGGCATACCATTGACTTTACTTATCAGAAAGCAAGGTGGAAAAGGTGATCACATGACCTAAGGTCACAAACTATCATAAATATGAATCAGTTGCCAAGCAGCCTAATTTTGATCACGTGGGGATGCTGCAACAGTTGTCCTAAAATGGTCCTAAGTCCCTAAACAGTTATTAAATTAAATGTTGTAAGGCAATAACTACCTATACACCTAAATGTTGTTCGAGTTGATATTAATTTCCAGGTAGTCCTTGGGTTTTGAGGGGAGTTGGGACCAGAATTTAATGTGATGTGACTGCATTGCTTAGTGATGGAAGTCCCAGTTGTCATCATAATCCCAGAACTGTATGAGGAGGCAAGAGTCCTAGGTGCACCTGGCAAACACTATGGAGTGGGTGGGTACTGCATGGATACCATGTATAGTTACTATGACATATGGGTGAGTTGGGGGGGTCACAGGCAAGTTGAATATGTGACTGGGATCTCATATGCTGTAACAAGACTCCTTGGGAATAAAAATGGCAAAAGCAACATATAGGATAAACTTGCGGCCTTCTCTGCAAGCTTCCCTTTTGATTTTGCTTGTGGGAAGCCAGCAAGGAAGATTGCAAATGTTGATCATGTGATTGTGAGGCAAATGCAACTGTTAAGTCTGAACTGGTTGCCAAGCGCCCAAATTGTGATACCATAAACATAGGAGAGTTGTGATAGGCAGAACTTTAAGGATGAGTCATAAGTACTACTTGCTCAGCTTTGTTGCTAACTTTAGATAGTCACTGAACAAGTGATTGTATCTCTAGGACCATCTGTATTTTCCCTGTTACTTTAACTCAATTTTCATCCTTTAATCCATCTTAGAAATACTAATTTTCTTTTTCTTTTTAATATTTGTTTTGATTTTATAAACAAACTTTTAAATCAGAATATATTTTGTATTGTTTCCCTATAGTATTTAAGATGATTGACGAGATAAGGATATTTAAAAATTAAATGTCTCCTCTCTTTCTATAAAGTATTCCGGGGAATTACATTGTGTATATATTAAGCAACTATTAATATATGTAAGAATTCTGATAGCGATTTGCAGCTATAATTTGAATAAATGGTGATAATCTTTAAAATTAAACTAGATATATAATTTTTTTTTTATTTCTTCCAGGTGCTTTCTACCTTGTATTTGAATATATGGATCATGATCTCATGGGGCTTCTGGAATCTGGCTTGGTTCATTTTGATGAAAGTCATATTAAATCTTTCATGAGACAGTTGATGGAAGGCTTGGATTATTGCCATAAGAAGAATTTCTTACATCGAGATATAAAATGTTCTAACATCTTACTAAACAACAGGTAATCATCCAGTTTTATAAAAAAATTGTTTCCAAAATTTAGAAATCAAACAAAATGTAGTTTGTAAATTCATTTTCAAATAATATTTATTTGATACATATAGTGCATTTTTTGTTCAAACTGCTGGAGATACTGAAAATTATTAGTCTAATAATTAGGCCCAGTCTTAGACCCAGTACTCTTCGAAATCTTTGTAAATGACTTAGATGAGGGAATAGAAGGGAACTCATCAAATTTTCAGATGACACTAAACTGGCAGGAATAGCCAACACCCCAGAAGATAAGCTCCGGATCCAAAAAGTTCTTGACAACCTTGAACAATGGACCTTAGCCAACAAAATGAATTTTAATATGGAGAAAAGCAAAGTTTTACATTTAGGTAGGAAAAAATCAAAGGTGTAAGTACAGATTAGGTGAAACTTGGCTCAAAAACAGTAAGTATGGGAGGGACCTTGGAGTCCTACTGGGTGATCACTTGAATATGAGCCAGCAGTGTGCAGCAGCAGCCAAAAAGCTAATACAATCCTGTGTTGTATAAATAGAGGCATAGAATCAAAATCACATGAAGAACTAGTACTGCTTTATAAAACACTAGTAGGACCACACCTGGAATACTGCAACCATTTTTGGTCACCATACTTCAAAAAAGATGTTGATACATTGGAAAAAATTCAGAGAAGAGCAACTAAGATGATCAAAAGCCTGGACACTAAAACATAAGAAGAATGGCTGCAGGATTTGGGTTTGGCTAGTCTAAAGAAAAGAAGAATTTGGGGTGACATGATAGCAGTATTCCAGTACTTGAGGAATTGCCACAAAGAAGAGGGGGTCAAATTATTCTCCAAAGCATCAGAGGGCAAGACAGGAAACAATGATTGGAAGTAATCAAAGAGAGAAGCAACCTGGAATTATTTAATTCCAGGTCATTCAATATCAAGTGGTCCGGGGGTCCTGCTCAACTATTATGGCTTTCAATGAAATTTTGTACGAACATGCACACATATCCCCAATGAACTTTGGTAAAGTGTTACATGTGCTGATGCAATACTTGCCGAAATATAGTCATTTGACCCCATACCACAGCCTTCTACAGTATGACAGAGATTCCAGCAACTTTGAGACAATATCTCTGGCAATATTTTGTTGAGAGAAACAAAACTTGGCCATCTTGTACAACTTTTTGTGCTTTATTAAACAAAATAATAAAAACATTCTCATGAGCGATCTCCATCTAGATAATTTGGAGCAAAGTTGGCTGAAAATATTGCGGCTTGAAAAAAGGTTAAAGTTTGGCTTTTTATATCTCTGGAAAGAGGTATAATAAAGTGTAACTTTTTGTGTAATAACTTAGCAACACAAGTTTTTTGAATATAAAATTTCATTCTACTGCTTTCAAATAGTTTACAAATTGAGTGTAAAATTGACAGTTTTTGTAAAAACGCCAAAAATAAGGTATTTTCAGCCTCCATTTACAAAAAGGCCCTGGAAACTCTGATAAATCATTCTCATTAGAAAGAGCATGTTTCAACCCCCGCTAAAAAGTAGGGTTGGTTTGTCATCCCTGACGTATAAAGCCCTAAAAATAGGGACAAAGTTGAGGATGTTGCTATTGCAATGTCACATGCATTCTATTATTTTTTCATCTTGTTTGTTTCATATAGACATCATTACTACTATTATATTGCATTGGTCCATGGTGACATTGTCGCTACCAGTTCAGGCACTTGAACCAGCAACCCCATTGCCATTAGGGCACACATAATACTTTACCAATGTTCATTGGGGATATGTTTGTATGTTCACACAAAATTTCATTGAAAACTGATGGTCAGACAGAGCACTTTTTTGAAATCAGACCACTTGACACGGAATGACCCAGAAACTTCCTGACAATTAAACAATTAATCAGTGGAACAACTTGCCTCCAGAAGTTGTAAATGCTCCAACACTGGAAGTTTTTAAGAAGAGGCTAGACATACACTTCTCTGAAATGGTATAGGTTCTCTTGCTTGAGCAGGGGGCTGGACTAGAAGACCTCCAAGGTTCCTTCCAGATTCTATTCTGTTCCACTCCACTTCACTCTATTCTTACTCCTACTCTATTCTAGACTTCAGCATTTCATTTATTTGAATGCATAACTAATATGAATCTAAAGTTCATTTTAGGCATGTTTGAAATAGAAGTATGAAAGCAGTTAGTTAATCAAAGTCATGATTAAATTTTCAATTGATTTAATAAGAATATTTTAGGCTAAATGCAACTCATAAGGCTTCTGTAGAAACTCTCTAATTTTAAATTAAAGATGTTATATAACTACAATAGGATCAATAAATTATGACAAAAAATAAGACTTATCCTGTGTGTACTGAACTCTGCATTTTAGTAGGATTGTGATTTTCATTTCCCAAGGAACCTTTTTTTAACCTGTACATAGTGATACATACACACAGAGCTAGATTAATGACATACTGCATGCATGTATTTATTGAGAACAACTTATAGTCCTCTAGTGCTCACACTGGATGCTAAAATTGGTGTTGGTCCTGATGTTGCTTAGCAATACCTGTCGTGGTTGGGACTGTTGAGAGTTGGGTTTAATTAGTTTACCATCCGTGTAAATTGTACAGTAATTTTTAGGAACTTTTTTCCTGCTCTACTATGACTATTTATTATATTTGTATTTTATGTGCTTTTAAAATATTGTTTTAACTATAAAACAGTTTGAGGAACTAGTAAAAAAAGTGGTACGTAGTAGGTGTTAAAATTTTTGATAATTGAAGCATTAAGTTATAAAAATAAATGGAAAATAAATATTACAACATTACAGTATAATATTTTTAGGTATTAAAATGATTTATTATTACTTTTTAATGCTTTATTTTTCTCATTTTTGACTGTTTGCAAATCTAAATCATGAGAACACAACTTTTTATGCAGGAAGAGTAAAACTTAGTTTTGACTTTTATGCATGAGGATTGTACTACAAAGAGTTTTGGTGGGTCCTAAGCCAAAAAAAAAAAACATTTAAAATTGAGTTAAATATAAATACTTATGGATAATATTCAATTGTACATCAAACAAAATTTACTGTTTCCATTAGGGGGCAGATCAAGCTTGCAGATTTTGGTCTTGCTCGCCTGTACAGCTCTGAAGAGAGGTAAGTTTAATATTAATTTAAAACTATGTGTTCTTTTTGGAAGTATTCTGAAAATATATCATAAACAAAACTTAATAAAAGATGCGGAATTAAAAAAATCTTCCATGACCTTTAAGAATGTGGTAATACTTATTATTTTAAGTATTATTTTAATGTTTTCTAATCTGAATTAAATTTTAAGCATTTTTTATTTATTTATGAACACTTACCTCATAACTCATTAAATGTACCCTGTAAACTATTAGCTTGGGTTCGCTTTCACATATTTCCTTCATAAAAAGTAAATACCAAAGATTTCATGCTTTTTAGCTGGAAATGAGTCCCTCCTTCCTGCAACTGGACTATGTTCCATCACTATGATACCTTTATTTATTCAATAATGTCTAAAGTGTATTGCACAATTTTGTTTGGTTATTGTAATGGTTTGTGCAATAATTTAAAAAGATATGCCTTTTTGGTAATAGTACCGTATTTTCACGACCATAAGCCGCACTGAAAATCCTAAAATTTGATCAAAAACCGGCAGTGCGGCTTATAACCCGATGCGCTTTATGTATGGAAAAAGATCGAAAATCTCTCCCTCCCGATTTTACGCTCAAACTTGAAGCTCGCAAGCGAATGACCGCGCGCAGCCACGCACACGTCCCTCTGGTCTCTCCCTCTCAATTTTACGCTCAAACTGGAAGCTCTCCCACACGTCCCTCTGGTCTCTCCCTCTCAATTTTACGCTCAAACTGGAAGCTCTCGCACACATCCCTCTGGTCTCTCCCTCTCAATTTTACGCTCAAACTGGAAGCTCTCCCACACGTCCCTCTGGTCTCTCCCTCTCAATTTTACGCTCAAACTGGAAGCTCTCCCACACGTCCCTCTGGTCTCTCCCTCTGAATTTTACGCTCAAACTGGAAGCTCTCGCACACGTCCCTCTGGTCTCTCCCTCTCAATTTTACGCTCAAACTGGAAGCTCTCGCACACGTCCCTCTGGTCTCTCCCTCTCAATTTTACGCTCAAACTGGAAGCTCTCCCACACGTCCCTCTGGTCTCTCCCTCTCAATTTGCAAGAAAATGACCGCGCGCAGGCACGCACACCTCCCTCGTGTGGGAGAGCTTCCAGTTTGAGCGTAAAATTGAGAGGGAGAGACCCGAGGGACGTGTGGGAGAGCTTCCAGTTTCAGCGTAAAATTGAGAGGGAGAGACCAGAGGGACGTGTGGGAGAGCTTCCAGTTTGAGCGTAAAATTGAGAGGGAGAGACCAGAGGGACGTGTGGGAGAGCTTCCAGTTTGAGCGTAAAATTGAGAGGGAGAGACCAGAGGGACGTGTGGGAGAGCTTCCAGTTTGAGCGTAAAATCAAGAGGGAGATTCAGATTCAGTTCGTGGGAGATATTTGGTGCGCTTCTTTGAAAATCTCCCTCCCAATTCTGCCCAACGCCTCCCCGACCTTACTGGACGAACGGTGCGGGGGTGTGTGTATCATGTAGTGCGGAGTGCGAGGAGTGGCAGATGTTGCAAAAAAAAACGTGCGGCTTATAACCCGGTGCGCTTTATATATGAAAAAAGTTTGAAAAATTAACGTTAACTGATACTGCGGCTTATAATCCGGTGCGGCTTTTGGTCGTGAAAATACGGTACTTCAGATGCAGTATAAAAATCTGAATGTACCCGAAAACATAAATGATTGTAAAATCTTTGATTCTTATAGTATATAAATGGACATGATTAGTTGGTAACACCATTACCTTAATTCATTGGCCTAGTTGTCATGAAGATGCAGGTAGTTCTTGTTTAGTGACTGCCCTGGACTGTGACCTTTCACAGTTGCGATAGTGATGAAAAAGTAACTTTGCAACCAATGCCTCCATTAATGACCAATGCAGTATCTTTCTTAATTATGAGTTTTCTCTTGCAACCAGTTAGTACCTGTTGTCCTCTTTTGTTTTTCCTTTACTCCACTCTAGTAGAGTGGGGAGATTACCTAAAGAAGCTATCTTTTCCTGAGTTACTTTTCTCAGCAGTGCAGCTTTATTCCTAAAAGATGCTAATAGCACGTTAACAAGCTCAGCAACCTAATTTAGTTTGTTAGAACTAACCAATTTCATACCAAGGATTTTTTATTTTTTTTTGCGCCTAGGACCAAAACCTTCATTTTTATGTATATTCATCATAGTTTGCTTATTTACTCAATTGCAATTCCTTCGTCTCTAATAAATGCAAATAACAAACATTAAATCTCTTCTTGCTAATTATGCCAGTGTCAGTGTGAGCAAGCCAAAGGGCAGGGGAGTGCTGTAAGAATTGCTCTTTTACTCTGCTTCCTTGTAAGTCCAGTTCTGGAAACCTTCCCTGCTGTTTGGGTTCATTCATCTGTTTGACGTCATATTCTTCTGATTCGCTAAAGAAAAGAAAAGTTCAAAATAGTAAGCATAATAGCCGTTATGTTATTTTTCACTTAGTGATTGATTTGCCTAACAAGCAAGTTGTGAGTCCCGATTGCAGTTTCTAAATGAGGACTGCCTGTAGTAAAAATCTTTCGATATTGCACCATTGTATTATATGTAAGATACATTCTGTCGTGTGATGGAATATTTTTCTATACATCATAATATAAAGTTATTTAGGGTGAGGCTTGTACATAAGAAACATATGGTAAGACAGAAACAGTGACAAATCCTTGAAGAACAGGGGCTGATTTGAAACTTCCGGCTGATGTCACAGCAGGATTGGATGCCAGGAAGAGGGCTCCGAAAGGAGTTAAAGCCACCCTGTAGGGGTGGTGAAGAAAAGAAGGGCATCCTGCAGGTCGCAAAGAGCCACAACTCTTCCGCTCAACCCAGGGTGTTATCCTTCTCATCCACCAAAGAGAAGAAGCAGCCATCATGGCTGCCATAAAGCTGGGACAGCCGAGACAACAAAGAAAATGTGTACGAGTGATGTAGATGAACAGTGACTGGAGCTGGGTGAGAAGATTTCTTTTTTTCTTTAGACCCTAACCTTAAAAGGAAAAAAAAAAGAGAAAATTCAGGAAAAGAGACTCTTAGAACTATCTGTTAAAGCTGTAAATAACCATAGAGAGAAAAATCCTAGACCCGAATGAAAGAAATTAAGGGGAGAAAAGCTAAAGACTTTCTTTAAAAAAATACAGAAAATTGGATTGCTTAAACTGGCTAGGCATTGTATTGAAAATGAATTATAAAATGCTGGAACTACTTACCTGACTAGCCAACTTTGCTTTCATAAACTGAATTAAAACTTGGATTAATTAATTTGTTAGATTTGAAACAACACTAAAACCTAAGATGAGGTCGCCATCTACTGGTGAATGAAAAATATACCATACCCCAACAAGACTGGGAAATTTTTGATAAGAGAACCAAACAAGGCCTATTTGGAGGATTATGGTGATTTACTGTTCTATAAATATCTATTTCATGATTACTTGAGATTCTATTGTGAGAACCAAGAAGACTCTTACAGAAGTGACTTTTGACTTTTGGAAAGTTGCCTGGACTATCTATGGAATTGATTAATTACCCTGAGATGTAAAGGATTATTATTGAATATTCTGAGAAGGAACATCAGACTTGATTTCTGGACCGCTGATAAGAGTGGGACTTATTAAAACAAAACAAGGGGCTTTACCAAGGGGAGATGAGTGGTACTCCAGGACAAATGGTGTTGATGTTTCAAGACACATTAGGGATGTTATGACAAAGAATTACAGAGAAACACAGAACTTATTGCAAGGCATGAATGGAAAAATGGAAAATATCTTACAACTGATGAATGAATGAAGATCAAAGAGTCCAGGAAAGAGAGGAGATAACAGAAAGAACAGACAAATCAGCAAATAAAACAAGAAGATGAGAAGGAGAAGATGATGACAACAATAATAAAGACTGATGAAATAAACCAAGGAAAAAGTACTTTTAAGAGATTTAAAAATGGAATCTGGTAAGCTGGAAGATACTTTTGAAAGGAGGATCGGGGCATGGGTGGATATTTTTGAGACCTGGCAGCTTAGGAGGATAGAGAGATGGGAGAATTACCTATATTGAACGGTGATGTACGTGTTGATAGAGATAAAGAGCCAAGAGAAGAGTACAGGAGGCAAGTTAAAAAATAATTTAAATATTAAAATGGGCAAGAAATGATCAAGAGAAAGGAAATATTTTCTTTTTCTTTCTAATGAAATGATGGCCTGATGAAAAACTAGAATAGAGGTAGAAATAAGAATGTGCACTTTTATATAAAACAACAGTTAGATGCAAAGATTGAAAGTTGAAAGATAGTAGTATTATGTACGTCCAAATAATATGATGATTGACATTAGACTGGCCTATTGAAATATTGAATAACCATTGAAAATGACTATTTTTAAATATAAACCTGTGAATTAACACAAGAATAAGTAATTATGACCTGACTAGAATTTGGAATGGAGGCAGAAATAAGTAATAGTGAGAATATTAACATATATAATTTTTATATGATAGAATGAGAGTAATAATCAGATGGAAAGATTAGCGGTCAAAAGATGGTATTACTATGTATGTTTAAATAATATTACTATTGGTATTAAAATGAAACATTGACATATTGAACTAAGACATGACTAAGAGTGTATTAATCACTAATTGCAAAATCAGTAACAGTAACTGATTTTGTACATAGCATAGATTGCCATATTGGCTTTTGCTTTGAACAGCAAAAATTGATTCAGACCCGATCTTATGGTAGTTTGAAAAGAAACCTGAGAATAGCAGTGACTTCCAAAGACATTCTAAAACACTGATGGCTAACCTTTTTATCGTTGTGCAGCAAAAGCCTGGGTGCACACACCCATAATGCAATGCATGCATGCCCCCCCTGCGCCCTCCATGCATACATGTGCAACCCTGCATGTGCCCCACTTGCACCCGGCTTCCGCACATGCACAGCAGAGACCCGAAAACCAGCTGGCCTGTGGGAGGCTCACGTGCATGTGCGGTGGAGCTTAGCTGGGGTGTTGGCTCGCGTGCTGGCAAAGAGGCTCTGCATGCCACCTGTGGCACACTTGCCATAGGTTCGCCATCATGGTTCTAAAACATTATTTTCTGAATCAGAAAAAGATCAGAATTATTCTTCTATGGAAACTGATTAAGAAAATAATGCCAAAATTAGCAGTCACAGACCATCCATTTATTTTGTGTAAAAATGTAAATGCATTTGAAGAACATCATTTTTCTTTTTCTTTTTTAGTTTTTTTTTTAATTGAGCTTTTAATCTTATAAGTCACTCAGAATCACTGAGAATGAGTTGGCCATATAAATTTTCTTAAATCAGTTAAATGAATAAAAGGAGGACATGGTGAATACTGACGTAATCAATTCCCTAATTTCAAGAGTCTGGCTGAAGACAATCATTGCAAATACCTTGGCATTCTACAAGCTGACAGTACTAAGCACACTAAAGTCATGATGTCAGAAGTGAATTCAGTAATGAGAATGAGGAAGATTTTAGTGTTCAAACTCATAGGAGGAAATAATATCAAGGTGATTAACACCTAGACAATTCCAATATATATGCAGATGAAATAGTGAATTAGAATGATTAAAATGAAACCTTAAGAACAAATGCAAACAAAGCCAGAATTGAATAGAGAGCAAATGAAACTTCTGCACAAAAGTGGAAGAAACAATGAACTATCTAGTTTGCTGCTACAAGAAGATCACATAGACTGATTACAAACAGACAAAACAATTACTTATAAGAAAGATAAAGAGAAGAGAAGAGAAAGAACTTGGGGTGGGTGGGGGGTGGGGACAAAATGCAAAGACCTGAAAATTGAAGTAGAATAACTATGGCAAAAGAAAGCAAAGTTAGTACAAGTAGGAATAGGTGCCCTGGATCCAAACCCAAAATAACTGAAGCATCTCTTGAACATCATCAGCATTGATAAAATCACTATTGGTCAATTGCAAAAGGCAGATTTATGTAGAACAGCTAATATTTTTTGACAGTATCTTTAACACAGCATCTGCTCATCCCAGGCCCTTGGGAAGGATTAAATTGAGGGATAAAAATGCCAATTCCAGTATAAACATCTGTCTGACTATGCCGTGAGCCATAATACATTTACTTCATGTCAAACTGTTGAAGAAAAATGTGCATTAGCTGAATATGGAAAATTAGTCATGAAGCATTGATAAGTTAAAAATTGGAACTTTTGACATGTACAGAAAACAAAAATGAATATCAAAATAATTTAATGAAATGATTAACAAAATCCTGGCAAGCAAAAGCATTAGCAGTAATATAGATTACATTGTATCTACAAAAGATCATGGAGAAAGTGGATAAAGATAAATCCTGGCAATGACTTAGAACTGGAAGATTTAAAAAGAAACCGAGGGCTTTGAATATGATTGCTCCAAAACAAGCTGTTCAAATTAATGCTGTTAAAACTAGAATTGAAAAATTGTCAAATGACTCAAGATACAAATTGTGCAGAAGGCAGTAGATGCAGTAGAACATAGAGTCTCCTGCGCATGTGCGAGGAACATGTCTGCCGAGTTCACCGCTCCGGCTCCGTACAGAAAAAAAGCCCGTAGAGAGGAGGAATCGAGCTCTGGAACTGAGCCAAGGGAGGCTAAGGTAGTGTGAACTCCTCGCGGTCCTGGAGCTGGCAGTGGACTGACGAGTTTTTACTCCCCAAGGCTGCCACCTCCGAAAGACGCCGGCACCGTTGATACCGCTGACGCCGCCCAACGCCGCGGCCCAGCTGGTCTGAGAAACCCGACCTCCCCCCTCGTATTTACTGCCTGACTGCCGCAACCACAACCACCGCTGTGCCGCTGGCTTGCCGATGCCGGCTTGAAAACGCTGCGGCTTGTGAACGCCGTGGCTTAGCTGTTACAAGACTTTGCGGCCGAGCTGCCAGGGGAGCTCTGATCTCCCCCCGATTATTGCTGGCTGCTGCAACCATCGCTGTCTGTTAGCTCGCTGGCTCGCTGGCTGTGAGAACGCCGCGGCTTAGCGGGTTGGAAGATTGTTCGGCCTAACTGCTTTTGGGGGGAGCCTGATTTAGCTCTCTGGTTTGCTGAGGCCCCTTGAGAACGCGGCCCAGCTACTGAATGGGGCACTCCCCCTCCTTCCACCTGGGATGAGCTCTTCTTTTTTTTCCAACCTTGGGCTTAAACTACTAAGGGGGCTGTTGGTGTGAACGGACTTGTACATTAGGCCTTTGTCCACCATGATTGGCCTTCCGGCTCTTGTTGCTGCTGTTGATATTCGGACCTACTCTGCCTTTCAACCACCCTCCCCTTCGGACTGCATTGAACTATTCAGAGGGGGTGATCGACATGACAGGTCGCTTGATGAGATCTGGAAGCTGGCTTGCTGCCACTGCGACCCGTCTGGATCCCCCCCCTTCCGCTCCATCTAACTCGGCCTTCCTTAAGGTGTGGCCTCTCCCCTGTCGGGTGTGTCTTGGAACCTGGAGAAAAGGAGAGGGGCGGAACACCCCTCTTGGACCATATATTTTTTACCATATGTTACACTGGACTCTCTACTGGTCTTGGCAGAAGATATAAGCCTTGTACGGACTTCGCGCGCCTGCGCAATTTTTAATCTGGTATGGTGAGTGCATGGGATTGTATGTGATTGAGTGAATGATCCCACTTTTTACTATTTTATTACCACTGTATTTTATGTGTTTTAACTATTATGTGGGGACTGTCTGGTGAACAAATGGATGTGTTTGATTCGGAGGGCCTGTCGGGGAACGTGGGAGCCATAGGGATGGTCGAGGGAACCACGGACATGGGAGTGGGCCGGAGCATCACGGTCGTAACAGGGAGGGGCAGATATGGCGGGGACTTTAGGGCTGGCCATTACCGGGGAAGGAGGGCTTGCTACGTTATAGAGATCCCTCCTTCCGGCCCTACGAGTCCTACTCCAAGGCCAGATGGCGCGAGTAATCAGGACCCTGGTCTCAGGCTGTTGTCGCTAAATGCCAGGTCTGTTGTTCACAAGGCTCCCCTCGTCCGGGACTTAATTATAGACGAGGGGGCAGACCTGGCATGTATTACTGAAACCTGGCTGGGCCCGGAAGGAGGAGTCCCCCTCGTAGAGATGTGCCCAGAAGGTTTTCAGGTGCTTCATCAGCCGAGAGCCCAGGGAAGGGGTGGAGGTGTGGCTATTGTTATCTGAGAGTCTCTAGCACCTCGTAGGATCCCTGCTCCGGAGCTTGTCGGGTGTGAGTCCCTGCTGGTGAAGTTGGACCTCAAGGGTCAAGTGGGTTTGCTGTTAACGTACCTGCCTCCCAACAGCGTTGCAGCAGCCCTCCCCTCGCTCCTCGAGTCGGTAGCCGAGCTGGCAGTTGAGTTCCCCAGGCTTATGGTTCTGGGGGATTTCAATCTGCCTTCGCTCGGTGAACACTCTGATGGTGCGCAGGAGTTCATGGCTTCCATGACAGCCATGGGCTTGACCCAGGTAATTCGGGGCCCAACCCACTCAGCGGGTCACACGCTCGACCTCGTATTCCTCTCGGAGCAGTGGACTTGTGATCTTGGTCTGAGGGGCAGTGAGATCATACCCCTGTCGTGGTCAGACCACTGCCTACTGAGGCTTGACTTTCGGAGGCCAAATCTCCACTGTAGGGAGGAGGAACCGACCAGGTGGTTCCGCCCCAGGCGACTTATGGACCCCTTGAGGTTCCAGACGGAGCTTGGGGTTATTCCTGATACTCTCGCCCACAGTCCGGTGGAGACTCTGGTTGCTGCCTGGAACTCGGCAGCGACGGAATCTCTTGACCGGATTGCGCCACTACGGCCGCTCCGAGGCTGTGGATCCAGGAGGCCCCCTTGGTTCACCGAGGAACTCCGGGAGAGGAAGCGCCGGAAGAGACGCCTAGAGCACTTGTGGAGGTCCAACAAATCCGAATCGAGCCGAGCACTTTTAACATCGTGCATCAAGGATTACATCAGGGCAATTAGGACGGCTAAAAGAACATATATTGCCACCTTGATTGCCTCCGCAGAATTGCCCCCAGCCGCCCTGTTTAGGATAACCCGTTCCCTCCTAAATAGGAGGGATACGGGGGATCCCCTACAGGGTAGAGCTGAGGACTATGTCCAGTTCTTAGCGGACAAAGTTGCTCGGTTTCGGTTGGAGTTGGACTCCGATTCTGCAGATCCAGCCGAGGCACTAGGGGATAATCTGGTAGACCACCCCTGGGTTGAGTTTCAGGATGTTGCCCCTGGGGACGTGGACAAGGCCATGAGAGCTGTGAGTGCCTCCACATGTGCACTGGACCCGTGCCCCTCCTGGCTGGTTGCTAACAGCAGGGAGGTGACACGGGGCTGGATCCAGGTGGTTGTTACCGCCTCCCTTCGGGAGGGGGTCTTTCCCCCCGTGCTTAAAGCGGCGGTGGTGAGACCCCTCCTGAAGAAACCATCTTTGGATCCAGCCGTTCTTAACAATTATCGTCCAGTCTCCAACCTCCCCTTTGTGGGAAAGGTTGTTGAGAAGGTGGTGGCCTTTCAGCTCCAGTGGTCCTTGGAGGAAGCTAGCTATCTTGACCCATCCCAGTCTGGCTTCACGCCTGGCTACAGCACAGGAACCGCTTTGGTCGCATTGACCGATGACCTCTGGAGAGCCAGGGATGGAGGCCACGCCTCCATCCTGGTCCTCCTTGACCTCTCAGCGGCTTTCGATACCATCGACCATGGTATCCTTCTGCGACGACTGCGGGAGGTGGGGGTGGGAGGCACTGTTTTGCGGTGGTTCTCCTCTTACCTCTCGGACAGGTCGCAGTCAGTGTTAGTTGGAGGGCAGAGATCGACCCCTAGGCCCCTAACATATGGGGTGCCGCAGGGTTCGGTCCTGTCCCCCCTACTTTTTAACATCTACATGAAACCGCTGGGCGAGATCATTCGGCGGCACGGGATAAAATGCCACCAGTATGCGGACGATACCCAGTTGTATCTGTCCGCCCTGTGCCAACTCAATGAAGCGGTGGAAGTGATGAACCAGGGACTTGAAGCTGTTAGTGACTGGATGAGGGCGAACAAACTCGTGCTCAACCCAGATAAGACCGAGTGGCTGTTGTGTTTCCCTCCCACCAATTTGGCTAGCATTCCATCTCTCAGGCTGGGGGGTCAAATATTACGCCCCTCAGACAGGGTCCGCAACTTGGGAGTCCTCCTGGACCCACAGCTGACTTTCGAACATCGCTTGTCAGCTGTGACCAGGGGGGCATTTGCCCAGGTTCGCCTGGTTCACCAGTTGCGCCCCTACCTGAACCGGGAGGCCCTCACAACAGTCACTCGTGCCCTTGTGACCTCTAGGCTGGAATACTGCAATGTGCTCTTCATGGGGCTGCCCTTGAAGAGTATTCGGCGACTTCAGCTAGTCCAGAATGCGGCCGCGCGAGTGATTGTGGGTGCACCTCATTTCACCCACATAACACCTATCCTCCACGAGCTGCACTGGCTACCTGTTGATCTCAGGGTACGCTTCAAGGTGCTACTTGCCACCCATAAAGCCCTCCATGGTAGTGGATCTGGATACTTGAGAGACCGCCTACTGCCAATTACCTCCACACGACCTATTAGATCTCACTGGTTAGGCCTCCTCCGAATTCCATCTGCCGGTCAATGTCGACTGGCAACTACGCGGAGGAGAGCCTTCTCGGTGGCAGCTCCGACCCTGTGGAACGATCTCCCCGTGGAAATTCGTACCCTCACCACCCTTCAGACCTTCCGCACAGCCCTTAGAACTTGGCTATCCCGTCAGGCCTGGGGTTAAGACTACATCCCGCCCGAATAGTATGAATGTTGTGTTCTTAATTATGTATTTGTCATATATGTTAAAAGTCTGCCTCCCCTTCCCCTCTTTTAAGTTGTAAGCCGCCCTGAGTCCCCCCAGGGAAAAGGGCGACATATAAATAAACTTTAAATTCAAAAAATTCAAATATATCCAGCTCACAGGATTTGTGATCATAGTTATAATAAATTATATAAGATGATTGCCAAAATTATTTACTGGAACAACTGTAAAAATGATCAGGTGCCAGTAACAAAAAATTGAAAAAGTAGTTGAAAATAGCAGTTTAAAATATTGTGGGATTTTAGAATACAGACCAGTATGTTATCTGGCTCATAAAATACAAGATATAACTATGGTTGAAAAGAAGAAAGTATTGATAATTGATGTAGCTTTACCAGGGAATAATAGCACAAAAGGAGAAAGAATTGGAGAAGATCACAAAAATATAAAGAGCTAAAAATCAAAATTGAAAGCTTATGGCATAAGCTGGCTGTGGTAGTCCTATTAGTTATTGGGTATGCTAGGTGGCGTACCAAGAAATCTTGGATGGTACTTAGACAAATTATGTATTGACATTTAAGCATCCAATCTGTCAATTACAAAACATCATACTGTTTGGATCTGCACATATATCTTGCCAATACATTACAGCATCCTAAGTTCTTGTAAAGAATTTGATGCATATAAAGATTAACAGAAGCTAAAAAAACTGGTAGCTTTTATTTCATGCTGTTATGTAGAAAATAACAATCTATTAAATGTATAGTCCACTTGACTCGCAACAGCTCAGTACCAATTTAGGAAATAAATTTTCAAAAACAAATCTGTAATTCTATTGAAAAGTGAGCTCAGAAGATTTATAGGATGATTTAATTCATTTTGATAACATTATTTGGAAAAATGTTTAATGGGAAATTATGTTTAAATAAAAATGCAAAAATATTTTCTTTTTTCCCTAGTCGTCCATATACCAACAAAGTTATCACTTTATGGTACCGTCCCCCTGAACTTCTGCTAGGAGAGGAACGATACACACCTGCCATTGATGTCTGGAGCTGTGGGTGAGGCATTTTTTGCTAACAAACTTTATGCAGAAAAGTAATTTGACAAAAGGTACAAATTATGTGGTATAATGGATACGTTTGAACCAGAGACCAGGATACATTACACTAGCAGCAATTGTTTTATTGACAGTGTTGGACATTATCTCTAGAGTCTGTTAAAAAGGGGTGCAGTTACAGTTCCTGTTTATACTTACATAAAATGTAACTGACTGAATACAAAAGCAAGTATGTGTTGTAATAGAATTAATGAGGCCATTAGAGTGTACATACAATGCAGTGCAACTGGACTACAAATAAAGTGAGGTTTCCAATGATTTCAAAATATTTTCTGAATGTAGTTTTTTTTAGGAGTTACTTTTGGTTTTTTTGGAGATTTTCCGCATTCCCGGGCTTTCTAAATATTTTAAGCAAGTAGTCCCAAAAGTGCTACTTTCAGGAGGGATTGAACTTTCTTGTTTTTTTTTTTTTTGGAAGATATTTTGCTTCTCACCCAATAAGCTGCTTCAAGCTCTGACAGGATAGTGAGGAATGGAAGGATTTATATTCCTTGCAGACAATTGGTAATCTGCATTCTTTTAGAGTACGGGTGTCTAACTCGAAGCCCGTGGGCCAGGTATGCATTGCGCCTCCCCCCCCCCCATGTCCCGTTTTCAGCCAGCAGAGTGCTACTGGAGGCCCATTTTGGCCAGCAGTGACACTGAGGACTGGTCCTTTGATATTTTCAGGCTGGCCCCACAGGCAGGAGGCAGAGTGCTGCAGAAGGTCGTCCAGGCCGAATATGGGATGCATGGGACCATGTGAGGCTCCCCACACCCTGTTTTGGCTGGGAGAGTGCTGCAGGAGTCAGAACTTTCTTCACCTTCTCTTTAGCAGCATCTGCCAACTAAAACTAGGTACCCTCCAAGTTTTCCTGTAGGTTCGGCGGGAGGGGCTACAGCTGGGTTTAGTCACAGCCTGATTGGTCCAGAGACTGAGGGATTTTTCTTAAATATCCTCCTTTCCCTCTAGGCTCCCAGTTTCCTTCAGTCCAAGCACTAGCTGTGGCTCCAGTGAGGTACTTATTGAAGTTTATATTTTTCCTAATTAGGTTGATTTCTAAAATTCCTACCAAAATAAGAATCGACTGCTGCCCATAGAGACTGTCCCTCAGCCTCATCAGGATAAGGAGGGCCCTGGCCTTCTACCTTGGGCCGGAAAAGGGGCTTGATTCCTGGGTGTGCAGGGGTGGCAGGCTCCTATTGCAGTCTAACAAATTGCAGGCTCTGCGGCGGCATGATTGTTATTGCTTTTCCTTTGAAAGCCATGAACCTTGCCATGGCTTTAACAACCCGCCGCTTCTGCAAGGTCTCGCTGCCACCAGAGCCTCACCACAACTTTAAAAATTCGCTGCAGCTTTAATTACGCTGGAGAGGCGTGCCTCTGTGAGTCGCCTCGAGCGGCGCAGCGCGGTCTGTCAAGGAGAGCAGAGAGCAAACGGACAGATGTAGCTGCTACAAGAGTCCAAAGGGCTCGGATCATCGCAAGGCCACAACCTCAGAGCTATTGAGACTGAATGCCTTTCTTTCAATCCACAATCGTCATTTTGGTGCGACTTCATGGGCGGCAGTCATTTTCTAAGACAATGGCCTGCATCGGAGTTGTTAACTGAGGCCTGCAGATGCCTTCTCCTTGGGTCTACTGCCAATATTGCGGCCATTAATCGAGGCCGATAGGCTCCTTCTCTGCCCAGCGTCCTGCAGCACGGCCATACATCGAGGCCGGCAGGTTTGCCGCAGTCAATCCAGGCACAGGCCACGTGAGTGAGGCATGGCCTCTATAGCCCCTGAATCAGTGCAGGCCCAAGAAGAAATGGCAGAGGAAGGCCAAAGCAGACTCGGGCCCAGGGCAGCAGCCTCCAGGCCTGCAACTGACCAGCGCCCCTCTAGAGTGGCTGCTAGGGATGAGTCAAGGAGACAGAAGACCTTGGAAAAGCAGGTGGCCAGGGCAGAGAGGCTAGCACAAGCGGTTAGGCCTGAATCCCTTTGTAGATCCAGATCCTCAATAGGGCCCAGCTCTCACCATTCTGGTTCCCCCCCCCAGGGGTTTCAGTCCTTCCCCTTCTATATCACCTGCATGACCACGCAGACAGGTGGCTTCTCCTTCACCTCCCTTCTCTCCTAGATCATATAGGGAAGGGGGAGAGGACCCAGGAGAAGGGGGACCTTGGGACTACCTGCCGGCCGCCCAACTTGCCTCCTGGGGGCCCTCGTCCCAGGGCCCGTCTGAGGAGGATTTAGAGAATCTAGAGCTTTTGCTTGACAGCATCAGGAGACATCAGGAGACTCATCTCCACCGCTATAGCCAAGGGCATTGTGTCGGGCATGTCCCAAAGGGAACGCCTCCCACAAAGGGTAGCAAGGCTGCACTCTGTCCCCAGACACAGATCTCCTTCTTCCTCCAGGGGACAGGATCCACCTCAGCCTCCTTCCCCTTCGGTAGTCAGTGAGGGCTCTATCTTAGGGGAGGTGGCCCATCCGACCTGGGGTTCTCGGAATATGAGGACTCAGTTCCTCCTGACCCTCCGGCATTTCCAGGTCTCTTCTCTCCTCCGGCCTTCAAACCTCTTCTGCATAAGGCCAAAAAGACTACTCAGATTGGTACAACCCCCCCCCCAGTGTCCCAACAAAGGGATCCCAACTTAGCCATGTTTATAAATCCCAATACAGATGAGGAGGTTCCAGCCCCCCCCTCTTCCTAAAAGTGGTCAAGAACCAGTGGTCTCGACCTTCTTCTTTACTTAGCCCTGGGAGTAATGATAGGCACTTCTACAACATGGAGCAGGCCTTCTCCCAGGCCTATAATTACCAACAGTAGACACCCCCATTGCCCTACTTGCTAATGCATCCATCGTAGCCTCAGGCTACGTGGTCGACAAACTAAAGCCCAAGGACAAGGGTGTGGAACTTACCCTCCATAAGAATTTCAACGCTTTGGCCTGGGCCATTAAGTCAGCTGCAGCAGCTTCTTACTTCAATCACATGGCGGTTAGGTGGCTGAGACAATTACAGGACAGCATCCCACTTCAGGATGAGTGTCTTCATCAAGACCTCACCAAGATCATCTTGGCCACCCATTTTTTCGCATAAGCCACCCTAGATTCCATAAAATTTGCTTCAAGGTCCCCAGCTATTCTTGTTAGGTATAATTACTGACTGTACAGCAGTAGAGATTAACTTGATTTTGCACTTGATAACTGCAGCTAGATTGTTGGTGGCGCAATACTGGAAGAAGGAAGATTTGCCTACTATCCAAGAATGGACATTGAAAGTTACAAACTTAGCAGAGATGGCTAAAATATCTGCATATCTTAAGGACTATTCAAACGAGAGATATAAACGAGACTGGAAAAAATGGATTGACTATATTCAAAATAAATATGGGTCTAGGAAATTTCAGATAGCTTATGATTAAGATCAGGAACAATACAAATTGTTTATAAGCCTAGCAAGGAGGAGCTAAGCTCAATTTAAAGATGTTATTAATTTTCTACTTTCTCTTTAAGTATATTTTAAACTGTTTTTGTTAAAGATTTATACCTTGTATTGGTTCTGGGAAGTCGGGGGGGGGGGAAGGTTGGGGGGGCTGGGGGAGAGGAGGGAGGGAGCGGAGTTTATTATGACTGTACATGTATACTGCTATTTTTTCTTTATGTATATTGAAATGGAATTATAAATACCATCAACACAAAAGGGAATTTGCTCAGAAGCTGAAATACACCAAGTGAATTAGAGGAAGAGTGGGAAGCAGAGGAGAGAAGAAAGATAGGAAGAGAGGGACAGGAGAGAGTGTGAGGGGAAGATGAGGTGTTTAAGGAGGAGTGGTAAGGGGAGAGAGGAGAAGGAGAAAGGAAGGGGAAGTAGAGTAGAAATGATGGAGGGAAAAAAGGATGTAGAGAGGGGGAGGAGAGAGAGAGGGAAGAAGGTGTTGGATATGGTATAAATATGGTGTATGGGGAGCAGAAGAGCCAATAACTGTTTTTTGTTTTTTTTTGGTAGTTGATGGTAAGATGAATTGATGTAATTACTTAATAATACAACATGATATTGACTATGTAATAGTATACATGTGATTATATGCTATGAAAATGGAAAATTAAAATTTTCTATGGAAAAAAAATTTGCTTCAAGGCGTTGTCTACCTCAGTAACATCGAGACGAGGCACCTCTTGTGGCTCCTCAATTGGCAAATGGACAATAAGTCCAAATGGAATCTGGCAGTGGCCTCCTTCACCAGTCCCGACCTCTTCGGGGCTTCCCTTGACCCAATCCTTGCGGAGAACAAGGATAAGAAGAAGGTCCTTCTCTCTAACACTAAGAAGCTGGAGTCCGTCCGACTTTGTACCGTAGACCTTATTCTTTCAGGGCTCCTGACCATGACTATCGCCAGCAGCGGGTATGCCCCTTACAGATATGACAGGCAGGGTCAGCGCTTCTTTTACCAAGGTAGGGGTAGATATCAAAGGCAATCCAAATGGCCCTTTCGCGGAGGGGGCGGCCGCCCTTTCCGCAAAGGGAAATGACTCCAATCCGAGTCAACCCATCCTTCGCAGATCAGTGGGGCCAGATAACATCGGATGCCTGGATCAGATCAACAGTCAGGGACGGCCTCCGTCTGAGGTTGCTCTCTCTTCCCCTGATGCTCTTCAGGACCTTCCCCCTTCCAGGGATCCGGAACGGCGGCGATTAATGCTTCTAGCTATCCAACACCTGCTGAACATTCGAACTGTTGAACTGCTGGAAGAGCACGGATTGGGACTATACTCCAACCTATTTGTCGTCCCGAAGAGCTCTGGGAGATGGAGGGCGATTCTGGACCTGAAGCGCCTAAACTCTTACCTAGTCTACCAGCGCTTCAAAATGTCCTCCCTCAAGTCCATTCTCCTGGGGATCTGGCGGGATGACTTTATGGCCTTGATAGACTTAACACACAGGTGTATATCCCAATTCTGCCAGCCCATCGCAGATTCCTTGGCTTTTCCCACAAGGGGCGCCCCTTTCAATACAGGGCTCTCCCATTCGGTCTGGCCTCTGCCCCCCACACGTTCACAAAGGTCTTTGTGGCATTGGCGGCTCACTTGTGATCTCTTCCGGTGAGACTCCATTGCTACCTCGATGATGTGCTTGTCCTGGCCCAATCCCGAGCACAGGCAATTCGCAACCTGAACCTAACCATCCAAGCTCTACAGTCTCTGGAGTTTTCCATCAACTTCCCCAAGAGCCTTCTCTCTCCCTCGAAGAGAATACTCTATCTGGGCACAGTGATAGACTCGGGAACAGGACTAGTTCGTCTTTCCCCAGAACACTTGACAAGCCTTCAAACCTTGGCACGACATGTCCATGCAAGTCGGTCAGTTTCCATTTTGACCTTGGCCCGCTTGTTGGGCAAGATGGTGTCATGCATAGGGATTGTTCCATGGGCCCGCCGCCACTCTCGGACTCTCCAGTGGATGCTCATCCCCTACCAACTCCAATGCATCAGCAATTCTCCACGTTCAGTCTCCCTGTCACCGGGGCTTTGCTGGTCCCTGAAGAGGTAGCTGTCCCTGGCCTTCTGCCGTGGATCTGAGTTTTGGGAACCGGATCACATCTCAATTACGACAGATGCGAGCCTTTTCAGCTGGGGGGCCTTGATGGAATCCAGACTGGCGCAGGGTTGGTCCAAACTGCACCACAATATAAATTGGCTGGAGCTGAAGGCAGCCCGCCTGGCACTGCTTCACTTTCGGGACTCAATAGCCAACCATCACGTGCTCCTCTTGACGGACAATGTTGCCACAAAAGCCACATAAATCGTCAAGAGTGTACCCATTCCAAGAGCCGATGGCTGGAAGCCCAGAACCTTGGGCTCTGGGCAGAGAGGAACCTGGCATCAATAACATCAGAACACTTTTCCTGTGCACCGCGGGAGATTCCAAGCAACGGGTTAATTCAGTCTGGTTGCCCTGGGACTGAGGAAACTTCCTTGGCCATGCCTCCTGGTGTTGCTAATCCCTAGAATTTTTCCTCAGTCTGCCCATTCAGGACTGTTTTTTGTGAGCTCCAGCTAAAATTTTCCCTGAGCTTGGACTCTCTATTCTAAACTTCCTTTTTCCTTTCAATTTCATTCACCCTTTTTTCTACTACCATCAGATTGATTTTCTTCAATTTTTGTGTCTTCTACGACATCGTCGATCTCCTCGGAGGCCAGGAGGTAGGCATGGTGGTGGTGGGGTGCCCCATCGCTGCGCCGCACTTAGGTGAGCTTCGGAGAGCTGCTGCTTGCTTTTAAAAGCGTGGCAAAAGTGGCAAAGCCAGCAACTCTTTTAAAACCTTTTTTCTTTTAATTTTTGAGTTTTTTAAATTTTTTGCCCCCTTTCTGGGCCGAGCCTGCCAAGGAGAGGCATGCGGCTGCCTTTTAATAGCGCAGTAGCCATCTTTGCCTCCTCATTCTCCCCCACGCTGGAGCGGTGGCCATTTTGGCAAGGCCAAAGCTGTGACAAGCAGGAGAAGATGAATATGTACTGGAGTGATTTGTGGACAGTGGATTGAAACTGGGTGAGATAATTTCAACTTCTATATTAGAGACTTAAAACACTGCAAAGAAATATAAAGGAAGAAAAAATAGGAAAGGGAATCTGCCACTCTAGCCTGTCAAAATTTTAGGAAATGTGTCTGTATTTATTTTGAATCTTAAACACCAGTTCTTTCAAAGTTTTTAAAGTAGGAGGGTTTTTATTCTTGCTTGCCTTTTCCTTCTCTTGCCAAAATATTTACCAGAGTTTCATGCTTTCAGTCTTATCAAGTTTTAAAAGCGAATTCCAAACCCTTCCATTGCAAGGTCAGTGAAACAAGTGAAGCAGAACAAAGGATACATTGTATCCAAAACAGAAACAAAGTTCAGACTTTGGCTTCCAGGTGGCAGATTCAATAATTAGGCAAATGTTTTTTTGTTTTTTGTTTTGCTTTCCCTTAAATATCTTTCATATGGTTTTAACCAATAGAAGGAAAAATTTGTTGAAGTAAGAAAAATGGATCAATATTCAGAGGAAGAAAATTTAATAATCCAAAACATCCTGGCTGGACTTCAAAATATTGTAGAAGGACTTAAGAGATTTGACAAGAAATGGGACAGTTTATGGGGTGCTACAGTTAGAGGAGGGGGTTGGAGCCCCAGAAGAGAATGGAAACATAGAAAATAAAGATAAGATCTCAGATGAATCCATCAATGGACTAAATATGAGCGAAAGTGAAAAGAGGGGAAGCTGGAAAAGTGTTTTTGACAACTTGGAGCCTTTCTTCCAATTTCAAGATGCAGGAGGGAAAAAAAGAGTGAAAAAGATGGAACTAAGAAGACAAATATATCCAGAAACAAGTTTGATAACCAAAGTTAAGCCTACGTCAATAACAATTAAAGACAACGAAACTACGTTAGAGATTCCTTAAGCTACAGAGTGCGGCAAGAAATGTTAAACCCTGAAAAGATTCTAATAATAGAAATGACACAACTGCTGGCGAGAGAGAAAGGTTTATTTTGCTACTGGAAAGACACTGGGTGATAATGCCAATTGATGATAAAAATTAGTTAATTTTTGATGGTTAATAAGTAGAGATTTTAGTATTTTGTAGACTCTTATAGATTATTATTGAATGTTTAGTCACTAATATGTAATATATCATGATATTAGCAATGAAAGGATAACCTTAATTAGGATAAATAACCAGGCCGCAAATTGCAACTGAGATTTGATGGAATGATAAAATCTATAAATTTGTGTTTTAGACCTTGTTATGAAGCTATAAATAATTTGGATTAGAATAGGAGGTGATGTGACGTAAAAAACAACTGTTTTCTTCTCTGTCTTTCTCTAATTACAATAATAAAAGGGAATGTTAATGCATATCTTGGAGATTTTCAGTTAGGAATTTTTATTTGGATTAGAAATGACAAACAATTGTTTTTTTCCCCCTGTCTTTCAACTATAAAAACAAAAGGGAAGGTTAACATATATTCTGGAGATTATTAACTATAAATGTCAATATTTTTTCTTTTCTCTTTAGATTGTCTTAGATTTTAAATGGTCATTTTGTTAACACATATTAATAGATTGTTGTTGAGAGATTGTTGCTTTTTGCGTTTGTGGAGAGAAGAGGAATGAAAAATGTAAATAACCCTTAGTTAACTATAATAATAATAAAGATATGTTAGAGAGAGGAAATATTAGATGTCCTACTAATTGACTTTATTTTTTCCCCTTAGAATATGTTATAAAGATATAGCATATAGATTGGAACTGGGGGAAGGGGGGAAAAATGCCTGTCGGTGGCTGTGTCTTTGAAATCTTAACTAAATGAAAATTGTGGTGTGGTGATAGTAAAATATATACATTTTTAACATATACAATTTAAACTGAATGGAATATATGTGATTGTGGACAGAACGCACGAAATATACCTGTGACCAATGGATACGCTTTCTACAAGATGTAATGAAAGATGATGCTTTTCTTTTTGTGTTTTTTTGTGTTTGATGCTGGATTTTAGAGTGCGGGTGCCACTTATTAGTCAAAGAGGATACTTTATAAGTACATGTGGGAATAATCTTGGAAAGTAAGATTTATTTGATATTATTTGATAATGCAAGAACAACAAAGAGGAGAAAAAAGAGAATAGTGAAAGGAAAGCAACATTTTTATTTTGGTTTCATATCTACTGGAGTTTTGGCTGGTTAGAAGTATTAGTGAGTCGTTTGAAGATTTTTAAAGCAAGTGGATTACTAGTAACAAGAAACATCCTTGAAACTGAACATCTGCCTTTGTGGACTAAAGGCATTTGGGGAAATTTGGTGGGCCAATTTGGATTATTAAAATCATTTGACAGAACAGTCTACAAGAAGAAAGAAGACAAACAAGATTTAAAAATTTGGAAAACTTAGAGGGTGCTGAAAAAATTTAAGGATGGAAACTGGAAAAATTTAAGGATTATAAATTTAGAGAAATTTTTGTTAACATAATTAATAATTATTTTATGAACAGAGTGTTGTCTGGATTTCCCCTTTAAAATTGTCACATATACACAATTCATTTTACATTATATTTCCATTTCCACTTTTTGCCGTGTTACTTTTCTTCTCATATTTTCCAACTTTTAATTTTTATTATATACATAAACAATATTGTTTTTTCTTCCCTTTAAAGATAAACCAAATTTATCATTCCCTTTCCATCTATTTTCTTCAAGTAACATATGCCTTCAAATTCAGTTTTTTATATAGTAAGCATTTAACATAATTACTTTGCACACTTAAAAGTATTAATATAGCTCACACACATCTTAATTAGGTAGATACTATTGCCAGGTTTAAAATATTTCATTCCATTCTACTAATTTCATTCTACTAATCTCCAATTCCTAGATTTTCTTTTCTCTTTTTCTTCTTTTTATATGTCTTATATCTTTTCTACCACTTTTCGATAGATTGTTTGAATGGCTCTCCCCCAAGTTTTCCTTTTCCACTTCCCATTGTTTCTCTCTTTATTTTTGGCTAATTTTTTTTTTTGATACCATTTTCCTTTTTTCCACTCTACTCTTTCTGTGCCTCTACAAATCTCAATAGCATTGTCCCACTGAGTTTTGTTTTTCATTTCTTTTTCTACCTTGTTAGTTTTTTGTTCATTTGCATTTCTTGTCTGTTCCTCTCCTATCTACTGTTTCAACAATTTTTCTGGCTCCTTTTCTGGTTCTTTATTACTTTTTAATGTTGCTCATGCATTTTTTAACATTTCCAACAATTCCTTGAACATCCCACTCTCCATGATCAGATTTAACATACTTTTAGTATCTTTATGTTTTACCACAATTAATTCAGTCCCTCTTCTTATTTTCACTCTTTAATACCAGGTCCCAAAATAATCCAGTCCACTTCAAAGATCCTTTATTTTCTTCCTAAGCCATAAACAAAATGAAGTCCAATAGTAGAAAAGGACCACACCCTCCACAAGGGACCTCTTGAAGACAGTTTGCCGGCTGGGTTTTCGCATAGTTCCACAGAGCTCGCTATTTTCCTAGCCATTCTCGCCGTGACACTTCTGGGTTCAGCAGTGATTAGTTTAGTATATCAGCATAAAATGTTTCAACATGGGAAAACAAATTCTGTTTATAAAGAAATATTATTAATGTTTCAATGTATTAAGTAAGATATGACAAGGAATCATAGGTAAATGATGGAATTGATGCAGAATACAGGTATAAGACTAGAAAACCCTCAGGAAATGACAATAAAAAATGAACAAAAAATTCAGAAAATTGAGGAGAAAATTGAGGAGAAAGAGCTGAGGAAAGAATAGAGGAGATAAATCCAAAATTGATGCAAGCAGACAAAGAGATGAAAGAGATAGCAATAATTTCTAACATGGAACAAATATAATATATTTTAAGAATTCAAATAGAAAATAGAATAAAAAGAAAACTCCTAAAAATGATAGGGCAACTATGGTTGGGTGCTCTAGAGATTCAACAGCAAGAGATAGAAGTGGTGACAGATGAAATATTTAGATTAAATAAACATGATAAAAGGAGTTACAGAGAAGTTATCCGGCCTTTTGGCTGAAATCAAGTGTAGTATCTGTTCTTGTCAGTTTAATAAAAAGAGTTACAGAATACCAGAGGAAAAGCATGAAAAATTCACCAGGAAGTTAATAAGAGTTGAAATTCTAAAAAGGGCGAGGGATGATGCATAGATATAGAATAATTTTTTAACATGGTGGTTATTACATTAAGTTAGTTGGAAAAAATATTGAAATATTATAGAACATATTATAATTACTATGTATACACAAAGAATGTTAGAAGTTGAAAGATTATGATTGTGTATATTTAAAAGGTAATATCATTATCAGAATTGTATGTAAATTATATTGATCTTGTCAATACACTATTACCATGCATTTTTGGATGTTAAAGAAAAAAAATCATAAATAAATAAAAAGAGCCAAAAATATCTGGCTCTTCACCCAGATCTTTGATGAGAGAGAGTGAGCCCCCTCATATCACTGAGTTTGTCATCTTTTAATCTTTTAGCTGTGGTTGATTTAATTGTAATTTTCTTTATTGTTGTGAGCCAGCTAGGGACACAGAATTGAGTGGTATATCAATTTTGTAAATTATTACTAAATTTATTAAATCCTCCTCTAGGGCTGTGTCATGTAGTAACAAAGATTGATAGAGTGTTGGACAGACAATTTTTAGAGACATTTGGAGAAATTGTCAGTTCATTTATGCTCTACTTCTTTACAAAAGTCCCATAGCAACTGGGGACTCTAATGTGTCTTTAATCTCTACATTATAAAATAGAAACTATTTGTGCCAGAAAGTAAATCTCCCTTCAGTATGGAAGGCCCAAGATTTCTACACTAACATATTGAAGGCTGGACATCCCCCCCGCCCACTAGACCCAGAGAAAGAGAACAAGAAGGACATGATAGACAGCAAATCACTCAAGCATCAACAAGGGTGGATCAACTTCCTCAGAGGTACAAGAAGCTAAGGAACAAAGACAAACCCGCATGATTACCAGGCGAATGGAACAGGAACTAAAAAAGCAACAAACACATGTCACCGTTCAAGAACCCTACAAGTGTTACTCTAGAAGCAGTGGGAAAAGCCAGGCCAAAGATTAAATTCCAAGATGTTCAGATGGCTCTTAAAAAGCTTCAGGGAACTAAAGATGGCAACTAAGTTCCTAACTTGGAACGTCAATGGCTTAAATTCCCCACAGAAAAGGAAGAAAATAAATCACTATCTTAAACAATTCAAGAATGATATAATTTGCTTGCAAGAAACTCATATTAGATCAACTGATAAAAAATACCTCATTAATACAAGACTTGGACAACACTTTATAGCTTCTGCCACAGAGAAGAAAAATGGTATAGTTATTTGCTTAAGGAAGGGTTTGAAAGCTGCATTAATTGAAGCAGATTCCCATGGAAGATATATTGCAATAGATTTCGTATTAGAAGGGAAAAAGACACTGCTATTGGGAATATATGCTCCCAATCAACAAGACAAATTTTATAAAATGCTTCACGCTAAGTTAGTACATTGGGACTATAGATCCTGCATATTACTGGGTGATTGGAATGGTGTTATGGATACCAAGAAAGATAAGAAGGCTCTCCACCAAAATACCCAAACGCAAGCAAAACTACCTAAGTCCTTCTTCGATATGATAGAGGATTTTGAATTGAGATATATCTGGTGAGAAAGGAATGCAGAAGAATATGACTTTACCTTTTTTTCTGATAGACATCAATCCTTTTCCAGGATTGACTTCATATTAACAACCAATGATTTGCTTTCTAGGGTAAAGAAGACTAAGATATGCTCCAGAGCCTTATCAGATCATAATCCGGTTTGGATGGAGTTGGGAGTTGGGATCTGAGCAAGAAGGTCTTGGAGACTGAATGAAAACTTATTTAGATATGAGAAAAACATTAATGAATGTAAAAAGTTGTTAAAAGAATATTTTGTTTTTAACATGAATAAGGGTACATTTATGGAAATGGTATGGGATGCAAGTAAAGCGTATATGAGAGGAGTTCTGATAAATATGAATAGATTACATAGACGCAAACGGGGAAAAGAGAATTGAACTTGAAAATGAAATTAGGAAGAGAGAGCAGGAGCTAATCTTAAAACGAGGAGACAAAAAGACCAAAGAAACAATCACATTATTAAAAGAGCAATTTAACATGCTGATGTCAGACCAGGTGGCTACCAATTTGCTATATGCAAAACACAACATTTTCTGTAATGCAAACAAATCTGGTAGATGGCTAGCATATTTGATTAGGAAAAAACAGAAGTCTCGTAATATATCAAAATTACATTTTAAAGGGAAGGAAGTGTACCAACAGCAGGAGATTCAAAGGGTTTTTTGTGAATTCTTTATAGGATTGTACACGAATAATAAAATCCAAAGCTTAGATATAGATAGATACCTGGATTTTAAAAAAATACCCATAGTTAAAGACAAGCAGAGGGAAAGACTGAATCAACCAATAACTTTGGGGGAAATTCTCCAGGTAATTAAACAGCTAAAAGCAGGGAAAGCACCAGGTACAGATAGCTTTACGGCGGCTTACTACAAAAATGTGCAATTAGAAATGGTAGAACCACTTAAGGAATTATTTAATAAGATCCAAGTGGAAGGGAAGGTACCCCCATCTTGGAAGACAGCCTTTATATCCTTGATACCCAAAGAAGATCAAGATCCTACTCAACCAAAAAATTATAGACCCATATCATTACTCAATATAGATTATAAAATTTTCACTAAAATACTAGCGAATAGGTTAATGTTGGCTATTCAGCAATTGATTCATAATGATCAAACAGGTTTTATTCAAGGGAGACAAATGAGAATTAACGTAAGACTAATTCTCAATACATTAGAATACCTGGGAAAGAACAACCAAATTCCTGCTGCGCTTATATTTTTAGATGCTGAAAAAGCCTTTGATCAAGTGAATTGGCAATTCCTGCTGAAAACATTGCAAAAATGCAAATAGGGGACCATTTTTTACAATCAACTAAAGATGTGATTTTGTGGATGCTACATATTTTCATATATGGTGGACTTGCAAAAAGGTTAAAGCATTTTGGATAAAAATATGGTGGATTATGCAAAATGTTCTTTAAAAAAGGATAAAGTTTACCCCTCAGTTATTTTTGTTAGGCATAATTATTGATTGTACAGTTGTAGAGACTAATCTGATATTGCATTTAATAACTGCAGCTAGATTGTTGGTGGCGCAATACTGGAAGAAGGAAGATTTGCCTACTATTCAAGAATGGACATTGAAAGTAACAAACCTAGCCGAGATGGCCAAAATATCTGCATATCTTAAGGACCATTCAAGCGAGAGATACAAGCTGGAGTGGAAAAGATGGATTGACTATACTCAAAACAAATATGGGACTAAGAAATTCCAGATAGCCTATGATTAGAGATCAGGAATTATAAATTATCTAGAGTTAGTCCAGCAGGGAGGAGTTAGAGTTCAATGGAAATACGTCATTAACTATCTTTTTTTTAAACTGTACCTTAGATTCTCTTTATTAAAGATTTATACCCTGTATTGGTTCTGGGAAGTCGGGGGGAGGGGGAAGGTTGGGGGGGTTGGGGGAAGGGGTGGGTGGGAACTAAACATTTGTAAAAGTTTGTTTTTCTTCAAAAATGTTCAATAAAAAAAATTATTTGCTCTCTTTATGTAGATGTATCCTGGGTGAACTTTTTACTAAAAAGCCAATTTTTCAAGCAAATCAAGAACTTGCTCAACTGGAATTGATAAGGTCAGTATATGATAGGTCTCTAAAAAACTACTTTTCAGCAAATAATCTGCAATTATTTATCTCCATACAATTAAAATATATATTTTGCCGTATTTTAAAAAAATAAAAAGAACTTTATGCAAACAAGTAATTGTTTAAAAAGTGAGGAACTAGAGTTGCAATACACTGTAATTATAGGTTTCAACTCAGAAAATTTAATGTGCTTTTTAAGTAGTTCTTACAATTTTGTCTCCTTTCTGTTGCAGTACTTTTTAATGAAAATAAAATATTGTACCCAACAAGCTATGTAGTTTTATTGGGCAAACAAAATTTCTCTTCTGATGGGATATTCTTACAATTTAAAATTTATTTGGTCTTTTAAAGTATCTTTAATCGTGTAGATTTGAGTGGCATTGTTTTAATTAAATCCATGTTTGATGCAGTAACCTTTGTGGTACTTGTTAATTTTATGACATATATTGTTTTTACACAGCCGCATATGTGGGAGTCCTTGTCCTGCAGTATGGCCTGATGTTATAAAATTGGCATATTTCAATACCATGAAACCAAAGAAGCAATATCGTCGAAGACTGAGGGAAGAGTTTGCTTTGTAAGAATTTAACTATTTAAATATAATATGTTTTCTCCCCCATTCATGAATTTATTTTGTTGTTTATTATCTTCATATCATGTATCTATGTAATATCACCTTTGAAAAGAAGCAGAATTTATAGACAACAAAAGATACTCCAACCTAGGTAGACCCAGATCAGGAAATAACAGAAAGAGTGGAACTAACTTTTATTGAGATAGGCTATAGTAATATAAATCTTGCATGTCTGCTTATGGTTTACATTACCTTTCATCCAATCTAAGTTTTTTCCCAAGCCTTCCCAGAGTTTAAGGAATGCTTTTGCTTTTATTTTATGCCAGCTGTGACTTCAAACTATTTTCATAAGTCTATATACATTTTTGTATGATTCAAAAACAGTTTTGAAAAGTGGTCTTTATTTAGTTAAGTTGATATTTTCTACCTAGAGAGAAATAAATATTGCATGTGAGACAAATACTATTTTATTTATTAGAGTAACTTGTGAGATGGGCGACCATATCAATTTTATAAATAAATTAGGATATTTTAATAAATTTAACAGAAAAATAATCCTTGATATCAGCTGTTTAGTTATCTGTATTTATTTATCTACATAATCCCACCATTTGTTACACACTTTTGTTAATGATGGATGAGCATCTTAAAGCCACTGCAAAAAAAATTCATGTCCTATCCCTCCAACTTGGTCTTGATAGACCTTTCTACCTCTTTGAGTTAAAAAAAAGATGCTAATAAAAATATTTCTTCAATATTGAGAAAATATAGCATTTTCAATTGCTTCTTGTATGGCTCATAACATTGGATGCAAAATATTGGAATAAAATTTCCTTCTTGTACTTCTAACTCTTTAATTGATGTTTTGGATGTTAGTCACATGCCCCAAGAAACCTATATGATCATGTAAATATCATTTACATCTTCCACAATAGATAACCATGATTTTTTTGATCCAAACTTGGATCTTGAATTTTTTTTCTTCATAAGTGAAATTTTTCCTGATACTACTTTGATTGACAATGTGTTTTTGGGTCATAATTATGAACCTATATTTGATCAGCTGTTACAATGTTGTAAAATTTTTGAAATTCTCAACTTTATTCTTATAGAATGGTAAATGTTGCTGGCAAATTTCATCTTTGCCATCAAGCATGAAAAGAACCCATCTTGCACAATCTTCTGATATTGAAGAAATCAATAACATGACCAATGTGTTCCTGTAAAATGTCATGTTTGATAGCAATTCCTCTTTGAGGGTCTGTTGACTATTTGTCAGTTTATCTACATTTCTTATATGAAATTCTTTATTTATTTAGTTCAAGTTGTGCTGTTGTTCAAGCAAATCACTTTTACCCAGTTTACCATTTTTACATTTTTTGGTCCAGTTATTATGCAGTTTTTATGTCACTTACTGTCACTGCCATAAGCGTTTGGAATTGAATTTCAGTTGGAAAACCCCTTTAGCAGTCAAACATTCAATTAAAGCATGTTGCTTAAAATGCTATGACAAATGCTCATTTGAGCCTTCTGTTTCACAAACAATAACAATATCACTATTTTTCATAGCAATTTCCACCAACTGAAAGGAAAGACCAGATGCCAAGGAATTTGTCAGAATTTCTAGTTTTGAGGCATTACTTTTCATTCAGACTCATTGTTATATTTAATATTTAACATATGCACATTATATTTAGCATTACATTTTTTTTGAAAAAGTTTTTTATTTTTCCCATTCAGATACATTCACAATTATACATTCTTATAAGTGCTATTAACATTTATCTATTAACCATTAATGTTTATCACTATCTTCTTACAAATATATAAAATACAGTTTGGGTCACTTTCTTGCCACCCCATATCTCCATCTTATTCTGCAGCAACCTTGCTCGTTCCGATTTCTCAACCCCCTTTCTCCCCCTTCTTCTTTGCTTCTCCCTCCTCTTTACTTCTTCCCCTCTTTTCCCCCCAGTCCTGTCTTCTCCTCCTCCTCCTCAACCTCTCTCCTACTCTTACTTCTCTCTTTCTTCCTCTGCTTTGCCCTTCCTTCCTTTTCTTCCTCATCCTCCCTCCTTTCCGTTCTTGCCCTTGCTTATTGCTTTCTCTGATGGGTTCTTGGGGTCAGTGATCCCAACATAAAAATAATTTTCTCTGTAACATTTTGCTTCCCATTATTAAATCCATTTGTACCATTTTTTAAAATTTGTATGCTTGCATTTTAATACTTTCCTAACACCACCACCCCCGATTTAATAATGTGTCATCTGGGTCCTCTATTTTATGCTTTGTTCCTTTCTATTTGTATCTCTTTTCTAACTAATTGTAAAATCGCTCCAAAAGTACTTTTCGAAGTACTTTTTTCCAGCTTTATTGGTATTGTTCGAAACAAAAATAATATTCCTGGTAATATATTCATCTTAATTACCACTATTCTTCCTATGGTAATTGTAAATTTTTCCATTTCTCTACATTTCAATTTGATTTTTTAATTTATAGTAATTATCTTCCTAATAGTTACACATCTCAAAGTCAGCCCAAATATTTTACTTTCTTTACTATTTGAATATTTAATTTCTCCATTATTTCCTTTTTCTGTTATATTCTTCCCTAAGATTTTTGTTTTATCTTTATTAATTTTGAATCCTGCTACTCCTCCATACTCTTCTATTTGCTCAAGTAGCTTTGGTCCTGTTTCTATTGGATCTTCCATAATAAATACTAACTCATCTGCAAATGCTTGTAATTAATATTCTTCTTTCTTAACTTTCATTCCTTTTATTTCTTTGTCTTTCCTTACCTTTTCATTCAAAACCTCTAACGTGAGTATAAATCATAGTGGAGATAGGGGGCACCCTTGCCTGGTCCCTTTTCTAATAGGCACTTTTTTCTCATATCCTCATTTATCATCACTTTAGCCTATTCTTTATAAATAGTTTTAACCATATTTATAAATTTCTCCCCAAAATTCATCATTTGCAATTGCATTATCATAAATTGCCAATTTATATTATCCAAAGCTTTCTGTGCATCCAAAAATAACAATGCCATTTGCTTCTCCGAATGTGCTTCATAATATTCTAGTGCATTTAGTATAATCCGCATATTATCTCTGATTCTGTCTCTTAGGTAGAAAACCATTTTGATCTGAATGTATAAATTCATTTAACAGTCTTTTGAGTCTTTCTGCCATTATTGATGCAAAGATTTTATAATCCACATTTAATAAAGAAATTGGTTTATAGTTCTTTATTTGCTGCAAATCTGATGATTCTTTTGGAATAAGAGTTATATAGGCCTCCAACCAAGAGTCTGGTATTTTTGCTTTCAATAACAATTCATTAAATACTTCCAGCATTACATTGCTTAACACCTCTTACATTGTTTTGTAAAATTCCTCTGGCAACCCATCCGGGCCTGGTGTTTTCCCCTTGCTTTGTCTTTTTATTGCATCCATTACTTCCATCATTGTTATTCTTCCTTCAGTGCCTTTTTAATTTTTTCTGGAATCGGGTGTTTCCGCTTTTTCTAAGTATTGTTTTATCTTTTCCTCTGCCACTGTCTCCTGTTGGTATAATTCTTTATAGTAGTTTTCTACTATTTTTTTCTTTTCTTCCTTTTTGTAACAAATATTCTCTTATTAGTCTGTTAATTGGTTTTCTCTCTCTCTCTTTTTTCATCTTGTACGCCAACTATCATCCTGGTTTGTTTGCATTTTCAAAAAAGTTTTGTCTTGTTCATTTTGTAAATTTCATTTTGAAAATTTGTAATCCAAGTTTTAAAGAAGTCCTGCCAAAGCACTTTGTATCTTCAAGTATCCAAAATCCGTCTGTTTCAAATCTGATGACTAAAGCTTCAGATTCTTGTTACTCTAATCCAATTTTTGTGAGGAGAACAGAGGGAGGGAAGGAGGGAGGGAGGGAGGAAGAGAGACAGAGAGAGAGGGAGGGAGAGAGAGAGAGAACCAAAAGAAAAAAATACTACAATTACAAAAAAAAAAAAGATTTTTGATCCCCTTTATTCCCTCCACCTCTGGCGAAAAAAGAAAAAGAAAAACCTAGCAAAACAAACAAACAGAAAAGGCTGGTTTGAAAAGAAAAGTTTTTGTCAAAAAATAAATCCAAGTACAAAAAATTAAATCTCAATGAAATAGACCACTAAAAAATAAAAATAATTCAATTTGTTCTCTTCAGCTCTAATGAAAAAGAAAGTAGGTAAGTAGAAAAAAAGGAAAGGACAAGAATATTGTCCGAAGAAAAATAAATTCTAGTACAAAATTTATGTCCTAATAAAAGCAAGCTCCACAGTTCCAAAACTCCAAAGTTGTAAACAGAACAGCGAGAGAGAGAAAGTACAACAAAAGATAAGCCCACAGCTGATATTTAACATTACATTGTATAGACAACTTTTATGGAGGGATTCTTCAGGAAAAGCATTAAAATTGAACATATTAATTTATGTGAAAAAGATGTCAGTTATCTGAAGTATCATCATATATTTTTTAAGTGAAGACAAGGATAACTTTCTTTAAATGCAAAGCCTAAAAGGGAAGAAAAATTTTGAAGTCTTTGAATGAAGACTATTTTGTTTTCTTGACTTTGTTTTATTTATTTTTTACAGTATTCCTGCAGCTGCACTAGATCTCTTTGATTACATGCTTGCTCTTGATCCCAGCAAACGCTGCACAGCAGAACAGGCACTTCAGTGTGAATTCCTAAGAGATGTGGACCCTTCAAAGATGCCTCCACCAGAGTAGGTGTTTCTTAGTTGAGTTTATTTTCTACAAAATAAAACTCATTTCTACCAGTAGAAGCCAGGTATTACATATATGTACTCACTTTTGTTGCATATTGGATCAATTATGATCCAATTATATTATGGCTGCATTGTGTAAACATATTGTTGAAATTGCATTTATTAATCTCCTAAAGATTTTGCAGTACCAACAACCATAGAACTGAGCCCAGTGAAGGAGTAAGCATCTCAGTAGGCTCACTTCAGCATGTCACATTAACTTAGCAGCAAAACATATCTGGAAAATATTTCAAACTTTATCTGGAAAAGTCTACAACCCAGTAGTGGTCTGTAGTATGCATTCCCTACCCAAGGAACATCTTTGTATTTGTTTACCTTTTTGAAAAATAAACATTATTCACACAGAAATATATAGAAATAACAATTCTGAACTTCTCAGTAACAGAAGATTTAAAAACAGCAATAAGTTTAGCTAACTGACAAGTAGCAGTCTTTTTGTTGTTGCCCACATATTTTTATTTAATTGAAAATGATGGACTCAAGAGCGGCTCCAATTGTTTCCAGATTTGGTTTTAGAGGGCTGGAAGTAGTTTCCTTCATCTTTTCTAACTTGACTAGTTTTATGAGTCCCACTTACAGTCAAGCACTCTTCTTTTTCTCTGATCTTCAAGGATATGCTCATGTTTCTCCCATTTGCTTTGAGCAACTTAGTGACAGTGATAGAATGCCTATTTTGCATGGTTAAAAAAAGATGAGATTTCATGAGATAATATGCACACATCATTTAGTGGAATTCCTTTTCCTAATTTTCTGAAAGTAATAGGTAGTAGGTAGAAAAGTCTCAGGACAGTGATCAGTTGCCCAGGTAATTAGTTTTTTTTAACCAGAGACAATGAAAATTCCAGAAAGTAAGGGGTTTTTAAGCTTTATTATTAGCTAAAAGTATACAGAATTAAAACCATAACCTAAAAAGCCTATATACCAAGTTTTTATAGTCTATCAAGAGTTTCTTAATAACAACAGCATACGTACCCCAAGGATGTCAGTTTCAATAGTACCTAGTGCTAGGTTCTGTGCAAAAGCTCCAACAAACAACAGCCTTACAGTTTTTGTCAAATTCTGGTTTGGTCTGCCAGCTGGCTGATATGTTAACACTCTTCTCTTGTTTCCAGATAATGGCTTCTTGAGCTCTCCTTCATAATAGTTAACTACTGGCTCTTTAACTTTTTTGTGGCCTTCTTTTTAAATTTTGCCATTCAAGATCCTTGTGATTATTCCGCGCTAAATAACTGTAATTTCTTTTCTGATAGTCTTCCTTTATGGCAAGATTGCCATGAACTGTGGAGTAAGAAACGTAGAAGGCAAAAGCAAATGGGCATGACTGATGATGCAGCTAAAGTTCCAAGAAAGGATTTATCTTTGGGGATGGATGATAGCAGAGCCAACACCCCCCAGGGTTTGCAGACCTCTTCACAACTGAAGATGCAGAGCAACTCTAACATAGCACTTGGTAATTTTTTCATTTAGCCATCTCTCCTTTTTTTCTTTTATGGGAAGTAATAAATAGTTCTATTTATCTATTTAATCTTTGTAGATGATCATCATTTATAGTAACTAAATTCACTATAGTTCTTCAAATTATTTAACTTTAAAGGGAAAACTTATATAAATTTAATAAAAGGATAAAATTAAAAAAACAAAGTTTACTTTATTGCCTATTGGTGTGGGAAAATATACCATATTTTTCAGAGTATAAGACGCACCTTTCCCTACCCCCACCAAAAAAGAGGGTGAAAATTTGGGTGTGTCTTATGCTCTGAGTACAAAAATGCATGCGTTCCTCCTGGCCAAATCAATTTCCTGGGCCAGGAGCAGAAGACGACCGCCCTCCGCCTGGGTTGTCTGGAGAAGTGGGAGGCTGAGCGGCAAGCCACCTTGCCTTATGCTTCCTGCGCAGTGCCCGCTTCATCTGCTCCTTCTCCAGACGACCGAGGCGGAGGCTGGTTGGCTTCTGTTTCTGGCCTGGGAGACGGAGCTGGCCAGGAGGAACTCATGCCCCGTTTTTGCAATCGTGGAGGAAAAAGAGCATTTCAGGCAATGAGAGGTTCCAGGCTGCGGAGAGCGCAGGAGCAGAAGCCAACCAGCCTCCGCCTGGGTCATTTGGAGAAGGGGCCATGGGAAGCAGGCACTGCATGAGAGGTGTAGGCAAGGCAGCATGCCACTCTGCCTGCCCCTTCTCCAGATGACCCAGGTGGAGGCTGACTGGCTTCTGTTCCTGGCCTGGGAGACGGATCTGTGATCCCTGCAGCCTGGAACTGCCGACCTCTTGAAATGTTCTTTTTCCTCACCGATTGCAAAAACAGGGCATGCGTTCCTCCTGGCCAGATCCATCTCCTGTTCCCAGCAAGCCGCTGCACCTTTGGCTAATTCTGCACACCCCATTTTTGGAAAGATCCGTCTTCCAGGTCAGGAGCAGAAGTTGACCACCCTCTGCCTGGGTCGTCTGGAGAATCGGGAGGCCGAGCAGCGATTCCATCCCCGATTCCAAAAACAGGGCGTGCGGAAGGCGGCGGATCTGAAACAAAGGGGAGAAATCAGGGAGGGAATCATGGTGCTGCCACCTTTCCTTTCCAATTCCCAAAACCTGGCGTGCGGAAGGCTGCTTCGGCTCATGTCATCAAGTGTGGGCTTTGCATCTGGAGGGATTTACCCTCCCCCCTGGTACTCTTCCCATTACAAAGTTTCCTGACCAGAGAACCACATGGATCGCTCTCCTGGCAGCTGGCCTGCAAGGATTGCTTGATCAGCAATCCCCCTCAATCCACGCTCTCTTCACTCCCCTGGCCCGGTTTCCCTTCCGAGTCCTTCCCCACCATGCACAGACAAAGGCGAAGCAGCCAGCGGTGGGGGAGAGAAGGAGAAAGGCTGACCAAGCCGTTTGCTGCAAGGACGCTAGCCAGATTAATACCAATGGATGCTGGTAGGCAGAGGCAGAAACTTTTTTTCCTGTCTTCCTCCCCAAAACTTAAGGTGTGTCTTATACTCCAGTGTGTTTTATACTCCAAAAAATACGGTAAATACAGTCTACCTGTATAGATATATAAAATCTATATTTGTATTTTAAATGATTGCAAAAAAGAACTTTCAAGTGAAGTTGAAGACAGTAGAAGTGGTTCTCATTTTAAAATATACTTTATTTTCCAATCTTAACTTGAGAAACAAAAGATTGTATGTGAAACTCTGCCTCTAAAATGAAATCAAAATGTTCATTTTCCCATACTGAGGAAAAGTCAAGAATATTCTTCATATCTAACCACTGTTTAAGTAGTCATTGAAGTGGGTCATAGTCAATTGAATTTTGCTTCAGACTTTAAATATGAGCATACTAAGTGCCTCCTTTCTGTTTTTCTTGTTACTTTCAGTGAAAGCAGGCAGTGGTCAGCTACTAAATCAAAATGAAGTGGCAATTCTCCTAAACCTGCTCCAGTCTAAATCTAGTATTAATATGGCACAATTTGCTCAAGTGCTGAACATTAAAATGAATCCTGAGACTGAGCAACAACTGAATAAAATAAATCTTCCAGCTGGCATTTTGGATGTGGCTGAAAAACAGTCTGAACAACAACAGCAGCAGCAGCAGCAGCAGCAGCAGCAGCAGCAGCAGCAGCAACCACCACCACCACCGAAGCCACCATTGCCTCCCTCACCAGACAAAGAGCCTTTAAAACAAACAGCAACACCACAGCTTTCTGTGCAAGCCACTCCATTGACTCAATCTAAAATTAATACAGAAGTTACCCAAGCAGCTGTGCAGAGTGCATTTACTGTTTTGTTATCTCAATTATTAAAAACTCAACAATTGAAGCAAAAAGAAAATTTCCTAGAAGAAAAAGAAAATGGATCAGGAAATGACATGTCATTACAGTCAAGACAGCCTCCAGAACCAAGTACACCAGTATCTGCCAATTGGGAAGATGTAGAATCGCCGGCATCTGTTTATCCCCATCTTATTAAATCATTATACACATGTGCAGGTATGCATTTCGGTGTTGGGAAAATTATATTTAGGCAGGTAGGTAATTTATATGATTGAGAATGTCAGGTTTGCTATTGCTTCTCTCAAACACTTGGATTAGAAATTATTTCTTGGTGGTTTTCTTAGGTTTACAGGCTGCTTCAGTTGCTAATGATTCTTAAGTGGCATGTTAAAATATTATATTCTGTAATAAAGATTAACTTATTTTTCAAAAACTCCTGTGATACCAAATAAATAATACATTGGGAATTTATAGAATTCCTTTATTGACCTTTATATTTTCCTTTTAGTTATAGTTATTTGTAGCAGCATACAAATATATTTTCCAGATACTATGAATACAGAATCAATGCATTTCTGTGTTCATACTCTGAATTGACCCTAGAGGAAATTGAGCAGAATGGTATCCATACACATCAGCTTTGCTGATTCCTCCCCTCAAATCCCATGTATCTTTTCAAGGAAAATCTAAAATCTCAAGAAGAGTGTGAGATAGGGCAAAAAGAATTTGAAATAAAGAAATTAGGAGAAATTTGGCAGAGGCATTCCTATGTATTATTTGTTTTTCAATTTATAAGGGTGTCAGACTCCATTGGAACTCTGGGCAGAGTGCAGTATTAAAACAATTTTAAAATGCAACCAGAGAACAACAGGGATCTGGAAATAATCCTAGCCTCCTTCCCCTCCTCCAACTCTAAACATAATATTACAACATTCACTTTAGTCTTAAGACCAGAGGAAAGACCTTTTAAAAGAAAGGACAGGATGGGGCCAAGTGAATTTTTGGGAGAATGTTATTTTGCACAGTAGGTGCACATTTGGCTAGAGAAACATATTTCTAGAAGTAATTTTGTTCAAACAAAACTTTGCTCAATCCAATTTTTAATACTTAATAAATATTCTGTATCATTAACTGTGTATTTAATCCTAAACTATATTTCTAGCTACATATTTAATATTAAACTATTTCAAAATTAATTTAGGAGAAGATGACTTGGTGAGACCCCCTGAAATGAAACCTCAAACCCCAGAAGAACGTCCTCGTATCTTGCCACCAGATCAACGACCCCCAGAGCCCCCTGAACCCCCACCAGTTACTGACGAAGACCTTGATTATCGGACAGCAAATCAACACTTACCTTCAATTAGTAGCTCTTCAGGGATGGATCCTCATGCTGGAGTAAAAGCAGCTCTTTTAGAGCTGCTGGCTCATCACCAGGCTCAAACATCTGAGAAACCAGCAACATCTAATGTGGAGTTCCAGTCAAGAGACTCTTTTGTAGCAGGTCCAGAGTATAAAGATAATTTTGCATCTACTACATTCTCTTGTGCCCACTATAGTGGTAGTGATGGAATAGGAAATATATCATCTGGGACATTAGAAAGGGCAAATTTTGTTGGAAATTCAGATGTTCAACACTTGGAGAACTATAACATTGTTTCATCTCATTCAAATAGTGCCCTTCCAACTCCTGCCTTTTCAGAACAATTTCACAGCTCAGTAACTCGTTATGGAGACATTTATCTCAACAGTGGTTCCATGCTATTTAGTGGTGATAAGGATCATAGATTTGAATATAGCCATGGTCCCATCACAGTACTGGAAAACAGTGGCGATTCAGTTGGAAGGTCTGGGTCTGAAAGTACTCATTCTCATTCTTTGTCTTCAAAGATGCAGAACTATAGCTATGGAAGTAATTTACAAGAACCTCCTGCCAGTGTCAGCCACATTCATGGACAAACTTGGACTTCTCCTGCTCAAGGACCTGGATATTCACAAGGATACAGGGGACAAATTAGTACATCCGCTATCAGAGGTCGAGGCAGAGGATTGCCATATTAAGCTTCTGTTCTTTTCCCCTGGCCCTCAGGCACGCCATTTATATCCTGGAAAAACTTTTTAACTGTGATTTCAAACAGCAATCCAATAGACTTGAATGATGTTAATTCAGCAGCTTTATTTTTATTCAGAAAGGGATCTTGCATTAGGAAATTGCTTACAATTCATGCTGTTCTGAAAATCCAGATAATTGTATGTCTTTCAAATTCTAGCTATAAATTTTATATTTTGGCAGTTCTAAGTCGATGCTAAATTTAGGAACATCAACTTTTTAAGGCACACTACTAAGATCTGAACTATGCACACACTTTGTGCTTTTTTTGTAAGTTTGGACCAACTTTTATGTAAAAATTTTACAAAACCAAAACAGGGCACTGATTTATTTGGTATTTCTTTTTACAAAACTACCTTTAGTCAAGAAGTCACTATCAGTCTTTGCACTGCTTTCAGTGTTATCTATGGAAAGTGTTTGTGCTCATTTCAGACAATAAAATAGTCTCTCTTGATACTATTTATACATACTTTGATATTGATTTGATTTACTTTCACAATTGTTTGTCTAGTAGACTATCCAATCCATCTTCCAATATTTGTATAAGTATCTGTTTTACTTGAACGGTAAGTGCCTTAATGATGTAATCTTAAGGTCTGAAGAACATTTCATTATATTTATAAGACTGTTCGAAGGTAATTTGTATTTTGGTACAAAGTATTAATATTTACATGAAACCGAGGCTAACTTAAGGATAAATGGGACAGATAGTTCTTAGGAGTTTTCATATCCTATTAGGTGAAATATTTATCTTCTTTTTTCCCCAAAATTATAACCATCCCCATATTTAATTAAATGAAATAAAATGAAAATGTATGGATATTAATCAAAAAGGTAGGCTTCTTTCAATTTTCTGTACCTTTTAACTACTCTACCAAATAAAAATTAGTGTCCTGTTTTATTCAAAACAGTTTTTTTATTAAAAACAGATAGCAATTTGTCACTATCTTCTAATAAGTACTTTGCTCATTTTAAATGTAGCTGCTGTAGAATGTTAACTTTGGTTACATAAACAGCAATCATTGCAACTGAAATTTAAATAATTTTAATTTATAGAAATTAGGATGGTGCCAATAAGTTCTACATTATATTATTCTACTAATCTATTCATTTAATTTGAATAGGTTTTTAATTCATTGTATCTTAAATTGCAAAGGAGGGAAAACAAGGTTCCCAAAAATCAAAATCGGCCTTCTGGAGAGGCTTTCTGGCATTATATATTTGTTTCTTGAAGAGACGCCCCTCCCTTAGATAAGCCACTGGCTATGATTTCTTTGTACTGAAATGTTTTTAAATGGCCATATTGAAAAAAAGTCTTTCCAACTGATAAAAAAATAAAATAAATAAATAAAAAACCAACTGATTATTCAACTGGCAAGCTAGTGCATACATGTACTGGTAGCTATTTTCTAAAAATATAATTACATGTAATTTACATGTATACTCAGCTGAGTTTATTAGAAGCAATTCAACACACCATTGCTTTTTTTTAATGAGTGAGTACTGCATTTGTAGAGTGTCAAATATATGTGAACTTTCCTATAAATACAACTATGGTCATCCTCGGTAGAGAATTCCTGATTGAAAATAAAAACAGCTAAACTGGAATAAAATATTTTGTAATTTTAGCTGTTAATGTTGATATTTCAGATAAAAGAACTGGCCTGGAATGGGTGTTTCTGAATAACCTTGTTTAGTAAAAGTAAACATCAACATATCTCTTTGATAAAATTTGTTCAATATTCAGATTTTGGATTAAATTCCCAGTGATCCTTTTGATTGCTTATTAGTTTTCACATGAATTTTATATATTACAAGGAGTATATTAAGAAAACATGTCAGAAGTTTCAGACCAGACAAAATATGCTATTTTTCTTTTTATTTATACAGTATTGGTCATATATGATACTGCAGTGCTAACAGGAAATTTAGAAGTTGTAACGTATTTTCATTTACATTTCTTAAAATATATCAAACTTAATTAAGGCCAGTTTCTCTTACAAAGCATTACATAGACTACTTCCATTCTTTAGTGCTCTGATATAGCTCTGTTGGAAATAATGTCAGATCCCTGTCTACTTATGAAATAAATAGGTTGAATCAATAAATACACTATTTTTATTCAGGGAAAGCCATGGTCTTTACTTTTACTGATCAGATCACTTGGTTTAATAGTTTAGTATTTAAAAATTTGAATGTAAAGTAGAAGGTACAATGAATGGTCTTTATCGAATGGTCTTTATTGAAAAGTTATTTTATGTGTTCAAGACAAAATGTTTTAAAATATCCATGTTCACATAGATAATTAGAACCATTAGGAAACAGCCTGCCAAAACTTGTGATTTTACAGTGTTGTATTTTAGGCATTTCTCTGACTAAAATCCGTTTCACATAGTTGGTCAATTAAATTTCAAGACTGATTTCCATTATTTTTAGAATGGACCCCATTCTAAACAGCAATGTAAAATTAAACATGCAAGTTAGAATTTAAGAACTCCTGCTACAAATAAAAATATCCTGCTTATATGATAATTTCTTCCCTCTTCTACAAGCACAAGGGCTCTCTGAAAAACTTTTAAGACACTTTGGAAAACCAAGAGGCCTTGTATTGGAAACTATAAACACAAAGAAGAATTGATAAATTAACTCCATCCTCCTTTCTTCTGTAAAATCCTAAACTTAGGGCATATATCAATATAGTGTATCTACTAATAGGTAAAATGCTAGATCTCTTCTGTAATTTGGGATTCATTATTTTAACTTAAAGGGAGGAAACTGCTTTTTCAATATAATTTTTTTTCAAGGAAAAGTACATGACAAATTAGCTTTTTTCAATATTTATAAAGAAAGTATATATTTTAATAGTATCTTAAATTCAGATGAAACAAAGTAGCAGCCTTGGCACTCATTCTATTTTACTGAAGAAAGTTATTGAATTTTGTTTAATAGGACAGGAGATTAAGGACTGAATCTTATATTTAATTTACTAAGTTCATATAACATGCAATGCACATCTTTAGAAGAATTAAAAGATCTTCTAAACAGGAAAGTTTTTTGAAGACTTCAGCCTTCTATGTCAGTGTTTTTCAACCACTGTGCCGTGGCACACTAGTGTGCCGTGACATAGTGTAAGGTGTGCCGTGGGAAAAACACCCGCCGGGTGTTTTTGCCTCGGGACATCTCTGTATCCCGAAAGTTGCTTTCGGGACACGGATGCCTCTATTAAGTCCCTGCGGCCCCACGTTTACTTTAAAAACGCGGGGACCGCCAGGAGGTAGCGCACGCAGGGACGTCACTGACGTCCCATGCGTGCGCCCATAGCGGTGGGTCTGACTGGCTGGCCCCAAAAGCGCCTTCCCAGGGAGCAGCCACCGACCTCTTCCTCGCCCGCGGAGTCGCAGGAGGAGGCCGAGCAGAAACGCCCCCGCGTCGTGCCACCCCCGCAGGAGACAAGCGGCAGGAGACAAGCTTGCTGCGGGCCGGCGGCGGACAAACGAAGCTGCCGCCACCCGCCTGCTCACCCATCTCCGGCCAGTTACAGTGCTCGGCGAGTTGGGTCGTTGGCGCCGTCTCCCGAAGAAAGCAGCGGTTCCTGCCCCCGCCCTCCAGTCCCTCTTTCCCGCCAGGACTCCGCTCCGAAGCCAAGCGGGAGGCGCCAGGCACCTACCGGGCAGGGTGAGCAACTAGGCTTCGGCGGGTAGAGGGAGCAGACGCCAGCAGCTCTCGGCTGGATGAGCGGCAGGATGACCCGTGCCAGCCGACCTTTTCGTCGGCAGGACTCCGTGGCGCATCGGGGGAGGCGATTCCTGTCTCGCCCCGCTGGCTCTCCTCCACGCCGGCCAACTACCGACCCGAAGAAAGGGAGGGAAGTGGGCTGGGGGGGGGTAGAGGCTGACCACTGGCGGTGTGGGTAGCGGAAGAGAGATTCCCGTTTGGACAAAGGAGGTCCTCACCTTCGCTCTCCAAGACTGCCCCGGGCAGCCGCCTGCCCGTCACCAATGCTCCCTTCCCTGGAGGAGGGGAACCCAGAGGCAGCCCGGGCTGCCAGGGGCTTTCTCAGGATGGTACAAAGGTGCCGCTCCCCTTCCCTGATTGGAGTGATCAGCTTCGTGGATGTCACTTTGGCCCTTCCTGCAGCCCCTTCAACCTTCACTGGGCAGGGAAAGATCCTTCCAAGCTGACCGGGCAGGGGACCCTCCCCTCCCCCCCCACTGCTTGGGTCCTCCTTTCTGTCTTCTAGGGCCTAGAATTACTTTATATATAGTCAATATAGGCACAGAGTTAATTTTTTAAAACATTTTCTAATGGTGGTGTGCCTCGTGATTTTTTTCATGAAAAAAGTGTGCCTTTGCACAAAAAAGGTTGAAAAACACTGTTCTATGTTGTCTTATTTTATCTTTTGTACATATCTATCAATGGACTTTCCAACATAGAGACCTAATTTATCCTCTGCCCTTTTTTTTCTTTGAAAAAGATGAGCATTTGGCATTTTGTAATTGCAAAGCACTGCTTTGCTTTCATTTTTATTTTCTATATCTTTAAAACTAAATACACTATAGCCAATGCTTGACTTCAAGTAAGTACGTCTGGCTATTGGGGAGAAACCCTAGATTTCTAAGGTGATAACAGAACTCTAGGTTCCTAGGGTGATGACAGAATAGTACTTGGATCCATAAGGCCACATCCTTTGGTGCCAACGAGATGCCATTTTTTAGTTTTAGTTAAAAGGAGGCTAGCATTTTTATTTCCATGAATATTTCTAAGGTTTCTGAGAGACTGCAGAAGTGTTTAGAGAATAAAAATGATGGTAGTTATAATCTAGTGCTTTGTTTGATAATATCTTTGCCTAATAGAAGACCTGAGTCAGCTGAGATACAGCAGTCATCTTGAAGTTAAGATTGTATGAAGATGATTTGGTACAATACATCTATTTTAGATTGCAATTCTAAAATAGATTCACAATACTTTTGTATGCTAAACTCTCAGTAAAACAAATCCCGTGGGAATTGTATAGACTTTGATAAATTTATTTTTAAATCTAGCTATCTATATAAGATTCACTAACTACAAGGTGGCACTAGTGACTGAAAGCTGTTGTATGGTTTATTTTTCTGAGATCATATTTCCGATTATTTTAGTTGAGAAGAAAAGCAAATGCAAATGGTTTAAATATTATAGGAAAGTTGTACAGTTTGGCATAAAGAAATGTTTAAAACTTTGGTAACTCAAATCTTATTTTTTTTTTGCTTATTTAATTTATAGATGAGGGTGGGTAATTAAGTGTGTGATTGTTGAGATGATGGTAAAGGTTAAAAAGTTTATCTGGTAGATTTTTCAATTTATAAAAATTGGTTCGCTGATTGACAGCTCCTATAGTACAGTATGGGAAAGTTCAATAGCTCTGATGCTCAGTCATCAGCCAAGGGGAGATGGGGAGGCCAATTAACAAACATTTTAATTTCTTTTTTCCTGGGCAATGTTTGCTGCTGCTAACTGAATTCTCCCACCTAAATTACTTGATCCAGCGATGAATTGAACTGTTGTGACAGAGACCTGAATGAAGAAATTGACAGAAGTCATTTGAGTTAGACTGTCCTAAGTTTCTATGGAGAAAAACCATATTAAGATTTGAAGTGTGCTTATTAGTGCAGGTTAGTATATTTGCTGTTCTCTTCTATTTAAAAGAAGATATAATAGCAATGGGGCTCTTCAGTTCAAGCATTTATTTTAAAAAGCTTCTTCATTTTGTTGAGTTGTCTAGAACAATAATGCAGTCTTTAAAAAATAAGTCTAATAATTTGAACATTCTATAGGCATTTATAGTTATTGACTTACCTCCTTGCAGCAAACAGCTGATTAACACAAGAAAAAGATCTGCCTCTGCCTCCCAGCAATTTGCCTCCTGCAGCAAACAGCAAGTTTCACTTTCAATTTCAGCATGGGCCTCCCGATCAGCTGTTTCAGGCTGCAGGGATTGCCATAGCCTATTGCCCCTCTGCAAGCCCCATTTTCTCCATTTGCTGCAAGGAGGTAAATTGCTGGGAGGCAGAAGCCAAAGGATAGGGGCCAGTGGGTGGGTGGGGCTACCTTCAGTGTATAAGATACACCCAAATTTTCACCCTCTTTGTGGGGAGGGGAAGGTGCGTTTTATACTCCGAAAAATATGATAAGTACAGTCATCATACTGACCTGGAAGTCCCCTTTTCCTCTTTCCTGGCAAAATTAACCCCTAGGATAGGAAAAACAAAGCGAGGGAACAGGATTAACCCATTAAGGCAGGAAGACAGAATTCAGAGCAATCACGTTAATTGTCCCAGATGGGAACAAACCAGGGAAATTTCTTCCAATAGGCAATTATATTACAATGGTTTCTACTATTCAAAAAGATTTCACACAAAAACCAATCAGATGTAACCAAACATTCTCGTTACCATTTTATTCTATAGAAAGTTACCACCCACTCATCTAGAAGAATGAAATATTCAAAAAGGCAGAATATTATACTTCCCTGGATGAAAAAAGGAAAAACATGCTCTTGGAAAGCAGCCCCCACCTTTATTAATAGCCCCAGAAAGACTGGGCTATCCTATTCCTATCTACAAAACAAAAGCTCCAGTCTCCAGGGTGATAGGATTAGCCCTCACTCGGGCTCCAAAGCAGGTCAAACTTCAAAGGATTAAGCCCCAATAGGAATTGTCCAGCAACACCCTTTCAGAACACAAGTGTCACACATCCTCATCACCCAGCAATAGTCAACAGCCTAGGACGTAAACAGCCTACAAGGTTAGCTGGCCTGAACGCCCTCCCCCTGGGAGTCTGACAGCCATTAGGATAATAACTTGTCTTTGCCACAGGAACAGAAAGAGCAGCTCTTGTTGGGAAAGTGTGGTGCTCAGTACAGCAAGCCTCGGGTGCTTGGGGAGATGATCCATGTGCTCTCCTGGTCGTCTACTTCTCTCCATCGCTGGTCTTGCTGGGAGTGTCTTGGGTAGCACACCGAAATTCAGCAGGCTTGAGCCACTGCTTTGGGTTCATAGTCGGATCTGTAAGTCCCATCTGGAAAGTGCTGTGGTGAAGAGTAGCAGCTGGGTTGACTGCTGTTGCTCTCTGCCACAGCGCTTTCCAGATGGGCTTTACAGGACCCAAAGTGGCAGCTCACTGGGAAAGGGTCTTGCACAGCACAGCGAGCCTCAGGTGCTTGGGGAGATGCTTCACGTGATCTCCAGGTCAACTGCTACTGGTCTTACAGGGAGAGCATTTTGCACAGCACAGCGAAATTTAGCAGGCATGAGCCACTGCTTTGGGTCCTGTAAGTCCCATCCAGAGAGACAGAGAGAAGCAGCATTCAATCCAGCGACTTCTCTTTGTCACAGCTCTTTGCAGATGGGACTTACAGGTATGACTCTGAACCCAAAGTGGTGGCTCATGGCTGCTAAATTTCACTGTGCTGCCCAAGGTGCTCTTTAGGCAGGCCACCAGCAAAACCATCAGCAGAGAAAAGTAGCTGGGTTGGGCATGTGGAGTGTCTTCATGAGTGACCGAGGCTCGGCCAGCACTAAAAGCCAGAAGTAGTGGCTGCAAGATCGGAGATGCCGGAGACTTAACCCAGCTGCTTCTCCGCCTAAGCGCTTTCCAGATGGGATTTCTTACAGGTAAGAAACTTACCCAAACCACTTCAGCCCCCCTGTGCATGTGCTGCCCCCTCATGGCAATGCTGCCCTTCTGAGGCCCTCCCTCCTGCACCTGTGCTGCCCCATGGCCCTCTCCCCTTCAGCTGAGCACGATAGGCCACAGGTCAGATAAATTGCTTCGGCCCAGGGGTGGCGTAGTTTGAGGCCAGGGGTTCTAGGCAAGGGTGGGCAGTGAGCATAGATTTCCCAGGGGAATGCATGCAATGGCCCTGGGGGTGAGGTGTAAAGTAAAACAGCAACTTGCCTAAAGCTAGGGAGTGGCAAAGCGAAGGCTTCAGTTGGGAGTGAGGAAGTCGGAGAGCAGTTGGGCTGTGGGTGCCACGTAGTGTAGGCTAGGGCCTATGCAAGCTGCAACAGCTGGGGAGTCAGGAAAGCAGGCGAGCCTGTGCAGGAACTGGAGAGGGCATAAGTGAACTGCGATGGCTGGGGAGCTAGGAAAGTGGGCGAGGAAACCGGAGAGCAGCTGAGCCATGGGCATCATGTGGTCTAGGGTGAGCTGCGAGCATGGCAAACGAACAGCCAAAGCAGGGAAAATAAGTGGCTATAAGAGGTGGGGCCAGCAGGGAGGTGAGGGGGCAGGTGGAGTGGGGCAAGGCGAGAGAGGAGGGGCCAGCCAGTGGTGGCATTTGCTGCTTCACCAAACTACACAGAATTTTAACAACCGGTACGCCCAAACTGTTGTGAACCAGCAGCAGCCCACCTCTGATTATGGGTTTGCCTCACAAAACCTGTCTTTACTAAGATATATTGTAGACCTGGTTTTTGAAGAAGTGGTTAAAGGAACTTGGTCAAGCGACAATAGATGACCAGCCCATGCCTGCAAAGAGGCTGAGCTGGATTAAGTTTCTAAAGAGATAGCTTGGCATTTTCTATATCTGATAGAATTCTAAAGTCACTTGGAGGAGATTTACTGATGACTCTAATTCTTTAGGTCATACCTTGGTAATTGGTTATATCATCGATTACTGATTGTTGGCTAGATCTTGAATTGTTAAGATTTCCATACAAATCAATTTCCTTACTAAAGATCTGCAGATGATGAAGCATGTAGGAAAAACAAATATGCCTAAGTATAGTTTAGAATTCATTGGAAAGCTTATTTTTGTTTTTCTTTATTTTGTTCTTTGTAATCACTGCTTAAAGGACTCATTCTGGATGTAACGGGGGACCAATTAGGCTCTGGAAGATCATCTAGTGCAGTGATGCGAACCTTTTTGCAAAGGCAGGCCAAAATTGTATGCGCACATGCAATAGTGTATGCCCACACCCACAATGCAAGATGTGCCCCGCTCACCTGCACATGCGACCCCCGGATAGGAGGAAATGTTCTCTCTCCCCAGGCTCCAGAGGCTTTCCTGAAACTTGGGAAGGTGAAAATGGCCTCCTCTGCCACCCCTGAAGCTGGAAACGGATCATTTCCTAACTTCCGGTTGGACCTGTTTTTTGCTCTCCCCAGGCTTCAGGAACCCAGCTGCCAGGCTGCTTCTTTCTGCCTCAGTGCTTTCCGGAAGGGACTTCTTACATACCCCCATGGCGGTGCTGCCCCCCTGCAACCCTCCCTCCTGTGCCTGTGCTGCCCTGTGGCCCTCTCCTTTGGCTGAGCACAGTAGGCCACAAGCCAGATAAATTGCTCTATTGGCCTCCTCTGCCACCCCCAAAGCCAGAAACAGATCGTTTCCTAACTTCTGGTTGGCCCGTTGGGCCCATTTTTCACTGTCCCCAGGCCCCAAAGGCTTTCCTGAAGCCCGGGGAGGGCACAAAACAGCCCAACAGTCCAACTGAAGTTCAGAAATGATCCATTTCTGGCTTCCTGGGCCCAACAGACCAACCAGAAGTTCATTTCCGAACTTCTGGTTGGTCCGTTGGGCCCATTTTTCACCCTCCCAAGCTCCAGAGGCTTTCCCGAAGCCTTGGGAAGGTGCAAATGACCTCCTCTGCCCCCCCCCCCAGAAGTGGGGGGCACACACATACACACAGGACCTGACAGCTCATATGCTGGCAAATATGGCTCCACGTGCCACCTGTAACACGTGCCATAGGTTTGCCATCATGGATTTAGTGTTTTCAGCAAGTGAACTCTGAAAGCTTTATGGATTCTTTTCAGGTGATCTTGCTTATATGCATTGTTAAACTGACATTTTTATCAGTAATGTTAAAAATAAGTGGGACAATGGCTTGTTGTGTATTATTGGATCAATTTTGATCTGTATCCTATCACTATGTGGACAAGATTCTTGGATGAATTTGGGCCTAGCTCCCTCTTAACTAGTAGTGACCAGAAAGGATTGAAGGATGTGTTATGTTTGATCAATAATATCTCCCTCAGAAGGTGGGAAACACCATTTATGTTAAAGATTGAAAAACAATCTATAGATTATCAATATACTATCCCCTGCCTCCAGATTAAAACAGGTTTAGGCTTGTAGTGAATTATGAATTTATAATTTCCTCATCAATATGGTTGAAAGAATGGCAGCAGATGGATTCTAAATGTTCCCAAATGAAACTGATTTTCTAGAACTGTTCTATTCAATTTCAGACCATGTCATCCTACGGAGAAGACTTTGGTTGCCATTACTGAGGGAACAGGATTTGCTTATAATCCTCAATATCTGCTTTTGATACTGTCAGCTATAACATCCTGTTTATTCTAAAGAGATAGCTGGGAGTCAAGACTACAGGTCTATTCTAGTTTTGTTCTACCTTGGATATATTCCTTTTTCATCTTACAACTCAACATTTCATCTTGTGCATAATTCTGTTGTACAGGTAGTCCTCAATTTATGACAAATGAGCCGGAAATTTTGGTTGCTAAGCAAGAAACACTTGCTCACTTTATAACCTTTCTTAACATAATTGTTAAGTGAATCATTGCAATTGTTAAGTTAGTAACACAATTGTTAAGTGAAATCTTGACTTTGCTTGTCAGAAGATTACAAAGGGCAATTACATGACCAGGGACACTACCAGTGTCATAAATATGAACCAATTACTAAGCATCTGAATTGAGTAGTCACTTGACTATAAGGATGCTGCAAGTCGTGTGAAAAATGGTAATGTCACTTTTTTCAGTTCTATTGTAATTTTGAATAGTCACTAAATGAACAGTGGTTAAGTCAAGCAATACCTGTATTTCCATGAAACTCCACATCTATATGTAACCACTGGAAGGTTACCAGTGATTGTAGTGTTGGGTGCTATATTTATAATGATGACACTCAGCATAATGTTCTTTTCATCAATTACAAACTCCTTGACTTTACTCCCATTTGGACCAGATTGCATATTGGACTTAACCAGTATGTTGAAACGAACAGGTCAAAGGGACTAAGTAGGGATGTCTCAAAACAGTATAGATATTTTCTTGCTCTCGATAGGGTTTTTCCCCTCCAAAAGGATTGGGTACCTAGTTTGGAGGTGCATTTTGATCCCGTATAGTCCTTGATTGGTTATGGAAGTACACTAGCAAGTGCAAATGAATTATTGATGCCTCTCTCCTTGGGTATTTCTATTTGAAGGAAGAGTTTTTATGTAGTCACTAGAAAATCTTTTATACATGCCAACCAGGAGAGGTTTAAGTGCAGTCTACTGGAATCATCTTTTATGATGGTGGCTCCAATGCTGGGGAATTCTCTCCATTAACAATTTGCTTAGACTGTGCTCGGGAAAACATTAAAAATCTACCCCTTTTTATATTTCATGCTATTTGTTTTAATCAGCTATCTTGAACTTTTAATATTAATGCCACGTTTCTATGCTTTTTCCGCTTCTGATTCCATGATATTCCTTTTTTTATGATACTTGTTACAATTTTTCGTATCTATTATTAGGATATAGAGGTTAGATTTCACTATGAGTTAGCTTTGTTGGAAGCATGCTCAATAGTTCATTACCCATAACTATAAAAAACTCAAACCAAGTCAAAGGATTTTAATAATGTAGGTTGAAGTATGACAAACAAAAATAGTAAAATATTTGTAATACAAACTAATATATTTTATTTTAAAATTCTCCTGATATTTTCTCAAGAATCTTACAATCTTAAACAATTTGCTTAGGAAGATCCTTAAAAATGTCAAACTAATTAAAGAATGGCTAAGAATGTATTCTTAGTATTTCTATTATGTATATCCAGAAGTGTAAAAATGTCTTCTTTCTTTCAATATAAAAATATTCAATCTTGTCAAAAGTATGCAAATTAAAATATACTTGCTTAATGATCATCTTAAGAAAGGCAATTCTACTTCAGTTCCTCACAAACATATTAGTATCTCATAAACATATTTAATTTGTAAGTTCTTTAGGTGAAATATCTCCCTTTTCTACAATAATGTGTTGCTTGTTCAAGGCTGAATTGTTGGTTGACATCAGTAACAGACACTGGTTCTAGGCCTGCCCATGGGTCTTCAAGCATTGAAGGTTTATAATAATTCTCCACATCATCATTGGACAGTGTTTTCTCCTTCCCATATGGTGTACCAAATGGAGTCGATATTCGGGGTGATCCCTTCAAGAAAAGTCATGAAGCAAAAGAAAAGAATGTAGTTAAAATGTATATATGTATATATTTGCATTCAGTATCAGCTTTATACAAGTTCTTCAATACTTCCATCCACCCTAAAAATGTAATTTGTACACATTAGTAACTAGCAGTTATTTTATATTTTCACTTGAAAAATATAACCAAAGAAAAACACTGAGATGGTGAATGTCTAAAGAATATATTAAAACAAGTATAGAAAGTTATAAATAGCTATTTTTAAAATTTCAAAACAATTATATAAATATGTATAGATTTTTCTAATTCCCTCATATTCCTCATTAATTATCACTGCAGTGCTCTGGTCCCTGTCAATTACCATGATATCCGACAGATTGGCTAGTACCTACCTATCTGAAACTGGAAGTCCTATAGCAATGGTGGCTAAGCTTTTTGTTGTCGCATGCCAAAAGTGCAGGTGACAGCATGCATGCACACCCACACCCATAATACAATTCTCACGCGACACACCCCGCCCCCCTATGCATCTGTGCACAACACCCAAGTCCCATTTTAGGCCTAGTCCCAGCCTCCTGGGACAAAAACAGGGCACACCACCCCACATGTGTATGTGACCCCTCCCCCCATACACGTGTGACCCTGCCCCTCGCACATTCATGCGCTTCTCCCCATGCCCCCAAGCATGCATGGCAGAGACCTGAAAACTAGCTGGCCAGTGGGAGGTGTGCACACATGCACGGTGTAGGACTCAGAAATCCATTATAGCAGGTGTCCAAAATATCTGTCTGCCTCCAGAGAGTTTTTTGTTTTTATACAGTTTCAACAAACAAAGCAAGAGCATAGGTAGCATCGTTATTGGCTTATTATCCTTGTCAATCTCTAAGACCATCCCAGCCAGGGTAGAATCTCACACAACACAATAGTTCCTGGTAGTGCCTGGTTCTACTAATTAGGTGATTTGGTAATTTGGCTTTAAAGAAAAATTTATTTGGGCAGTCTTTAGCAAAACAGAAAAAATACCTCACCAGATGGACTCATTTTCTCTTTTTACTTCCTTCCTTCCGGAGCATCCCGATTTCATTAGCCTGGCGGCTGCCTGTTTACTGCCAGCTTGAAGCACTTCCCTTGGGTCAATCAGGGACTTTGCAATGTCCCTGAGACCAGCAAGACTTTGTCTTCCTGATCATCATCTCTACAGGACGGTTTAGGTCTCAATGGACCGTCCAGCGGCAAAAAGTGTCAACGGCGGTCTCGGAGTATCGAGACCGCACATTGTCACATTGCGACGTGGCTCCTCCTTTCCCCCCAATAGGGCTTATTCTCATATTAGTGAAATCAATCAATATTGTGCATATCCAGTGGTTTACACTCATCCTCAGTGAATTTTGGAATTGCTCAAGTGTGGTCTGAATGGGATTATCGAAAAAAATGAAGGGGGAAATCCTTTCTTTTTGTTTTTGTTGAAAGATAGGATGGCAGAGGTATCCTTAATTTTCAAAAAGGGGATGTTTCTTGATTTTCTCAGAGAGTAGTCAATCCAGAAACTGTCAAATATATAAACCTGGCTGTTATGTATTTTATGGAATAGGTTGCCTAGGTTTGTTATACATATCTAGTGGTTGAATCCGCCAGGCCTCGAAAGATCAATAAGTACCATGATCCTACTCAGTTTTTTTGAAGATGTTTTTCTCAGAGCCCCAGTTTAACAGAAACCAGTTTATTCGTAAAGGCGGCTTACTAAATTTCCAACTTACTCTGATTTATACATATTTAGAATATTTGGGATAATTGCGATCTCATGTTAAAAGGCATCATTGAATGTAAAATGTCTGCTGACTGGATACTAAACAGGCGTGCAAAAAGGCCATGCTTAATTCTATGCAAATTCAGAAAACACTAAGGACCCCTCAGTTCTGGCGCGCAGAGCCTGAATGGCTGAATCGTGAACGACCCCCGTTATGTCTATCCCCCTCCTCCCAGTAAATACCTGGTTGCATCTCTGATAGCCCCCCGAAGGCGGCTGCTTGAAGGGCTGCTGCTGGTAAAATGCTCCTCCGGGGGACCTGCTGCCACTGTAGGGAGCCAGGTGGCTGGGACTGGCACTGTGGGGCCTACGTGGTGGGTGCGCCGGTGCCGAAACTCCAAACCAGCCTCCACCATCCCCGCATGTTTGGAAGCGGGGAGAGCGAGGAGAAATGTCGTACGACCGCGAGCGGGTTCCGTAAGGCGACATGTGGCGAGGGCTTCGGTAGCCTTGTGGAGAAGCTCCTCCAGAGGCAGGGCTCAGAAACCCGGAGCCACTCGAAGACGGCGGGGTAGGAGGCCGGAACCCTTGCCGATACATAGCGATGTTATGGATGCCCCTATAGCAACTGCCGATTTCCTTCACCTAATCCGTAGTAGTAGTAGTTCCGGGTCGATTCGATTGCAGCCCTCCTTCGAAACTGCTCCGCCGAGCGTCTTCCGTTTCACGCTGCAGGCTTGACGTCTCTTCCGTGAGAATTAGAAATCGAGACGTTTGACTTGCGTGTTCTTAACGTTTTTGCAATATGTAGGATGCTTTAGTCGAATCTAAATGGGTTTTCGTTTATCCAATTACAATTTTTACTACAGCCATGCGGTAGAAATCTAAAGTTTCAATATAATTGAATAAAATTGAAAATTTATTTATTTGTTTATTCCAGTATATTGTGGGTTTCTCCTTTAGCGTATTTGGAATTGTATGTTGGCCTCTTGCTACGTTTCCAAGTAATATTTCAATTTCTAGAGTATTTTCTTGGTACGGAATTTCTCTTTAAATAGCGCAATATTTGGACGCGTTCCCAATCTACATAGCCGACTTCGGAACGAAAGTGTGTCTGATTTTGGAGGGATTAGCTTCCGAGTTGTGCGTGCTTGGGCTGCGAGGCTAAACTGTTGTAAGATTCCTCTTTCATGTTTTGCTGATCGATAAATCTGAAAGGGGACTAAAAGGGGGGGGGCAAAACTGCAACGTTATTTTTCTATATTTCTTGCTGCCTTCTAAGCTCCCTTTTATGCTTGGCCGTGGATGATGGGTGTTATGAGCGGATTGTTTTTGGTTATGGGGAAATTTGATGGACAAACAACCTATTTGCATTGGCATGCAGTTGCCTCAAGAAAAAAAAGTAGCATTTTTGCTCAGGCTTGTAGACAATTCCATCCTAATGATACCTAGATCTTCTACGGCGTTAAAAAAAAAGGAAAGGGGTGGAACCATTTCTTACCACACAGCTTCTAAAACATAGTTTCAAAGGTCGCGCTTGCGGTCTTTCACCCCCCCCCCCCTTCGTTCCCCGGATTGCCTCGCTTGGTTCAGCTGAACAAAATATCCATCACGTCTGCGCAGTGGGCGCCTCTGAAGACTTGGTACAAGAGTCCAAAGATTTTTGGAGCGCTGATGTCAGCTTTCCCGCAGTTTCGCGAGTCGGCTTCAGCGGTGGCCAATATCAGCTTGCCGGCATGTTGGGGGCTAAGATGGGAAGAAGCAGCTGCATCCTATACCATCTGAGGAAAGGTCTATATTCGCCTCTGGCTAGTGGCGTCGGCTCATTTCTCGATCCCCTGGGCTTCCCTCAACTTTTGCGACTTCCCTCTTGTTCTGGCAGTTTCAGAGGGCTGCAGCAGGGAAACTGCCCCCATCCAGGTAGCCGATTTTTTACATTCTTCGTTTAGTTCAAGGCATTGCGGAAGATTGTGATACGTTACAGTAAAGAGCTTGTACGCAGCAGCAGAGAAGAGCTTTAGAGAAAGCGTTCAGGAGAAACCCCATTTCGGAACCTTTCATTTGCAACAGAATATAATAAATTGAAGCAATTCATGGAAAAATAAACTTAGCTGTGTGGTAGCTAGGGTCGGAAACGACTTGATGGCCCATAATTAATCAATTTCAAACGCGATCATAATTGTTGCAAATTTGGGAGCAGTTCAGCAAATCTTATCTTGGAAATAAAAATCTTTGGAAACCAAAATTATCAGCAAAAGATAGGATTTCTAGAAAAAAAAGTCAGGGTTCTCTTTGCTTACTTTTTGTAAGTTATCACCTCTGAAATGTATGATGAGTGTAACTGGATATATCAAATAGAAAATAATGCTTCTAAAGTTGCTATCTAAAAATAACCTGCTATAATTGGAGAATTATTTCCAATTAAATTACAATGTTTTTACAAATTATATTAAATAGTGTATAGATAGAATGGCTTAAATACTCATTGCAAGAAAATAATTATTAATTTAGGTTTATGCCCAATTAAGTCACAGTAGATTAGCAGATAACTAATCTTGGTTGATCTAAAAAAGTGAAGGAAATAATTGTCTATACAGTATTTGGCTACAAAACCATTAATAAGATCCTAATGTTGTATACTAGTCTTGAAAACTTGGAAAAAAACATCTGAAAAGAAGGCAGTAGCAAACCACTTTTGTAAGATGTGTCCATGGACTTATGTGACTTTGAAGTCATAAGGAACTAATTTTGGCTTGTGGGAATCTTTATAGCACTACATTTTGTAATAGAAATTACAAATAGTAATTGACATTTTCAACATAATTTGGTTATTAATTTTATTATTTTATTAATGTTTATTCCCACTTTTCCTCTAGGAATTTAAGCAGGTTACCTATAGATCGCCATTTTATCTCTCTCCTGAACAACTGAGGCTGGGACTTCTCTTGGAGACAGGCAGAGAATGCTTGATAATGGATTTAAGTGATTACCAGTGCTGCAATTAAACCAATTCATTTTTCATTAATCAGAAATTTGCCTTATCAGTCAGGAAATTGGTTTATCTAAACCAGGATTCCAGCAGAATCAGAAAAACTGTGCAAGTCCTATGGTAGGGATCTTTACTAAGTCTACATATTATTCTTTTAATACAAAACTTCATAATCTAAGGCCTACTGGTTTCATGTAGCGCCTAGAAGTGTTAGGTGTTTCTATGGAGTTTCTTCCAAGAGTTTCACTGAATTGAGATTTTCCAAATGTAATAAGAAGTAGAGACTTATAAAATACAGATAGAATACCGGTATTAGCAATATTTATCTAATTATATTTAAATGAAAAACAAAACTATATTTGATTTTTTTTTACTTCCCAGTCAATTGTTTGCTGTGCCCTTGCTCCCTTAGATTATATACCCAAGCATGTAATTCAAAAGCTGTGTGTATCTCTTCGCTTCAGAAAAGTTGGCTTGTTACATTGTAACAGTGGATCCAGATCTAACCACTCTTCTACAAAATCCATTCCCCCAATCTCCAATTTAAGGCTAGACCACATCATTCTGGAGAAGCAGAAATTGATGACATTTTCCACATCCTGCCCTTTTGTTGCTGAAAAGATGATCTCAGTAATTATATTGCTTTGCCTCAAAAGCAGTGTTTTATTCTTTCCATTGGCATAAGCCTGGCAGTCTGGTCCTCTGACTTGTTCAAATGCTTCCAATTCCCATCTTCACCCCATTCCCTCCTCTGTTCTGAATAACCATTTTATACTGAGCTGTCAGTCTACTTGCTATGAAAAGCTGAATCTTTTCTTTTTTTTTAAAAAATGTTTGGTTTCATTAAATGTTGGGTATTTCTTTGAGTATTTTATTCTTTTAAGAAACATAGAAGAACTTTGAAATACCAACTTTCTTTTGACTTAAATTGATGAAATCAACAAGATCTCCAAAGATATTTTCCCCCCAAAAGAGAAAGCAATTAGCACTTGATTTTTTGGCATGTGGGCGAAGCTGTAAAATCAGGAAAGTCCATCACATGTCTTCGCTGTTAATCATGGTTGAGGCACAATTACTTGCTATTACTAAGGCCCAAGTAAAGGAGGAGGTTGCAACCCAAAAAGAATTTCTTAAGTTTGCTTCATTTCTAGCACTAAGACAAGCAGCTAAAAACTGCTGGGTGAAAAAGCTGCAAAGCTAATAGAACTATAAAATTTTCCCCTTTCCTATCTTTTCTTTTGGCCTTGTCAATTCAAAGCTTTTTTAAAAACACTTTTTATTCTTTCCCTTCTGTTTTCCTTCAGTTGAAAGAGTGGTAAGAAGCATGGAAAATATCTTTCAGTTTTTAAAACTTGTTTTTCTTATTTAGAGGAAATTTTCAATGGTTGAAGAAAACCATGTTAAAAAGCTAAGTCAGTTATGAGTTTAAGAGCAATACCTATAGATTAGCTCAAGGCTCACAAAAATGTTTAAGCTTTCATAACTTTCAGATTCATTAAGGTTTAAGGTTTAAGGTTTATTGGGATTTATATGCCGCCCTTTTCCCTGAGGGGACTCAGGGCGGCTTACAACCACAGGGGAGGGGGGTGCAAGGTCAAAAACAAAACAATATGTGCACAAAGAAAGAATGATAAAACACAACTTTCATTCAGCAATCAAACACTCGGGCGGGTAATTGGAGGCCTATCCCCAGGCCTGCTGGGAGAGCCAGATCTTGAGGGCTGCGCGGAAGGTCTGGATAGTGGTGAGGGTGCGGATCTCCATGGGGAGCTCGTTCCACAGGGTCGGGGCAGCAACAGAAAAGGCTCTCCTCCGTGTGGTCGCCAGTCGACATTGACTGGCAGATGGGATTCGGAGGAGGCCCAGTCTGTGCGATCTGATTGGTCGATTTAGGGAGGTAATCGGCAGAAGGCGGTCTCTCAAGTACCCAGATCCACTACCATGGAGTGCTTTAAAGATGGTCATCAGTATCCTGAAGCGCACCCGGAGACCAACAGGTAGCCAGTGCAGCTCGCGGAGGACAGGTGTAACGTGGGCGAACCGCGGTGCGCCCACTATCACTCGCGCGGCTGCATTTTGGACTAGCTGTAGTCGCCGGATGCACCTCAAGGGCAACCCCATGTAGAGCCCATTGCAGTATTCCAGTCTAGAGATCACAAGGGCTTGAGTGACTGTTGTGAGAGCCCCCCGGTCTAGGTAGGGCCGCAACTGGCGGACCAGGCGAACCTGGGCAAATGCCCCCCTGGTCACAGCTGACAGCTGGTGATCAAAAGTCAGCTGTGGGTCCAGGAGGACTCCTAAGTTGCGGACCCTATCTGAGGGGTATAAAATTTGACCCCCCAGCCTAAGCGTTGGTGTATTAGCCAAATTATTGGGGGGGAAACACAACAGCCACTCGGTCTTATCCGGGTTGAGTACCAGTTTGTTAGCACTCATCCAGTTCTTAACGGCCTCCAGACCCTGGTTCATCACGTCCACCGCTTCATTGAGTTGGCACGGGGCGGACAGATACAATTGCGTATCGTCCGCATATTGATGGTATTTTATCCCGTGCCTCCGAATGATCTCGCCCAGCGGTTTCATGTATATGTTAAATAGTAGGGGGGATAGGACCGAACCCTGAGGTACCCCACATGTTAGGGCCCTCAGGGACGATCTCTGCCCCCCGACCAACACCGACTGCGACCTGTCCGAGAGGTAGGAGGAGAACCACCGCAGAACAGTGCCTCCCACTCCCACCTCCCGCAGTCGTCGCAGAAGGATACCATGGTCGATGGTATCGAAAGCCGCTGAGAGGTCAAGGAGAACCAGGATGGACGCATAGCCTCCATCTCTGGCCCTCCAGAGATCATCGGTCAATGCGACCAAAGCGGTTTCTGTGCTGTAACCAGGTCTGAAGCCGGACTGGAAGGGGTCAAGATAGCTAGCTTCATCCAAGGCCCGTTGAAGCTGAAAGGCCACCACCTTCTCAACAACCTTCCCGATAAAGGGAAGGTTGGAGACAGGACGAAAGTTGTTTAAGATGGCTGGATCTAACGATGGTTTCTTCAGGAGGGGTCTCACCACCGCCGTTTTAAGTACGGCGGGGAAGTGCCCCTCCCGAAGGGAGGCGGTGATAACCGCCTGGATCCAGCCATGTGTCACCTCCCTGCTGTTAGCCACCAGCCAGGAGGGACACGGGTCCAAAATACAAGTGGAGGCACTTACAGCTCGAATGGCCTTGTCCACATCCCCAGAGGCAACTTCCTGGAACTCAACCCAGAGCTGATGTAACAAGTGATCCTCCTGTGACTCAGCTGGACCTACTGCGGTGGAGTCCAAGTCCGATCGAAACCGAGCTACTTTGTCCGCCAAGAATTGAGCATAATCCTCAGCCCTACCCTGCAAGGGGTCTCCCGCATCCCTCCTATTGAGGAGGGAGCGGGTTATCCTAAACAGGGCGGCTGGGCGCGACTCGGCGGACGCAACCAAGGCAGAAATATATGATCTTTTTGCGGTTCTTAATGCTCGGACATAGTCCTTGGTGCAGGTAGTTAAGAGTGCTCGGTTCGCCTCGGATCTATCGGACCTCCACTGGTGCTCTAGGCATCTCCTCCGGCGTTTCTTCTCCCGGAGTTCCTCGGTAAACCAGGGAGCTCTCCGGGATCCACTGACCCGGAGGGGCCGTAGTGGCGCAATCCGGTCGAGAGACTCCGACGCCGCCGAGTACCAGGCGGCAGCCAGAGTCTCCGCCGAACTGTGGGCGAGAGTATCAGGAATAACCCCAAGCTCCGTCTGGAACCTCAAGGGGTCCATAAGTCGCCTGGGGCGGAACCACCTGGTCGGTTCCTCCTCCCTACGGTGGGGGTATGGCCTCCGGAAGTCAAGCCTCAGTAGGCAATGGTCTGACCACGACAGGGGTATGATCTCATTACCCTTCAGACCAAGATCACACATCCACTGCTCCGAGAGGAATACGAGGTCGAGCATGTGACCTGCTGCGTGGGTTGGGCCCCGAATTACTTGGGTCAAGCCCATGGCTGTCATGGAAGCCATGAACTCCTGCGCCCCATCAGAGCGTTCACCGAGCGATGGCAAGTTGAAATCCCCCAGAACTATAAGCCTGGGGAACTCAACCGCCAGCTCGGCTACTGACTCGAGGAGCGAAGGGAGGGATGCTGCAACGCAGTTGGGAGGCAGGTACGTTAGCAGCAAGCCCACTTGACCCTTGAGGTCCAACTTTATCAGCAGAGACTCACACCCGACAAGCTCCGGAGCAGGGACCCTACGAGGTAACAGAGACTCCCGGATTACGATAGCCACACCGCCACCCCTTCCCTGGGCTCTCGGCTGATGAAGCACCTGAAATCCCTCTGGGCACATCTCTACAAGGGGGACTCCTCCTTCTGTGCCCAGCCAGGTTTCAGTAATACATGCCAGGTCTGCCCTCTCGTCAACAATTAAGTCCCGGACGAGGGGAGCTTTGTGAACAACAGACCTGGCATTTAGCGACAACAGCCTGAGATTAATCAGATACTATGTTATGAAAAGCAGGAGGGAAAGCAGAGGTAAGGAGAAAAGATAAAGATGTTTGCAGAATATGGATTTCAAAATGGAAATGATGTATACTGGGAGTAAAGGTAGTTTTTTTTTCAAATGGATTGCATGTGTATAATAGAATAATTAAACTAAATTTAAGTTGTACCATGGTCTATAAGGATTCCAGATGGCATCTAGAATTGCCTCTGTATTATTAACATGAGTATGTATTCTTGGATTTTATCAAAGTTATGAGACAGATGTATGTAGTGGTTCAGTTTCTAAGGGAAAAAGGTACTTTGCAGTTGCAACACCATCTCACCAGAAAAAAAAATGGTTTAAGAAGTTGACATGCATGCCTGTAACACATTCCAAAGTATCTTCCCCTCCCCTTCAGATTTGTAGTCCTGCAAAATTTTGAACCTCACCTCTGTGCTTAGGTGAAAGACATGGTTTTAGATTTTATGCTAGGTTGCAAAAAGAAAAGCCTATATTTCCAACCCCAAATAAAGCTACCTGTTTCAGCTAGTCTTGGTTTTCTTCTGCCTACCAAAAATACCATTTTTTTAAATCTAACAATGAAAGTGATTCTGAGCACAGTTAGATTTTCCATTTTTTTTAAAAAAAATGTTCACTTGCTGATACACAAAGGCTTAAATGTAGTAAACATTCTACTTCCTAAATCATAAATTTCTTTATCAAATACTCCCTTTCTCTTAAAAGTCTTTGATAGGTTAGCCAATTTACACTCTTGTGCTAGAAAAACAATTTTGCCTCAACTTGCTAAAAATATTTAAACAGAAGAAAGCCTGACTATAGTTTTAACATAGGCACATGTAACAAAACCTTTCCAAAGGGTGATATTATTGGATTAAAAACCAAGATTTCTCTGTAAAAGAAGGAATGAAATTTTTCAATACAAGAGACAATTGTGGTCAAAATTGGTAGAGGTTTTCCAGACTTTTGGCTGACATTGTGGCGAGATTGGACCTGAGAAGTGAGACTCTGCGCTCCCATTCTGAGTTGGAGTGCTCTGAAAGGAGCTAAAGCCACCCCATGGGAGTGGTGAAGTAAAGAGGGTGCCCGGCAGGTTGCAGAGAGCTGCAACTCTCCTGCTTGACCCAGGACTTCTTCCCTCTCATCCATGACAAGACAGCCATCATGGCTGCCATGAAGCTGGGACAGCCAAGGCAACAAAAAAATGAGCAGGAGCAGTGTAAATGAATAGTAACTGGAGCTGGGTGAGAAGATTCCTTTTTTATTTAGACCCTAACTTTAAAAGAAAAAGAAAATCCAGGAAAAGAGACTCTTAGAACTAACTATCTGTTAAAATGGCAAATAACCATAGAGAGAGAAATTCTAGAAAGAAAGGAACTAAGAGGAGAAAAGTTAAAGTCCTTTTAAAACATAGAAAATTGGACTTTTAGTTGGATAAGCGTTATTCTGGAAAGGCATTATAAAATGCCAGAACTATCTACTTGAATAGTCGACTTTGCTAAATTGAATTAAATTTGGACTAATAAATTTGTTATACTCAAAACAACACTAAAACCTAAGATGAGGGTGCCATCTACTGGTGAATGGAAAATATACCATACCTCTACAAGCCTGCAAAATTTTAGATAAGAGAAATAAACAACATCCATCTAGATCCATGTAAAACTCATTGTTCTACAACTATCTACTTTATGATTACTGGAGACTATTGTGGGAATAAGGAAGACCTTTAAATAAAGTAAAGTGACTTGATTTTTTGAAAACTGCCTGGACTATTTAAATAATCCTGAGATGTAAAGAACTATTATTATTGAACTTTCTGAGGAGCAACATTGGACCTGAATATATTGTTTTGGAAAAATCCTACAATTGATAATGACTGAAGATCAAAGAGTCCAGGAAAGAGAGGAGATAACAGAAAGAATGGAGGAAAAGATAGAACAGACAAATCAGTGAATAAAGCAAGGAGATTAGAAGGAGAAGACGATAAAGTTAATAATGACTGATGAAATAAACCAAGGGAAAAGTATTTTAAGAGATTTAAAAATGGAATCGGATAAGCTGGAAGATACTTTTGAAAGGCAGATAGGGGCTTACGTGGAACTCTGGAGACCTGTCATCTTAGCAGGATAGAGATGGGAGAAATATTCAGACTGAATGGTGAAGATGCAGATGTTGATAGAGACAAAGATCTAAGGAGTTTGGGAAGCAAGCTAAAAAACAAATAAGAATTGAAGTATTAAAATGGTCAAGAGATGATGAATAGAAATATTTTTCCCTGATTAAAAACTAGAATAGAGGTAGAAATAAGAATGTACACTTTTATATAGTTAGATGGAAAGATTGGAGGTTGAAAGATAGTATTATTATGCATGTTTAAATAATATGATTGGTACTAGAAGAGTGTATTGAAACATTGAACAACCAAATAATGAAGGACTATGTCTTAATATAAACATGTGTGTTAACACTAGGATTAGTAATGGTGGCCTAACTAGAAGCCAGAATAGAGGTAGAAATAAGAAACGGGAAATATTAGCATATGTAATTTTTATACAATAGAATATAAACAATAACTAGATGGAAAGACTAGAGGCTGAAATATGGTATTACTATGTGTGCTTTAAATAATATCATTGGCATTAAAATGGAACACTGAAATATTGAATGACTACTTTAAAACAAACATGTATATTAATACTAGGATTACATAAATTTGATTAATATAACAAATATTAATATTATTACCCCTATTTGTATCAAAATGAATTATACCCAAAAGCCACACACTTCATGTATGGATATTGATGTATATTTAAAAATAAAAATCCAATAAAACTTAAAAAAATTGCTAGAGGTTTTCCCTGATTCTGGTCTTTGCAGAAATTTGCTCTTTATGGTGTATGTTTAAAATGTGCAAAATATGTTAATTAAGGGGAATATTTCCCCCCCTCCCCGAAATATGACATCAGCCTGATAATGAACTGATTATAATAGCATTTTTCTATTCATAACCAGGTGCTGATTCAGTGAAGCCACTTGATGGTGTGAGAATTCTTGATTTAACAAGGTTTGTACTGCTTTGGATGTAGTTCAGAGAATTATTAAATTGTCTCATGCAAAGTTTTTGACAAAAATGTTAACATTTTTAGGGGAAGAACAATAGGACTGTAATTGTTTAAAGAAGATAGGAAACAATTAATGTATTTTGATAGTTTTTTCCTTTCCGCCTTTCTTTGTATTTTTTCTTGCTCTTTTTCTTACTTTCCTTCCCTCCTTTATTTTTTGATTGGTCTTTTATTTTTGAGAAGATTCTTAATAACTTTAAAAAAATGATAATATTTTTGTTATTGCTTAGATTAATTTGAATGGTATGTGTTCCATTCCCTTAAATGTTGCCATTAGATGAGACCTCAGAGATGTATCTTGGTGGCTGCTGCAGGCCTTTGGAACAACCTTCCACCAGAGTTCCCAGGGATTTCTAATGTGGAGGGATACTTCCCCAAGTATTGAGCTAGGATGTGAGAGGATGCTTAGTTTAGTGCCTGGGTGAAGGGCTTTCTTATTTTTAGCCATGTTTTTTGGATTGTTGTGAGCTGCCTAGAATAATTCTGGGAGACAGATAGCCCTTTAAGTCCTATAAAAATAATAAATAAATGTCCATACATGCATCAATTTCATTATGAAATATTGCAGAGTACTTGCAGGACCTTTTGCCACCATGAACCTTGGGGATCTTGGAGCTGAAGTAATCAAAGTGGAAAAACCAGGTAAAGTGATTTTTTTAAAATATGAAAAATACTTATGGAATGACATTTTTTACAAGTTCTAGACTATTTTAATTTCTCAAAATAAGCATATTAAATATAACTAATGTTAGAGTAGGAGGGAATAGTGAAAAGAAAATTATAGTAATATGGTATGAAAATATGAGTAGAGATTTTTCATCCTGTCTCAAAATTGAAAAAAAGATGGGATTATACAGTGGTCACAGTTCCACAAAGACTTAAAGACATTTTATCTCAAGGCTTTAAATATACAAAAAATTAATATGTAAAATAAAACTAAATAGAAAAATGGAATTCATCTTTCTTCAAATCTTTGAACTGCACAATATTTTAATAGAATACTGGAGCATTTTTATTTTGCTTTCTTAATTCAAGACATCTTAAAATATCTGCTTTAAATAGAATTTTAAATTTTGTTAATTTAAAAATTGAACTATCATTTTTAACTTCTCTATCATCATGTTTTTCATCTGGAGTGAAAATAAATATGATCTGTTCTGGTTGGAATCCCTGGTAAAGTGCTACAAATGATCTCAGTTATTGTGAGGTTATGAAAAGCAATGAGAAGGGTGTGCTCCTTCTCTTATTACTGATTATCATGAATTAATTATTAGCATAATAATAGCATATTGCTCATGGTGATGAATTTATAAATCTAATACCGTGTTGATTGGGCCTTATTATCTAGGGGGACTTATTGTTTTGGGGTTGCCAAGTGGCTGCTCTCTTGCGAGTGGGAGCCCAAAGAGCCAGACACAGCTTTGGGCAAACGGCTGTGTTGCGCTGTCGCAGAATCGCAACATACCCGCCATGAGGTGACCACAATCACGAGCAGCCACCCGGCAACCCCGCTTTCCAGCTGGGCAGAGCACCACTCAGCGACCCAGTGTGGTGCTAAGCCGTGTGGTGCTCTGCCCTCCCCCCAACTCCCACAGTTTGGCGCATTTGGGATACCCTTAGGTCAGTGCATGGCATTCTGCCCGGCTGGAAAGGGAGTTGCGTGAGTGCCTGTTCTGTCCCCAGCTCATGTGCCTCCCAGCCTCACCATGCCCTGGCCGAGCTCTCCCTGCAGGGCCAGGGCGCCGCCGCAGCGGCACTCCAAGCATAACCTATTATCTGGCTTCCAAACTCCGAAGATTCACAGCCGAATCTTCCGGCAGCGGCCGCTCTGGGAGTATACTCTATGATTGTGGGCTGGCTGCCGGCAGAGCATATTCCCAGAGAGTACAACCCTAGAGCGTATTCCCAGAGTGGCAACTTCCAGAAGACTCTGCATTCTACCTTTGTGCTTTGGAAGCCATAGAAAAAGCCATGCAGCGGCAGCGGAGGTGCCCTGGCTCTGCAGGGAGAGCTAGGCAAGGGCATCGTGAGGCTGGGAGGCGCATGAGTGTGGGGCAGAAAAACCCTCCCTCCAGCCATGCAGAGCCCCATTCACTGACCTGGAGGCATTCTGAAGACACCAAGCCGCAGGAGTCGGAGGGCAGTGAACAACGCTCATGCGGCTTGGTGATACCCCTAGATCAGTGAATGGCACTGTGCCCGGACGGAAAGGTGGTTTGCTGGGTGGCTGCTTGGCTGCTGAAACAGCGTAATACAGCCATTCGACTCTGAGGTTGTGCCCGGCTCTTCAGGAGCCCGCTTGCAAGAGAGCAACCACGTGGCAACCCCCCTCTCCAGCTGGGCACAGCAGCTCTCACTGATCTAGCAGTATCCCGAAGGCGCCAAGCAACGCGAGCCTTTGCCCCCCCCCCCCATTCCTGCAGCTTGGCACCTTCGGGATACCGTTAGGTCGGTGAGTGGCGCTCTGCCTGGCCGGGTGGGGGTGTTCCAGGGGGCTTATTTTCAAGGGAGGGCTTACATTTTTGCCCACCCAAAAAATGTGGCATGGCCTTATTATCAGGACATGTTGTATTTTTGGGAAAACACGGTAGGTGACTGCTGTTTGTGGAAATAATTATAAACTTCCCCTTGATTTTGTCTGCTAAATTCTGCATCCGTTATCCTGCATTTCAAAAGATGGCTGAAAAATAGTAATATCTACTTTAGTTTTTTCTAAAATAGATTATAAATGCATGCAATGTCAACATGTTCCATATTTTTTGCTCCATAAGATACTCTGGATCATAAGACGCACCTAGTCTTTGTGGAGGAAAACAAGAAAACAAAAATCTGCTTCCCATCCCCAGCAGCTGGGTCATCAGGGCTCCATTCTGTTGTGCCCACCACCGGTCAGCTGAGCGACAGCTTGATTCTGGCCTCCCGCAGCTCCGCCAATCAGCAATCTGGCGGACCAGAAACGGTGCTATTGCTGCCTCCTCTGTGTCTGCTGCCTCTACCGGGGAACGGTGGAGCCTTTTCAAGCATTCCCTGGTTATTGCCGCTGATCACTGCCTGTCAGCAGTTGTATCAGCATCCAGGAATGCCACTGATCAGTTGTTGCACGCAGCAAGGATTGCTGCCACCTATTGCTGCCACTGCTGTTCACTACGCGAATGGTAGCGGCAACGAACGGAGGCAACAGGCGGTGGCAATAGGCAAACAACAGGCGGCGGTGATAGGTGGTGGCAGTCCCTGATGCCTGGAACAGCTAATCAGAGGTATTCCGGGAGGCCAATCCAACTACTGATAGGCATGGTCGTCAAGTGGCAGTGATACGCTGTGGCGGCAATAGGCCCGGTCTGTGATACAATATTTGTTCCATAAGACCCCCAGACATTTCCACCCACTTTTGGGAGACAAAAAAGTGTATCAAAAATATGACATATATTTATCTGTAAGTTATAATTTATGTAGCACAGATTTTTAGAGAAATACGTAGATCTGTGTAGGATAGATATTTGTTTACAACATTACTCTGCAAAAAGTTTTGAAGTTATTGTAGATCAGTGGTGCATTATGGCTGGTACACCCCGGTATGGGTGTACCAGTACCTGCTGGGAGCACCAGGTACCGTTCCGGTACAGTGCATCGGAAGACCCATCTGCCCACCCTCCTTACCTACATTTTACCCAACTGGGCCATATTTACGCACATGCATGGAGCAAGGCTCCGCTGAGCAGCTGGAGCATCACGGGCTGGGAGTGCACATGCGTGCACAGCGCATGTGCACGTGGTGGACGCTGGGCCTTGTTGCAGAATACCGGTTGCGACGGGATGCAGAACCCACCACTGCTGTAGATCCAAAATTAGCTATAAATGTTAGGTTAGAAAAAAAACATTAAAAAACCAATGATATCAATGATTAGGGAGGCTATTGTTTTGTGAAGTCTTAAGAGCTGATTAATTGTGTTTATTTGTGTTGTCTTCTATGAAAAACATTTCTATGAACTGTTTCCTAGTTCTACGTCCCAGGCAATTGATGACTATACAAACTCTTAGGGTAACTTCTGTAAAGGAATACAGCAGCTGTTTTTAGTTTTCACATCTGCATTTAATAAAGATTTTTGCTCTGGAATGATTAATGTGCATGTGTTGCTTATCAGAATTCTAGATATTGAAGTAATTGCTATAAGTGTTTATATCATGCATATCTGTAATTGCAGAAGATTCTTTGCATCTATTGTCTATCTGTCTGTCAATCTATCGTCTATCTCAAGGATGTCAAACTCAATTTTGTTGTGGGGGTGGGGTATTGCTGTGATGGTCATGACCGACTGGGTGTGGTCTGAGGGGTATAGCCAGCTTGACATCAATTCCATGGACTGCGCGGTGTTGCGGAAGGAATCCAGAAATTCAGGCCCATTGATGTGGGCTGGACCCTTACTATTTCCATTATGACACACGGGCCAGTCCACCCACATTGCCCTGAGTTTGACACCTCTGATCCGTCTGTCTGTCTATTGTGTATGTTTGCTTCTCTGTATATACATTTGTTTCTGAGCGATAGGTCATTTTCTAGATACAGAACTAAAGATTCAGTATGTATCTTTTAGAGTTAGCACTTTAGAACTTCATTTTTACTAGAAAACAGCATATCAAAGAAGGCTTTAATTAAGTCTGATCTTGTTGGCACAGGAGAATTTTGTGTGAATTTTGAAGCATAATCTTAAGGACTTGAATCATAAGATGGAGTGAATGCAGAAATATTTTCTTACATAGTTACATGCTTTTCTAAAGAGGTTATAATACTTTTGTATTATAGTAGTAATATCTTTATATGGTGTCAATGTAAAGATTTTATGCAGCCATAGTTTTCAGTACTAAAACTTCAAACATTTGAAAAGAATATTTTTATACACTACTAAAGGATTTAAAGACCATAATTTAAGCTGGAATTTGGGATAGCAATGTGATTTGTAGTCGCATAAGTATACAGGATTTTGCTAGAAATGTGTCATTCTTACTTTTAGGATCGGGGGATGATACTCGATCCTGGGGACCACCATTTGTTGGAACTGAAAGTGTTTATTTTCTCAGTGTAAATAGAAATAAAAAGGTAATAAAAAGTATTTCTTTTAATGCTAAACATTTTAAAACATTCAATTCACTGCTTCTACTTAATTCCTGTTGCATATGCATATACACAGCATTGTTAAAGATGAAATGGTTCCACCACAAAACCGCGGAGGACAAAATTGCGCTCGACGAAAGCGCGCATTTGACGTCATCACAGCATGACGAAAACATCGCGCTGTGATCGAAAAATGTAAAAATAAAGCTAAAACCTTACCCTAACCCCCCCAAACCTAAACCTAACCCTAAACCTAACCCTTAACCTAACCCTAAATCTAACCCTAAACGTAACCCTTAACCTAACGCTAAACCTAACGCTAACCCTTAACCTAACGCTAAACGTAACCCTAACACTCTAAACCTAACCCTAACCCTTAACCTAACCCTAACCCTAACCCTAAACCTAAACCTAAACCTAATCCTTACCTTTATGTGAATCGGCTTGCTTTAATTTTAATTTTATTTCAATTTTTAATTTTTTTCGTCGCGCTGTGATGACGTCAAATGCGTGCTTTCATCGAGCGCGATTTTGTCCTCCGCGGTTTTGACGGGTCACGGATGAAACAGCTATTAGATATGATTGACTCATTAATGTTCTAAGTGTATTTTTTTCCAATAATGTTCTGAGTCGATAACTGAATAGAAAGTTGTTTTTATATTACTAAGAGAATTACATTTTTCCTTTTTATTAGAGTATAGCTGTTAATATGAAGAAGGCCAAGGGAGCAAAGATAATTAAAGAGGTGAGTTTAAACTGAAAAATAAATCTTTGTCAAGGGAAAGTGCTTATGTTGTAAAATATGCAATAGATATTTGAGGGAGAGGTTGTCATTTAGTGAAGAATATAGGTTTTGCTAATAAGTACTTATTCAATCTGTGTCATCTCCAAGGTCTAAAGTATTAGTGTTTCTACCAATCACTCTAGATTTCCTAAACTAGATAGATTAATGATTTTCTAAATTTAAGCAATTTCCCTGTATTTCATATCAGGGTTGGATATTCAGAAATAAGTTCCACTGAGTTGAATTGGGTTTATTCCCAAGTAAGAATTGTAATAACATTGTGGCCTATTATTAGGAATATTTTTTTCTCCCCAACTTTCAAGAAAGTTATTTAGTGATTGCTGTTGTTTCAGTCAATTATAGTAATAGACAATCATGATTAAATAGTACAGAAGTTCCTTTTTGTTATTCTAACAACTTCTAACCACTGATATCTGCAAGCTATTTAACATATTTAGTATATGTTGAACAATAGGAATTATCAAAATTACCATGCTAGTGGGACATCCAAGAAAGACAAGCATACTGAAACACAAAAAACAACACGCAAGGTTCTCCATAATAATGAATCAGTTTCCCGGATACCATTTTGGATTTTAATTGAATTTAACAACCAGCATGCAAAATTGCTGAAAATGTAAGAACTATCTCTTGCAAGCTGCTAAGAGCCACTTCCAGCACACAATTGATTATAGGAAAGGAACCTGAAATAGGGAAGTTACCATATAAGCGATGTATAAAATTATGATAATAGAAGTTTAGAAACTCTGGTACAATCCAGGAAAAAGTTTTGGAAATTTATGAACTATGAATTATTGATACTGAAATGCTACTGTATTTATTTTAGGACTGTACCAGGGGTGGGTTCCTGCCAGTTCTAACCTCTTCTATAGAAGAGGTTCCACAAATCTACCGTGCCATTTAGAACTGGTTCCAGCTCCCTCCCCCGCCCATCCGCACCACGCTTGCCCCACCTGCCGCTCACTGATTGGCTGGCTCACCAATCGCCCTGCCCACCTCTAAGAGTCCTATCTAAACCCTAAAGTCTTAAAGCTGTCAAGTTTGAACATCCCTGCGGATTTTTTTTCTAAAGGGTTAGGAGTGCAAGGATCTTGTAACTTGACAGTTTTAAGACTTGCACATTTCAATGCCAGAGTTCCTGAGACAACATCGCTGGAGGAGGAATTCTGGGAGTTGAAGTCCACAAGTCTTAAAGCTGTCAAGTTTGAACACATCTGGGGTTTTTTTCTAAAGGGTTAGGGGTGCAAGGGTCTTGTAACTTGACAGCTTTAGGACTTGCGTGCCAGCGTTTCTGAGCCAACATTTTAGTTGCTAAGCAAGAGTGTTGTTAAGTGAGTTTCACCACATTTTACAAGTTGGCCACGCCCACCCAGTCACATGGTTGGCAAGCCACTTCCACTTGGTCACATGGCTGGCAAGCCACTCTCAGACGATCATCTGGCCAGCAAGCCACTCCCACAAAGCAGGCCACACCTACAGAAGAGGTTCTAAAAAATTTGAAACCCACCACTGGACTGTACATATTTGTTTCATAATAGGTTTTCAGAATTCCATGAATTCTATACATATTTTCTTGGAAATACAGCCCATGGCACTTATTCCAAGTAGCCTAGGATTCATTGGAGTCAAACTATTCTCCAAGGCACCTGAGTGTAGAACAAGAAGCAATGGGTGGAAACTAATCAAGGAGAGAAGCAATTTAGAACTGAGGAGAAATTTCCTGACAGTTAGAACAATTAATCAGTGGAACAGCTTGCCTCCAGAAGTTGTGAATGCCCCAACACTAGAAGTCTTTAAGAAGATGCGGGATAGCCATTTCTGAAATAGTATAGGGTTTCCTGCCTAGGCAGGGGGTTGAACTAGAAGACCTCCAAAGTCCCTTCCAACTCTGCTATTGTATTGTATTGTATTGTATTGTATTGTATTGTATTGAAAAAAAAATCTGCCTCTGCCTCCCGGCATCCATCTGGTATTCATCTGGCTAGCGTCTTTGCAGCAAACAGCAAACAGCCTGCTCAGCTTCAGCATGTTATCGCAGCCATAGAATGTGACTTGGCAGGGATCCACTCCATTGTGCCCACCACCAGTCAACTGAGCCGAAGTGCTGCCGCTGCTGGAAAATGCTGGATGGTTGGATCAGCCTCTTGGAATACCACCAATCAGCTGTTCTAGCCGCCTATCACTGCCACCTGCCGCCACCATTCACCACTGATTGCTGCTGCTACCAATTGCTGGCAATGGCAGCAATTGGTGATGATAAACGACGGTGGTGATTGGAGATGGTAATCCCTGCCACCTAGAACAACTTATTGGCACTATTCCAGGAGACCGATCCAACCTCCAATTAGCTGCTCGGCACCAAAGGCTCCAGTGTTCCATGGTGGCGGGGAACAGTTGCAGTGAAGATAGACGGCGGCAGCAGTGCACTAATCCCCGTTCCCTTGCCACAATATTCACTCTATAAGACACACAGAAAGTTCCAGCCACTTTTTTTTGCAGGGGGGGGGAGTGCAATTTATAGTGCGAAAAATACGGTAAAAAAAGAATATCATTATAATTGTAATTATAATTAGGTATAGAGTCTTTAAAAAGTGATGTGATGATAATAAAGGGTACTTTTTGAAATCACTCAATATTTCTCTCCGTTACATTCTTTAGAATTGGAATTAGAATTCTTTATTGGCCAAGTGTGATTGGACATACAAGGGATTTGTCTTTGGTGCAGAAACATCTCCTTTCACATTATCATTTTAGGGAAACATTTTTGTCATGAAACTAAAATTATTTTTTATTATTGGCTGGACAGAAACCACAACTAAAGTTGAAATTGAAAAGAAGGGCAGTTCCTATTTTTCACCCAATAATAGATTGGCTTGATGGAAGAATATTAACTCTGGTGAATATGGCCACAACCAATATGGATTAAAATTATTCATTTTAAGAAGTAATCCCCAACACATTTTCCCATGACTCATAACACACGTTATTCATTCTTCCCCTCTCTCCTATTCTTCCACAGGCAGACCAAAATAATACTGCAAAAACAGATTGATCTTATGTTAATTGACTGGTTTTAATTGGTATGTGTCTTTACTCACCCATGTGTAATATTTTTCTGCAACATTGTGGAATAAAGGATTCTAGCTCTTCTCAGTTTTATAATAGCAACTGTTCTTGAAAATGCCTTGCAGCTTCAGTGATATCAGTGGAGACTTTTTCAGGCATCATGAAATTAAGAGAATGTTCTCTAAACTGCTGCATACTTGAACTATGGATTAGAAATTGTGTTATGTCTTGGTTCCATAATCATAGATTAAATGTGATTATTACAAAGTAAAGAAATATTTTGAATGAGCAAAGCAGGCAGCTCTGTTAGGCTCTTCTTATTCTTGAGTTTCAGTTTCAGAACTGATACTTTAATAATTGGTTGCTGTGTTTTATTTCTTTTCCCCTCCCTTCCCCCCCCTCCACTTTCCACCTCATGTTATCTTTGTCACTTTTCCCTCTTTGTTACTTAATTTGTGGACAGAAATTATGTTTTAAAATCAATTGCATGAAAGATCCTTTGGGAATATTTTTGACAAAGACATTGGAAAACGTTTTAGAATAAATAAAAACAACAACAACAATAATAAAATTTCACAAACTGACTACTAATAATGCCATGACCGTGTTGCTAAAATCATTCACTGGAAACTGTGCCAGAAGTTTGGATTTGAGTACAGCAAAAACCACGGGGAACATCAGGTTGAGAAGAATGAAAAAGTCAAGATCTTGTGAGATTTCAGAATTCAGACTGACAGCACTTGGCCCACAATACACCTGATGTAACAATAGATGAAAAGAAAAAGTTTGGTTCATTGACATTGCAATACCTGGTGATGCACGAATTGAAGATAAGCAGCAAGAAAAAAATCACAAAGTACTGGGACTTGCAAATTGAAGTTGAGTAACTGTGGAAAAAGAAATTGTGTGTTGTCCCGATTGTAACTGGAGCCCTTGGAGCAATACCTAAAGGGCTACCTTGTTATTTGGAAATTCTACATTTATTGGACTTGAACATTCTGATTCTACAAAAAAACAACTTGGAACAGCTTATATCCTCCGACATTACCTTAACAGTTCCTAGATCCTTGGTTAGGACTTGATCTGTTGAGCTACCAACCAGCCCCAAAAGCTGTGAATCTCACCAAAGATTAACCAAATAACAACAATAGTAATAATTTGATAATTATAAGGAAATAATCAATTCTCAAACGGTTTTTTTAACTTTCCCTAGAAATCAAGGTTCTTTCTGATCTATCTAAATCATTCTGTGGTTCATTCAGATCCATTTTCTACTGCTGAAAAACAGTTGAATATTTCACTATGAATAATGAATAACCAATGACCAATTTGAAGACTTTACTAGAAAATTCATCTCTAAAGCACTTGCCATATGAGCTATATAATTGGATTCTATAGAACACATATATGCTAAAATTGTCTTGTTTACTGAACTTTTAAATTACCGTATTTAAAGAGCAAAGAAATATGGTAGCTGGGTGCAATAGCAGCAATAGCAATAAGCACTGCAACAGATCTGGGCAGATGGGGGAGGGGTGGAGGAAGGGAAGAGGACCCATCTGCTCTCACGAAGGCTTTTCACGGGACGCTAGATCTCCACTTTCTCTCTGAAAAAAGCTGTTGGCATAGTTGGGATGTTGGTTAGTGGAAGAACCGTGTGTTGGAAAGAAAACTTCAGAATGCAGCTTGGCAGGATCTAGCATCCTGAAAAAAATCTTTGTGGAGAGCAAATTGGTCCTCTTCCCTTCCTCCATTCCCCCCGCCATCAGCCCGGATCTGTCATGCACTGCTTATTACTATTGCTGCTATTGTGCCCAGGTTCCGTATCTCTTTGCTGCATGACAGATCCAGGCAGATGGAGGGGGTGGAGGAAGGGAAGAGGACCAATCTGCTCTCCACAAAGACTTTACTCAGGACATTAGATCTCCACTTTCTCTCCAGAAAAACTATTGGCATCATCGGGATCTTGGCTAGTGGAAGAACTGCATGATGGAAAGGAAACTTTGGAATGTAGCCTGGCACCAGCTTTTGCCCTGAGATTAAGGCAGCGGGGTTGCAAAGAGGGCAGTTGTTTAAGGAGGCAGCCTTACCGGGTTGTTTTCTTTGGGCTTCCTTTTTGCCGCTCAGGCATTGCCGTGAAGAACCATTAATCCAAATGGAAGGGATCCCCAACCCACCTTGCCCAATGGGCCATTCCTAGTTGAGCGGGACGGTGAAATCACAGCACAATCTCTCCCACTCCAAGTGGAAATCATGCTGTGTCAGCAATTTAGGGAACCTGCCTTTACTCGAGGCTGAGCCTTCCTGGTTCAAGTGGTAGAGGACATTCACCATGTGACAGGCGGGAGTTTTCTTAAGTCAGATGGGAGTTCCTTTTTAGCTGCAGCTGAGGATGCTGGTGGGAACTGCATGTGGATCATCCCTCAAGAGAAACAGAATGCATGGGGCAGGGTTTCTGGAGACCAAAAATGCTGTATATGGTGTATAAGATGCACCAACATTTCCACTCTCTTTTAGGGGGGAAAAGGGTGCATCTTATACTCCGAAAAATACGGTATATTTATAGTTTTTTTTGTTCTTGCTGAATGCTTGGAAATTTGTTAAGAGTCTGATTCTTTCCCACTTTACATTTTAGCTGGCAGCTGTCTGTGATGTTCTTGTGGAAAACTATGTCCCTGGAAAACTGGCTGGAATGGGTCTGGGTTATGATGACATCAACAAAGTTGCTCCTCGTATTATTTACTGCTCAATAACAGGTATTTTAACTTTAGTGGTACCGTATTCTGTCATTAGCTTTATTTTCTTTGGTATTTTATATGCTCCTTTTATTTTTCATTCTTGTTATGAAAAGTGAGATGATACTCCATTCCTTATTCCCAGAATGTCAAATGCAGGAAAGAACAGGGAAATATGAATACATTTTAAAGTATAAACTATTTTTAAAGTATGATGTTAGACCAAATTCATATTATAACATATTGTTCATATTGTTATAATATGATATTTTTAGATATTTAGCATCTTATTTCATGGGAATATTAAAGACTTTCTTTAGGACTGATGCTATAGAACAGGGGTCCTCAACCTTTTTAAACGGGGCCAATTTATGGTCCCTCAATCTGTTGGGAGGGGTAGACTGGCTGTCTGGGTGTGGCTAGATCGTCATGTGACTTGGTGGGCATGGCCAATTTAACAGTCCATGCCTTTTTTTTCTAGATCATTTTTTCAGTTGTTTAGGAGTCTAGTGGTCCACTTCAGGAAATTCAGTTTTGCAGCAATTCTTCTCAGCCCCAATGAGCTTGAGAAATCTCTCTATGTCTCCCTCCATCTTTGTGTCTCTCCCCTCCCTCCCTCCCTCCCTCCCTCTCTCTCTCTCATCTTCAGGAAAAAAGGGAAGGTGAAAAACAGGCTGTTTTTGCCTGTTTGTTTGGCCTCCTTTCACCCCCTCCACCTCCAGAAGCATTCTGCAGACCAAAACCAGGCAAAAATGGCTCATTTTTTGACCAAAACCGGGCCCTTTTCACCCAGTTTTGGGGCTCCTTTTACCCCCTCCACCTCAAAAAACATTCTGCTGGCCAAAACAGTAAACAGTAAAGGTGTTATCTTTGAGTTCCAGTCTGCGGGGCTCCCGAAGGGTAAGTCCTGTGCTTGGCCAGAGTCCTGAGGGGGTGATGTGGGTGGGCAATCTCTTGGTCTTGCAGGAGCCAGATTAATTCCTTTGGTGAGGCCATAGTTTGAGGACCCATGATATTAAAGAGCCAAGGGGACACAGTGGTTAGAGCGCAGTACTTCAGGCTATTTCAGCTAACTGCTAGCTGCAGTTTGGCAGTTCAAATCCCACCAGCTCAAGGTTGACTCATCCTACCATCCTTCCGAGGTGGGTAAAATGAGGACCCAGATTGTTGGGGGCAATATGCTGACTCTGTAAACCGCTTAGAGAGAGCTGTAAAAGCACTATGAAGTGGTATATAAGTCTAAGTGCTATTACTAGAATGGGAGAATCTTTGTTCATACAAATTAGATTACTCATATAAGTGATTCAAGAGAGCTTACAGCCTCAGTTTGGCTTGTTACTTGATAGCATTCAAACTAAGCCATGATATGGGTGACTAATGGCCTCCATGTGATATTTAATACAATACAATACAATAGCAGAGTTGGGAAAGACCTTGGAGGTCTTCTAGTCCAACCCTCTGCCTAGGCAGAAAACCCTATACCATTTCAGACAAATGGCTATCCAACATCATCTTTTTTTTTGTAAAGATTTTTTTTCAAAACAAACATACAAATCCTCCTTCTTTACATACTGTAGAAAGTGTATCAGCTGGTTACAAAAAGCTTTTGTGCATCGCTTCCACCGTCATCAAATATAATTCATATTAATTCAAATATCTTAACTCAAATATTTATTATATTACCATCATCATACCTCCACTTTTATTTGACTATAGTTATTTAAACGTCCTTCATCCTAAAATATACCAAGATTTAATACATAACCACATGCTGGCATTTCATTTATTTATTTATAAAATTCTCCATTAACATTAAATCCTCATATCCTGTTTTAGCTAAACATCCATAATATTTAATACCAAAATTTTCTAATTCTCCATGTATATAATTTATTATCATTATCCTTTATTTAACTATATCCTATATCATAACATTTTCCCCCTATTAGTTAAAACTTAACTGTGTCTAATTTTGTTCTTTTTTATTATTATTGTTATTAATAATCTTTACATATATAGTCCAAAAATATTTCTAACCTTCCCTTCTCATATCCAATTATTACTTATCATAACAGCTCAACATTGTATACATTACTATCATTATCAATTTTTATTTAACTATACCTATTATCACTGAATTTAACTAAGTTTAGCTAATTTTGAATTATACTCTTCCATCTATCAACCTGTATCTCTCCAATAGCAAAACAATCTTATATCTACTGCCATTTGTGGATCCAATTCTCCAAACATCTTTTTAAACAAGTCTGTACGGAGTCCTCTTTGCACCTTGCTTGTAGTATCTCTCATATAAGGTTGACGCTCTCCTTCTGTTTCCTTTGTCAGCTTACCTTTAATTCTCAGCAGTGTTATCAAATATTTAGCAAATAGTATTTCATAGTCCATAAGTTCTTTAATGCTTTCTTCTCCTTCTATGTCCTGTCCTTTGAAATAAGTTTTCTCTCCATTTAATTCCTCTTCGAATATTCCATTCTTTCCTCCCTCAGAAATAAACCAATTGCCACGAATATCAACAGGCTCAATCTCTTTATATTCATCTTCCATTTCAATTTTTTGAATTTCCATCTTATTTTGTATTTGATGAACATCCTCAGTTTTTTCATCACATTTTGTTGCCAAATGCACCAAATAGTCCAATTTTTTCTCAATTCTTTCCTCTCTATCAAACACCCTCTTCAAAGCTAAAAGTACCGCTTGAAGAGATGCCATGTTTATATGCAGTTGTATTTTTTCTTAGAAGCTCAGCAAGATTGAAACACACTCGCAAGCGAAAACAAACTACAGAGGAACAGCTGTAAAATCTTATCAGATCTTAAGACAGAACAGCCAAGCAATAAAAGTGTCGAGATGAAAACAGCCAATTTGTAGCTTACAGAGAGTCAGAAGAAATGTTAGGATAATCCAGCCATTTGAAAAGGTTTACTTAGAATCAATCCATGTAAATGACATTTAGAAAGTAAGATAACCACTGTCCAGAACCATTACAAAAATCAAATTCACCGCTAAGTTCTTCTATTCTTTGATTTAAATTAGTTTTTAGATTTTATAGGCAATCCGTTTTTTAAAAAAACAATAAAAGTTTCTCACCAGCTTAACACTTCTCCATATTTCTTTTGAGGTCGCCCTGACTTTGTCAGTCTTGACAGAGTGGAATTTTTATTGCCAGCAGAAAACTTTTGCCTTGCTTTTCTCGGAGATTTTGCGATATCCCCGAGATCAGCAAGATGTAATCTTCCTGTTCACCATCTCTTCGGGATGATTTAGGTCCGTTGGAACCGCCCAGCCAGTAATAAAAGTGTCGATTGCGATCTCAGAGCTTTGAGTTCACGCGTCGTCTCATCACGGCATCGGCCCCTCCCATCCCAACATCTTCTTAAAGACTTCCAGTGTTGGGGCATTCACAACTTCTGGAGGCAAGCTGTTCCACTGATTAATTGTTCTAATTGTCAGGAAATTTCTCCTCAGTTCTAAGTTGCTTCTCTCCTTGCTTAGTTTCCACCCATTGCTTCTTGTTCTACCCTCAGGTGCCTTGGAAAATAGTTTGACTCCCTCTTCTTTGTGGCAACCCCTGAGATATTGCACACTACTATCATGTCTCCCCTAGTCCTTCTTTTCATTAAATTAGACATACTCAGTTCTTGCAACCGTTCTTCCTACGTTTTAGTCTCTAGTCCCCTAATCATCTTTGTTGCTCTTCTCTGCACTCTTTCTAGAGTCTCCACATCTTTTCTACATCATGGCGACCAAAACTGAATGCAGTATTCCAAGTGTGGCCTTACCAAGGCTTTATAAAGTGGTATTAACACTTCATGTGATCTTGATGCTATCCCTCTGTTTATATAGCTCAGAACTGTGTTGCTTTTTTGGCAGTTGCTGCACACTACTGGCTCATATTTAAATGGTTGTCCACTAGGACTCCAAGATCCCTCTCACAGTTACTACTAGTGCATTTTGTTTTTTTGCCTAAATGAAGAAGCTTATTTTTTTCACCATTGAATTTCATTTTATTAGATAATGCCCAATGTTCAAGTTTGTCAATATCCTTCTGTATCTTTAGCATATCTTCTGGAGTGTTGGCTATTCCTGGCAGCTTGGTGTCATCTGCAAATTTTATAGTTCCCCATTTATTTCCTCATCGAAATCATTGATGAAGATGTTGAAGAGTGTTGGGTGTAAAACAGAGCCTTGGGATACTCCACTGCATACTTTCCTCCATGTCGATGCAGTTCCTTTGTGGACTACACATTGAGTGTGGTTGGTCAGGCAGTTATGAATCCATCTGGTGGTGATGCTGTCTACTTTCTTCTATTTTATTTAGAAGTAGGTTATGGTCTACCTTATCAAATGCCTTACTGAAGTCCTAAGTAAACTATATTGATGGCATTCCTCTGGTCCACTAATTTTGTCACTTTGTCAAAGAATGCAATAAGATTAGTCTGGCATGATCTGTTTTTGACAAACTCATGTTGGCTTTTGGCTATTACTTTGTTTACTTCTTGGTGTTCGCTAATTCGTTGCTTGATTATCTTTTCCAGAATCTTTCCTGGTATTGAGGTCAGTCTGATAGGTCTGTGGTTTCCTACATCTATTTTTCCCCCTTTTTTGAAGATGGGAACCACATCAGCTCTTTTCCAGTCCTCTGGCAGTTCCCCGATGCTCCAGGATCTCTGAAAGATATAGTTCAGTGGTTCTAAGATCTTGTCTGCCAGTTCCTTCAGAACCCTGGTGTGTAATCCATCCGGTCCTGGTGATTTGAACTTGTTTAGGGTAGACAGGTGCTCACTTACCATTTTCTTCCCTATTTCAACTTGTGTTCCTAATCTGATTTTTGTGGTGCTGTTTTTGATAGATTGGACTTTTTTTATCCCTTTGTGTAAAGACAGATGCAAAAACTGAGTTAAATAGTTCTGCTTTCTCCCTGTTGCTTGTCACCTTCTTGCCACATTCTCCCAGTAATGGACCCATTGTTTCCTTAACTTTTTTCTTGTTTTTAACATGTTGGAAAAAGCTTTTTTTGTTATTTTTTACTTTTGTGGCAAGTCTTTCTTCATTATGAGCCTTAGCTTTCCTCACTTCATCTTTACAGGCTCGGGCTATTTGCTGATATTCTGCCAGTTATGTCCCCCTCTTTCCACTTTTTATACTTAACTTTTTTGTATTTCAATTTGTCAGAGTGTTCTTTATGCAGCCATGCTGGTTTCTTTTGGGAGCTGTTATTTTTCTTCTTCATTGATATTGTGCTAGACTGGGCTTTTATAATCTCAGTTTTCAAAATTTCCCAAGCTTCTTGAGTTGTTTTCCCCTAGAAGATTCTTGTCCATGGAATTCTTCCCAAACTCTAAGTTTATTGAAATTAGCTCTCTTAAAGTCCAAGACTCTAGTTTGACTTTGTTCTACTACTTGTGTTTGCATAATGTTAAATTCCAATATTGTATGGTCACTGTCCTCCAGGGTTCCTGTAGCTTCAACACCTTCTATCATTTCCTCTCTGTTAATGAGAATTAAGTCCAATATGGCTGATCCCCTTGTTCCCTTCTCTACTTTTTGGGAAACAAAGTTGTCTGCTAGGTTTGTTAGGAACCTGTTGGATTCTCCACTTGGTGCAGAGTTTGTTTCCCAGTTGATGTCAGGGTACTTAAAATCCCCCATTACTATTGTGGTGTGCTTCTTACATACCTTAGTTAGCTGATTAATAAAAAGGTCATCTACTTCCTCTGCTTGGTTGGGTGTCCTGTAGTAAAGACCTATGGCAATATCATTCCCCCCACAACCTTTAATATTGACCCAAATGCATTCAAGATAGTTCTCATCATTGTTATGCTCTATTTCTGTAGATATGTGGTTATTTCATATATAATGCAACTCCTCCTCGTCTTTTATTTGGTCTATTTCTTTTAAATAATTTAAATCCTTCTAGATATATGTTCCATTTGTGGGTTTCATCCCACCAGGTTTCTGTAATGGCAACAATATTGTATCTGCCCTCATTTATTTGAATTTCTAATTCACCCTGTTTATTCCTCATACTCTGGTGTATAGACATTTGTGTCAGGGCTGCTTCGCTCAGTAACCAAGAAAGAAACCACTCAACTCCATTTTTCAGAATCAAGAGTACTTTTACTGGTCATGAGTAGATAGTAGCTAGGCAAAGCAAGATCTAAGGCAAAAGCGCACGTAATCATAGATATCAATATGTGACCCAATCCCCTCCCCCTTGATAGCCCCATCCCATAGTCCAATCCAAACACCCTACAGGTGTCATGTGGGAGACAACTTCAAAAATCATCATCAGGTCGCCATGCCGGACAGTTGGCCTTGGTAGCAACCCCTCTCTCTGCCACATACGCAGTAGATGGTGAGAACAACTCCCTTATTACAGTCTCTCCTGCACAGAATACTTCCCTCACCCAAATACCATGCCCCCCTCCCCGTTTCAATGGCAGCCGAAAAGTAAGCAGCAAAACAGAGGTTGACAATTTGAGTCTATTTTGATTGACCCTGTGTTTACTGTCTACATAACCTTTGTTAGGCCTGACTGCCCCTATTTTCTTGCCACTTGTATGATTCATGCACATGGTATGGCACTCACTATTAAATGCTTGGTTTTGCTTGACAGCAGGAGTGATAATCTTACCCGCACAAACATCTTTGTTATATGCACTGATAACCCTATGAATTTTAGATTGCTGGGGACAGAAATGTTCTGTATCAATTAATTCTCTGTTTCCGCTGTTCAGTTTAAATGTTTATCCAGAAAATCTGTGAATTTAATGCCAAGTAACTCAGTCCCTTTCTTGGATGGGTGCAAACCATCTCTTTTGTACAGTTTTTCATTGGCCCAGTTGCAGACATCATGACTAATCAAACCAAAGTCTTCCCTTTTATACCACTCCTTTAGCCACACATTAAACTCTGCTACACGCTGGCCCTTCCCTTTTTGTTCCTTATGTCCTGGTAAAACTTCTAAAAAGATAAGCCTACAACCTATACTACTAAGTTCATACCCCAAGCTCCGGAAATCATTCTGCACAGAAAGTATATCTTTTTGGGACAGATAATTTGTGCCAAGATGTATAATAGCATCAACGTCAAAGTCCTTACTTGCATTCTTGACTATCTTAAGAATACGCCTCTTGTCTCTGCTAGCAGTAGCACCTGGCAGACAACTGACCTCTTTTAAAACCTCCATATCATTTCCTAAATTTACATTCCTTACGATTGAATCACCAACCAGAAGATGACTTCTCTTTTTTGCATATCTTGCTCTTCTTGTGCGACTGATGTGTGATACCTGGTTCCCCATTTCGCCTTTCCGAAGAAAGTTCTTCATTTTGGACCACAATCCCCTGCTTATTTAAGTCATCATTATCACAACTACCTTGTCCTGTCTTTTTAGTGTCCCCATTAAGGTCAGCAAGAGTGCTATATCTATTATGCTGGGTCACAGCAAAAGCTTTGTGTTTATGGTTACAGCTCTCAACCTGCCAGATCCCACGGTTGTCCAGACTGCTCTTCTCCTGCAGAATCTTTGCGGTAGAGGGGGCTGATAGCATGGCATCTCCATGGTATGGAATGGCCGAATTGGGCACCTAATTTCTGCTTGGAGAGCACAGATTAGAGATTCTAGATAGGTAATCTGTCTATGTAGACTAATAATTTGTTTACAAGGGGGACAGTATCCAAATTTGAAAAGAGTACTGCGAAAGACAGGTGCAAAACAGCTATTACATTGAACTAAGCTGGTCATTTTGAAATAAAATAAAATCACAATCTCAAGCACACTAATCCAAAATGTATTATTGCTATTTTGGCTTATAGATACATGATTCTCTTTGAGATCCTCTTTGTCTCTCTTTTTTTTTCCCTCACAAATTTTATTTTCATTTTCATTATCATACACTCACATGTATACTGTACATAGCCAACACCATATAGCATTAAACAATAATTGCATCAATTCCTCTTGTCAACAAGGCCACAGAAAATAGAAACCCAATATAACTATTTATTTATTTATTTATTTATTTGTTTGTTTGTTTGTTTGTTTGTTTGTCTTGTATGCCGCCCACTCCCGGAGGACTCCGGACGGCTCACAAAAGACAAGGGAAAGGGGGCAACGAGACAAAAACAACATATTAAAAACAAAACTAACATTCACAATTTCTGTGGAGGTAGATGCTTCTCAGCTCCCCCCAGCCTGCTGGAACAGCCAGGACTTGGTGGCTTGGCGGAAGGCCTGGAGGGTAGTAAGGGTCCGGATCTCAACAGGGAGCTCGTTCCAGAGGGCCGGAGCTGCAACAGAGAAGGCTCTCCCCCGGGGAGTCGCCAGCTGACATTGGCTGGCAGATGGAATCCGGAGGAGACCTAATCTGTGCGATCTAATTGGTCTGAGAGAGGTAATCGGCAGGAGGCGGTCTCTCAGGTACCCAGGTCCGATGCCATGTAGGGCTTTATAGGTAGCGACCAGCACCTTGAAGCGGATTCGGAGATTAATAGGTAGCCAGTGCAGCTCGTGGAGGATAGGTGTAACGTGGGTGTACCTTGGTGTACCCACAATCGCTCGTGCGGCTGCATTCTGGACTAATTGGAGTCTTCGAGCACTCTTCAAGGGCAGCCCCATGTAGAGCGCATTACAATAATCCAGTCTTGAGGTCACAAGGGCGTGAGTGACTGTCTGAAGGGCCTCCCGATCCAGGTAGGGTCCCCCTGGTCACAGCCGACAAATGGTGTTCTAGAGTCAGCTGTGGGTCCAGGAGGACTCCCAAATTGCGAACCCTCTCTGAGGGGCGTATAATTTCTCCCCCCAGCCTGAGAGATGGAACAGTTAGACAATCTTTGGGAGGGAACATCAGAAGCCACTCGGTCTTGTCTGGATTGAGTGCCAACTTGTTTGCTCCCTTCCAGACTCTAACAGCCTCCAGGCACTGGCACATCACTTCTACTGCTTCGCTGAGTTGGCATGGGGCAGAAAGATACAGCTGCGTATCCTCTGCATATTGGTGATACTTAATCCCGTGCCGGCATATGATCTCACCCAGCGGCTTCATGTAGATGTTAAATAGGAGGGGGGACAGGACCGAACCCTGTGGCAACCCATACTTGAGGGGCCTTGGGGTTGATCTCTGCCCTCCGACCAACACCGACTGCGACCTGTCCGAGAGGTAGGAGGAGAACCACCGCAAAACGGTGCCTCTCACCTCCACCTCTCACCTCCACCTCTCGCAACCATCGCAGAAGGATACCATGGTCGATGGTATTGAAGGCTGCTGAGAGGTCAAGAAGCACAAGGATAGAGGGGTGACCCTCATCCCTGGCCCGCCAGAGATCATCAATCAGCACGACCAAAGCAGTTTCTGTGCTGTAACCAGGCCTGAAACCCAACTGAAAAGAGTCTAGATAATCGGCTTCATCCAAGGACCGTCGGAGTTGCGAGGCCACCACTTTCTCAACAACCTTCCCTACAAATGGAAGGTTGGAGACTGGACAATAGTTGCTCAAAACGGCTGGGTCCAGAGACAGTTTCTTCAGGAGGGGTCTCACCACCGCATCCTTTAGGAGGGGTGGGAAGATTCCGTACTGGAGAGAGGTGTTCACAATCGTCTGGATCCAGCCGCATGTCACCTCCCTGCTGGTCGAGACCAGCCAGGAGGGACACGGGTCCAGTATACAAGTGGAGGCACTCACCGCTCCCATGACCTTGTCCACTTCATCAGGAGAAGCCCGTTGAAACTCAATCCATAAAGCATGCTCAAGACCCTCCCCCGGTACCTTGGCTGGTATCGTGCAATTGGAGTCCAGCTCTGTCCAAATCCGAGTGACTTTATCCGTCAAATACTGAACAAATTCCTCAGCTCTACCCTGTAGAGGGTCACCCGCATCCCTCCCTTTCAAGAGGGAACAGGTTATCCTAAACAAGGCGGCTGGGTGCGATTCGGCGGATGCAATAAGGGCGGCAAAATGCGAACATTTCGCCGCCCGTATTGCCATGAGATAGGCTCTAATAAAGGCTCTCATCAGTGCTCAGTCTGACTCAGATTTACTGGCCCTCCAGCGGTGCTCTAGGCGTCTCTTTTGGCGCTTCATCTCCCGGAGTTCCTTGGTGAACCAAGGAGCCCTCCTGGATCCGCCGCCTCGGAGAGGTCGCAAAGGCGCAATCCGATTTAGAGCCCCCATCGCCACTGTATTCCAAGCAGTGACTAAGGACTCTGCCGGATTGTGGACGATAGTGTCAGGTATTTCTCCAAGCGCCGTCTGAAACCCCATTGGGTCCATCAGGCACCTGGGGCGGAACCACCTAATCAGTTCCTCCTCCCTACAGTTGGGGATTGGCTTCCGAAAGTCAAGCCTCAGCAGGAAGTGATCGGACCATGACAAGGGCAAGGTTTTAATGCCCTTCAACTCTAGATCACATCTCCACTGCTCCGAAAGAAATACAAGGTCAAGTGTGTGACCCGCTGAATGAGTCAAACCTCGAATTACTTGGGTCAAGTCCATGGCTGTCATGGAAGCCATGAACTCCTGCGCCCCATCAGAGCGTTCACCAAGTGTAGGCAGGTTGAAATCCCTCAGAACCATAAGCCTGGGGAACTCCACCGCCAACTCGGCTACTGACTCGAGGAGCGAGGGGAGGGCTGTTGCAACGCTGTTGGGAGGTAGGTACGTTAGCAACAGACCCACTTGACCACCAAGGTCCAGCTTCATCAACAGGGACTCACACCCGACAAACTCCGGAGCAGGGATCCTACGAGGAACTAAAGACCCTTGGACGATGACAGCCACTCCTCCACCCCGTCCCTGGGGTCGCGGCTGATGAAGCACCTGAAAACCTTCTGGGCACATTTCAGTGAGGGGGACTCCTCCCTCTGGGCCCAGCCAGGTCTCAGTAATACATGCCAGGTCTGTCCCCTCGTCTAAAATTAAGTCCCGGACAAGGGGAGCTTTGTGAACCACAGACCTGGCATTTAGCAACAACAGCCTGAGACCAGGGCCCTGACAATTCTCGCCACTTGGCCCTGGAGTGGAACTAACAGGGCCGGAGGGAGGGATCTCTGTGATGTAGCGAACCCTCCTTCCCCGGTAATGGCCAGCCCTGAAGTTCCCGTCATACCTGCCCCTCCCCATAGTGACCATAATGCTCTGGCCCTCCCCCGCTACCGTAGACCCCATAACCCCTCCCACAGCTCCCGCACCATCCAGCAGGCAATCCTTAACACTCATTCTGGGACAGGAAGTAAGTCTGGGCCCCTACCACTTCTGCAATGGCACTCAGTGGAGGAGACACCAGGCAATACTCTCAACCCTCTCATACACACGCAGCCACTCACCCATGCAGTCCCCACAAAATAAGTTAAACACAGAAAATACAACAGTATGAATTTTTAAAAAAGTGGGTGCAAACATCAACCAAGCATACCATTCACACTACATTCCTAAAAAGTTCGCGGAGCACTGCACTAGTGCGATGTAAGATAATGATGTGCAGATGGAGGGCAAGCTGCTCCGCTCTTCTCCCCTCCTCTGAGTCCTAGAAGGGCTTCCCAGGCCACAGGTCCAGAGTCAATAGCATATAAAGTGGCTGTAAGCCGAGAGGGCACGGGATAAGGGTCCAGTATTGGTACACAGTAGCTCTTCCGCTCTCCATACACCTCTTTCTTCCACCACCCACCAACTTTCTATCTTCCTTCCATCATCCCCCTCTACCCTACTTCCCCTCCCCCTCTACCACTCCTCTCTCCACATCTACTCCCCCCTTCCTTCTCACCTTTCCCTCCCACCCTCTCTCCCATCCCTCTCTGCCCATCTTTCTTCTTTCCCACTCCTCCGCTCCTTGGTGTATTTCCGCTACATATCAATATACTTGGCCTATCCTATTTTTAAAGAAAAATTATAAAAGAACAGTATGCATGTGAAGTCACACTACATTGAGATCTAAAACATCTTGTCTAACCTAATATATATCCTCCCCCCCCGACCCCCCACTTCCTCCCCCCTCTGACTTCCCAGAACCCGTACACGGTATAGATTTTTAACAAACACGGTCTAAAATATATTGAAAAGAAAAGAATAAGAAATTAACAACATCTCTACATTGAGCTTACCTCCTTCTTGCTAAGCTATCTTTAAACAATTTAAATCATTCCTGATCTTAAGCATAGGCTATCTGGAATTTCTTAGTCCCATATTTATTTTGTATATAATCAATCCATTTTTTCCAGTCTCGTTTATATCTCTCATTTGAGTGGTCTTTAAGATATGCAGATATTTTAGCCATCTCGGCTAAATTTGTGACTTTCAATGTCCATTCTTGAATTGTAGGCAAGTCTTCCTTCTTCCAATATTGCGCCACCAACAGTCTTGCTGCCATTATTAAATGCAAAATCAAGTTAATCTCTACTGCTGTAAAGTCAGTACTTATACCTAACAAAAATAACTGAGGAGTAAACTTTATCCTTCTTTTAAAAATATTTTGCATAATCCACCATAGAATCCATCTTGCTGTTGATTAGGAGCATAAATTCCCAGAAGCAATGTCTTTTTCCCTTCTACGATTAGATCTAACACGATGTATCTTCCATAGGGATCTGCTTCAATTAATTCAGCTTTCATATCTTTTCTTAGGTATACAACTATACCATTTTTCTTTTCCATAGCAAAAGTTACAAAGTGTTGACCAAGTTTTGGGTTAAACAGATATTTTGATCGGTTGATTTAATATGAGTTTCTTGCAAACAAATTATGTCATTCTTAAACTGTTTAAGATAGTGAAATATTTTCTTTCTCTTCTGTGGAGAATTCAATCCATTGACAATCCATGTTAAAATCTTAGTTGTCATCTTTGGTTATCTGAAGCTTTTTTAGAGCCTCCTGCATGGCCTCTTTAACCTTTGGCCTAGTTCCTCCCACGGCTTCTGGACTTGTTGCTGTAGCTCCTTGATCGATGGCCGGTGATTGTTGAGGTTGTTGCCTTTTAGCTTGTTTCTCCATTCGTCTAGTAGTCATATGGCTAGGTCGTTGTTCCATAACACCTTGCGCTTCTAGGGGGGGGAGAGATGATCCATCTTATCTGGTAGTTGTGTGGTTTGCTGTCTGTCTTGTCCTTCTTGTGGTCTTTCTCCGGGTCCAGATGGTGCAGGGTGTCCAGCCTTCAAAATATTATGATAAAAATCTCGGGCTTTCCATACGGAGTTGGGATGATATCTTTGCCTATCAAATGTAAGCATAATGCCAAATGGTGCGTCCCATCTGTACTGTGTCTGACGGTTTCTAAGTTCTTCAACTAAAAAAGCATAATCTCTCCTGGCTCTTAGCATTTGAGGTGGTATCTCTTTCAAAACAGTCAGGTCTTGACCCCCAATTTGGAGCTTAGTGTTATAAGACTCTTGTAATATCGTGTTTCTGATCTCTCGTGTAGTGAAATATATAACTATGTCTCGAGGAAGCTGCTTCTGCTTTGCCACCCAAGAGTTAACGCGATAAACTTTATCGATTTGCCAGTCAAACTTAGCCCCCGGTCTTCCCACCAGACAATCAAAAGCTTCTGAAAGAATCTGTTTCAGGTTCTCCTGTTTTTCTTCACGCAGCCCCCTTACTCTTAATGCAAGTTCCATTTGCCTGTACTGTATCATAATAATTTCTTTTTCAGCATTTTCAACTTTTTGTTGCACCACCTCTGTTTTCGATGTCAAGTTGGTATTAGCTTCATTAAGATCCTCTAGACTATCTTCAATTCCGGAAACATGTTCTGTCAGTACAGTTACAAGCCCCAGCATATCATCTCTAATTTTAACAACTCTGGCATCAATTTTATCATACAACTCTTCTTTAAGTTCTTTTATCTCAGGTTTTATCTCCTGTTTTATCTCCTCTTTAAAATCTTCAAGTTTGTCTTCCACTTTAATTGTCTGGGTGTTGAGAGCCTCTTTTAATTCCCTCAAGAAGAATTCTTTCGTTAGCAAATCTCCAGCAGGGGACATGGAGAGCGGAGGCTGCGACTTTGTACTAGGTATTGGAGATGTGCTTCTGGGAGCTGAAGGGGGGGGGGTTCAAATTAGGATTTGGTTTTGAGGCCATTCCAAGTTTTATCTTCAAGCAATTAGTAAAACTCTACTGACCCACTGTACAGCTATGGAAAGAGGTACTGAATCTCCCCCTTTATTTTGAAGTTTTTTGAGGCTCGGTAGGGCTTTGCAAAAGGTTTCAGGAAATAAGCATTGTAATGAGACAGTTCAGCATATTCATCGCCATTTTAAGTGTCTCTAAATTAGCAGAATTAACGGAAGAAAGAAAGTCTTGTAAAAGTGAAACTGATTAGTAAAACTCTGCTGGCCGGCTGTAATAAATCACTCCTTTCCGTTGAAGTTTTAAAGCTCTGTAGAATTTAACAAGGAGATTAAGAAAATTATCATTGTTACGGAGGAATTCCGCAGGCTCGTCGCCATTTTAAATGCCTCTTTAAGTAAATAAACTAACGGAGGAAGATCTTGTAAAAAACGAAGCTAGGATTTGATAAACAATTAAAGTCCTCGCATGCGAGCTCAGCTCGTGTTAAAATCAGATAGTTCAAACTTTGATCTGAGTGGGATGATGCTTACTTCGTACTGCACAAAGCAGTTGGAGATTCCCAGCACGGATGCCGTTCTGCCTTCGGCTGGCCCCCCTCTTTCCGCAGACACAGAAGCTGCAAAAATCAAAGAGCATTTGCACAGCAGAACTAATCTTCCCTTCTTGCCCGAAGAGTAAGAAACCTGTTAGACGTCTGATAGACGATCATCTAAACAGATAATGCGACCAGGAACTCGGGAGCAGCTATGTTAAGCTGTTTCCATCAGTAAACTCCGCCCAGGAAGTCCCTCTTTGTCTCTCTGACTTCTTCCTTGTATCCAGCAGCTCCAATCACCACCTCAGGAAAGTTAAATGAAATAGAGTTAAAGGGCTACTATCTTAGTCCTCTTTGTCTCTCTGACTCCCCTCTTGTAGCCAGCAGCTCCAATCACCAGCCTCAGGAAAGTTCCAAAACAAAAAAAATCACTTTGTATAACTTGAACTATTGTCTCCTTAACATTTTTTATTTAAATGAATATGCTCTTGTTTGTGTAACAATTTTTTAAAATTCCAAAGAAATAATGCACATATTGCAAAGAAATTAATTTATTTGTAAAGAAAGAAAAATAATTTTAAATTGCTTGAATACCAATTCTTGAACAATTTTATTGCCACTTTTTCTTCTTTGCCTAAGTATTTGTATATACTTGGTTTGTAAATCGATGCATTTCTACAGATCCTGGGCAATCCACAAGTAGTTTAATTAAATTCATATGTAAATTTTACTGTGTGTTGAGTCTATACTTTTTGGGCTCGGTGGCCCATTAGGAATCTCAACTTTATTGATCACCAGATAACATTATGACATCAAAGCCTTGCAATGACTGGACAAAGCCAGGATATTGCTCACTGCTTTTACTTGCCACCTCTAACTTTGATTCCTATGTGTTTTATATTCCATTCCCTTCTTTTTCATGTGGTCCTCTTTGGTGCTTTATTAACTTGGTGCCAACCAAAAGGACTCATCTATATATGAAAATGTAAAAATGTTTGTTTTCTTGTCTTAAAACAAATGTATCATCATCATGTATTATCATCAGTATGACATTATGTAATGTAGTCTGTCTGCTTTCATCTCCATATATACAAAATTTATATTAGTAATTTCAGCTATGATTGCTTGTCCTGCATTGCATAATCTGTGTAATTCTGCGATACACATGTTGATACCAAAAAATCTAGCCTCGCTGCTCTTTAGCTGTTTTCAATGATTCATATGAGACCAAACATTTTGATTCCATTTCTCCCATATCTTTGTTGGAATATTTGCATTATTCATAAACATCGGCACCCTACAATTCTCAGGGAGTACTTAAAGTTTTTTTTTTGACATAATACTCTGCTTTAGGAAAAAAGTAATGTTAAAGACAAATATTAAAGAAAATTAAAGAAAAATGTGAGATTTTTAAAAAAATCCTGGTTTATATGGTTGTTCCCATTCACTTCCAGCTTCAGCATCTACCTCTATCATAATTGTTGAAAATTATATGTGTGCTTTCTTGAAGTTTTGAAGAAACAGGCAAACATTGTAAGGAAAGACACAATTTTTATAAGATACAAAAATGCCCTCAAATTGATTTTAGCTCCTACCGCAGTAAGTACATGGACCTGGGCACATACATTTAATTTTCTTGGCAATTGTTGAGAAGTGTCTTGCCACTGCCATTTTATGGGATGTTTGGTAAAAATATTTTTTTAAAAATTGAGAATCTGTCTCCCAGATCTCATTGAAAAACAATAGAAAACTGAAAATTCTGGCCTTGCTAATGTATGTGACACAGTACAGCCTGTTTTGCATCATTGATAAGGTGACCAGACATCCCGCTTTTGGCGGGACACACCCGCTTTCCAATGCATTTTCCCGCGTCCCGCCCGCTTTTTTAAAAAGCACGCTTTTTTTGGCGCTCGCAGCTCCCGCCCATCAGCTGCTAGCTTGCTGGGCTGGCTCATCGTTCTGTTCTCTATCCTACCTCCTACCTACAAATTTAAGCCAGCCCAGCCTGCCGCTCACAGATTGGATTGGCCTGGACTCCAGCCAATCAGTGAGCTGGCTGGGATGGAAAACGCGGCGTGCTTAAAGTTTTCCATCCCAGCCAGCTCACTGATTGGCTGGAGTCCGCTTAGCATGCCGCATGAGTCCCCCGCCCATCCGTTGCCGCTTGCATGGGCGGGGTAGCGTAGCGAGTGAGCGGGGAGCGAGCTCGCCTTTCCAGCTCCACTTCCGGACAAGCTGTGGAAAAACCTCTGCGAAAAGTGCCACCTGGGGCCGCCGCTTCTTCTCCGAACTCAGAGTAAGTGACGGGCGGGGCGAGTGAGGGGGGGGTGGCGGGATCGCCACCCGCTGCACTGCAGCTGACTCACCCCGGGCCGGGCGGGCTGGGAGGCTCTGGGCGTCCGGGCGAGAAGAGCACAGAGAAAGGCAGAGCGGCGCTCGATGCGACTCTGCTATTTCTGCTGGAGGAGTCCCTAGATAGGGAAGGCAGGTGGCGAGGCAGAGCAAGGGAGCGCAAATGGCGGATCCCGGGCTCATATGCAGAGGGAGCTCTCCAGGCACAGGAGCGCTGGAAAAGTGCTCCGCTCATGCACCCACCGGGACGGAGCACGCTCGCTCCAGCCCTGCCTGCCGGCACGACTTTGAAGTGTTGGCTTGCCGCTTGCCTTCCACTTCGGCCCGCGCGGAAGGCAATCCAGCCCTTTCAAAGTCATGCCGGCAGTTTAGAACTCGCCCGCCATTCAGCGAAAGATGTTTCGCTGAATGGCGGCCGAGGGGCACGCTAAAGTGCCAGCATGAGTTTGAAGGGCTGGCTTGCCGCTTGCCTTCCACTTCGGCCCGCGCGGAAGGCAATCCAGCCCTTTCAAAGTCATGCCGGCAGTTTAGAACTCGCCTGCCATTCAGCGAAAGATGTTTCGCTGAATGGCGGCTGAGGGGCACGCTAAAGTGCCAGCATGAGTTTGAAGGGCTGGCTTGCCGCTTGCCTTCCACGTCGGCCCGCGCGGAAGGCAATCCAGCCCTTTCAAAGTCATGCCGGCAGTTTAGAACTCGCCCGCCATTCAGCGAAACATCTTTCGCTGAATGGCAGCCGAGGGGCACACTAAAGTGCCAGCATGAGTTTGAAGGGCTGGCTTGCCTTCCATGTCGGCCCGCGTGGAAGGAAAGCCGCACTTCAAAGTCATGCCGGCAGTGGGAAGCCTTTGCCGGCCCGATACCAGCTCTGAAGTTGCTTTCCTTTCTACTAAAGCCCCTGCTCAGCAAAGCAAGTCCGGGGAAGTCCTTTGAGCCAGCTAGAAAAGGTCTGCCGCGAACTGGGAAGCTGACGCACCCCCCTCCTCTCTGCCCCCCCTCTGCAACCCCGGATACCCTCTGCCGCCGTGCCTGAAGCATGGGAGCGCTCACCAGCCGGCAGAACGCCAGAGTGGAAGAGGTGGATGTCCCGTCCAATTCCCTCTACAGATACCCCCCAAAATCTGGTAAGACGGAGCAAGCGGGGGGGGGGATATGCGAGAGGTTTGTGGGGAGTCCCGCATGGCAGGGTTTTGCGCGCGCTCCGTACTCTGAGTTGAGGGAATGGGAGCAGCGGCTGCAACCCCAGAGTTCGGCTAGGCGAGAACTTTAAGGCGAGCGGCGGGACGGACCCTTGCTGTCAATCTCCCCCCCCTTGTGCCTTTTCGCAGCCGTCCCATCGTTCTCCCGCCAGTGGGGCTGCTCCTGTGATGTGGTCCCCCCCCCATGGCTGCGAAGGAGTTTCCCGAGAGTTTTAGAGGGTCAGGAGTACGACCCTCATTGCAACGTCGCCATTTGCAAGCTCTGGCTGCTTGGGAGGATGGTTATTTATTTATTTTTTTCTTCTTGCTTCCGCTTTCTTGCCGGCTTGCAAGGATTGTGGTGGCGGCTTGGATGGAAATAGTGACATTCGTGGCATCGCGCTTGGGGTTAAAAACTGCTTTTCGTTCGCGGCAGCAACTGCTCTTTGAGAATTCTTGCTTGAAAAAACAGGACTCCCTCACGCGGTCCTGAATTGAGGTCCATCTCCCTCCACCCCTAATTAAAAAGCCCCTGGTAAATTCTTGCCTGTCCTGTGCCACTTGGCATGCCTGCCTGTTTAGTTGTTACTGCGCTGATTGAATTCTAAAATACCCCATCAATCTTCCGATGTAACATTTAACCATCCCCGCTGCTAATGAGAGTTCGCCCCTTCGCCCGCTGAGTTGGAGTCGGCGATGGGACGCGCGGGGTCGGTCGGTGGCTCTCTCGCTCGCTCCTCCCGCCGCGGCGCCAGCAGCAATGGGATATGCTTGGGGAAGGGACAGCCAGAACCACCTGCCCGGATTTGTGCTCCAGCCGTCGCCACCGCTTCTGCTGCTGCTGCAGCAGCCACCAGAGACTCCTTCCTCTCCGCCGCCCGCATGGAGTGGGGAGTGAGCACGCGAAAGGAGAAAAAAGGAAAGGGCGACGGCTCCAGGACACAGCGACCCGTGGGAGCGCCGGAGGAACCGGGGGATGTTATAGCTGCTTTTCGCTTCTCCGCCTTTTCCTGGGGATCGTGGAGGAATCTTGGTCTGGCATCATTGAGGAGAACCTGCCGCGCGCCTGTTTCGAGGCTCATCACTAGCAAATACCCACCGCTAGAAGATGGGGAGGGTAACCTGGGTCTTCTCGGGCCAGGATCGGACCTTCCTGGCTGCCTTTGCCACTGCTGCCGCCGCCACTGCTTGGCAGATTCTCCTCAATGATGCCAGACCAAGATTCCTCCACAATCCCCAGAAAGAGGTGGAGAAGCAGGGCGGAGAGAGGAAAGGAAGCTGCAGCCGAAGGGAGAGACGCTCGCCCCCGTGTTCAGCAAAGCAAGCCCGCTGGCGGCGCCTGTGCTGTGGTGGGAAGCGAACTGCAGGTCCCCCCCTGCCGCCGCCGCCTTCTTTACCTCTGCCTCTTCCAGAGCCCGGGGTGGCTGTCAGGGCGCTGATGGTGGAGCGGACGCGGCCAGTTTGTTACTGCTTCCAGGATCGAGACGGACGAGGGAAGCGGCGGTGGCTGGCCCCAACAACAACACGGTGCGGTGGGAAGCGAGTCTGCAAGGCTTGGTTGCTTCCCATCCGGAGGTGGCGGCAAGAGCAGCGCGTTGTTGTTGTTGGGGCCAGCCTGCTCGTCCATGGCTGGACCTTCCGTTCTTCCTCCGCACCTCGTTACAGTCGCTGCTGACGTCCGCCACCACCGCTTCCCTCGTCCGTCTCGATTGCTGGAAGCAGTAACAAATGGCGCGTCTGCTCCGCTGTCAGCGCCCTGACAGCCACCCCGGGCTCTGGAAGAGGCAGAGGTAAAGAAGGCGGCGGCGGTAGGGGGGGACCCGCAGTTCGCTTCCCACCACAGCACAGGCGCCGCCAGCGGGCTTGCTTTGCTGAACACGGGGGCGAGCGTCTCTCCCTTCGGCTGCAGCTTCCTTTCCTTCCTTTCAGCGCCTTGACAGCCACCCCAACCGGCGGCTACCGGGCCTCACTGGAGTCAATTGCAAAAACGCGTTCAGCGCTTTGAGGACCTGAGGCATCTTGGGAAATGCAGTTCCCTATCGGAAAGAATGGAGTAGCTGTGAATTTGTAACAACAGAAGATAATAACTTGGTGCTTCGCAGGTTACGAAATTTGCACACTGTTTTTTAAAAGTTAGATAAAGAAATTATGCTGTGAAAGCGACTAGAAAGCCTCCCCTCCCCTTCCTGTGTGCGAGAAAGGGAAGGAGAGGAAGGAAGGAGGGAGGGGGGAAGGAAAAAAGAAGAAGGGAGGGGGGAGAAGATGGAAGGAGAAAAGATGGATGGAAGGAGAAAGAATGGGAGGAGAAGGAGGAAGATGGAAGAAAAAAAGAAGAAAAAGAAGAAGGGAGGGAGAAAAGAGGGAAGGAGGTAGGAAGAAAAGGGGAAGAGAGGGAAAGAGCAGAAAGACAAAGAGGATGAAGTTGATAGGCAAGAGGAAAGAGGAAGGAAGGAAAAAAGAAAAAGGGAGGGAGAGAGGAAAGAAGAAAAGATGGAACTAGAAAGGAAAGAAGGGAGGGAGGAAAGGGGAAGACAGGGAAAGAGCAGAAAGACAGAGAAGGTGAAGGTAGATAGGCAGAAGGAAGGAAGAAGGAAGAAATAGGAAAGGAGGGAAGGAGGAAGGAACAGAAGCGAAGAGGAAGAGAGAAATGGAAAGAGCAGAAAGACAGAGAAGGTAGATAGGCAAAAGAAATGAAGCTGAAAGAATGGAAGGAGGAAGGAAGAGAAAAGGAGGAAGGGAGTGAGTGAGGAAAGAAGAGAGGATGGAAGGAGAAAGGAAGGAAGAGAGGGAAAGAGCAGAAGACGGATAAGGTGAAGGTAGATAAGCAAGAGGAATGAAGGAAGAAGTGAGGAGTCTCGAAGAGGGGGAAAACATTTAGTGACCAAAGTTACAATGGCATTGAAAAAAGTGACTGATGACCATTTTTCACACTTAGCGACCGTTGCGACCATTTTTCACACTTAGCGACCGTGGTCACGTGATCCTCATGGTCACGTGATCAAAATTTTGTTTGGCAACAGATTCGTATTTATGCTGGTTTCAGTGTCCTGGGGTGACCTTTTGACAAAAATTTTTTTTTTTAATCAAGCCCCCCCCCTCCCCCCCCCCGGTCAAAGGCGTCCCTCTTTTCCAATCTGAAAATCTGGTCACCTTAATCATTGACTAACCAATGTGATGTTCAAAATATATTTTAAAAGCCAAAAAATATTGTGCATCTCTTGGATTAGGGTAGATGAATGAAGAGCAAATACTAAAAAAAATATAACCTTTGTCCAGAACAAGACAATTGTTATATATAAAAAATATGAACTAATTACATTCCAATTACATCAAAGCAGAGCTGTTCAACTGTTCAGCCTGCATAGCTCTTTTCATTGATGATTACTCTTAGATACAGTGTAACATTCTTGCTGTTTCCTGTATGGTTTCAATGCTCTATCTGCCTGTTTTACTTACAGTTGGCTCAGAAAATAATGAAGTAGTATTACTGTCATCTGTAATTTAGAAGTAATATTACTGTGATCTGATTTAAGTTCTTAGATAGGCACTGAGAAATGAAGTGTTATGGAGTCTAATATGGTTTGGTTTAATTGGAAACTGAACAAAGAAAATAATCTTCCTAGTGTACTTTGAGGAATAACCATTTTTATATGAACAACTGCTGATAATATTTTCATGATTCAGTATTATGAAGAAAACATATGATATATGTTATATACAGATTTTACGGGTTGAGGAAGCTCTAGAGATTTTGTGTATCACATGGTGAGGACCAATCCAAAAGTATAATTTTTGTAGTTCCACAGGAGATCTAAAGGTCTTCACAGAAACAATTTGGTTTTAAGCAAATAAATATCCTCAGTTTTGCCATAAGGTGAAAGACATATATAGACAGATATTCATAACAACTTTCTAAGAAAAGAAATTAAGTAATTTACTAAATAGCATGTTTGATGCTTTTATCCCTCCTAGCTTGTCTTGCAGGTTTGGTGTGAACTCCTGCAACTGATCCCCTCCCCCAGTCACCTTTGGAACAGGTGTAAACAACCAAAAGCTCTTAAATAATTTTGTACTGAGTGTTTGGAATCCAAACATCAGAAAATTCCATACTGATGATATTCAACTTTATACTGATAGATGACTTTACCAATAATGCTACAAGTGTTCCCTTAATTCCTCCTTACCAAGAAGAGACCAAGTCACGCAAAACAGGGTCTCTGAATTGCTATCAATGGACACAAAATAATCCACAAAATATGTCAGAGAAAGAAATATATTTTACCCTCCTTATTTCCACAATTTAGTTTTCAATACAGACTTGTACATTCCATTTTTGTTATTTGTCTTCCTCCAGTGGCAGAATTATTAGTTTATATTGTAGAAGCCATCCAATTTTCAAATAATTGAATATTTTTATTTACTTTTTAAACAGATTTTTTTTTTAGAACAACAATTAACTTGTGGAATTTAATTTTCATATGATTTATATTGGGTTAAGTAAGGTAGTTTATGTGATGCTTTTCAGTGTGCAATGAAGTTACAGTGGAATAAAGTGTTTGAATGGAAAATGGAAAAAATTAGCTACTTTGAAGAATTAAGGAGCATTTCACTTTAAATAAACAATTTGTATTTATTGCAAACAAATAAGACAACATGGGAATTGAATTGAGCAAACATTATTATTTATATTCACCTGCTTTTGTTGCTTGTATTGATTTGGTCGCTAGCTTTAAATGAAAGAATATATCTGGTAATGTATATTGGCAGAGAAAGATTAAATATATTCCTTTGCTGCTGAAGAGCCCACTTGACATGCAACAGTGGATTTCAGTATAGCTATTCTTTTTCAGGATTACTAGAAACCAAACATGCTTTGATATTTCTGATAATGAGCAGAATCAGAATATGTATAAGGGCTGACCTGAGAAGCAACTTAGAATCGTATTTTCCATTTTTATTTATGCTTTCAGGAATTGTAAAAATACATTTTTATTTCCTACCAAAAGTTGCAAACAAATGAAATGCAAAGGCTCTGTTATAATTTGATATAAGTCAATGCAAAAATAAGTGCCATTTGTCAGAGTGAAAAAGCCAGTTTCTGAACTATATTTTATTTATTGTACTTCTGAAGAGCTCTACTTTAAACATTTCATATGCATTTTTGGACAGAAATAATATAACCCTATGTAAATCTTTTTCTTCTTAATCACTACCAGAGTATAGTCCATTTACTGTATTCTGCTAGGAATAAATGGATGAACGAACCTTCTTCTTTCCTGTTAACTTTTGAATATTCTTTCCAAAATATTAGATGTTCAAAATTATTTCTAATGCATGTTAAACCATAGTAAAATTATGAGGTCATTTTAATAATTTAATGGCTCATACTGTTTTTTTCAATTTCAGATTTTTATTAATTTATTAAATATAAGATACAAAGGAAATAAAAAGTAGTGGAAAACAAGGGAAAGAAAAAGGGGAAGAAGAGAAAATGTAGGTTAGAAAAGGAAAACCAAAAAAGTGTTGCCTTCCAACTCTCTTTGGCACAGTAGAAGATAATACATTACAACCGCAACTTTTTACTTTTATACAATAGTATATACTAGCCATTTCTATAACAACAAACGTGTCTAATCAACAAAGACAAAAGTTTAATTTTTTTCCCATCACAAGCACAAAATCTAGAAGCAATTTCCAAATAGTAAAAAATTAAATATATTATTTTTGGATAAAGGAGTTGATGTAACAATGTCTACTTTTCCTTGCTGTGGTAAATAATATGTATTTCTGTTTGCTCAGTGATCTTTATAGATTATCATAATCTATATTAATAAAATTCACTATATTTTCATTTGTTTTAATCCTAAAGAGGGAAAAATACATTTTCTAAATTTTAAAACATTAACATTTTATTTAAAAACATCTCTAAAATCAAAAAGTTCTACTACATACTTTTTATAATTTATAAATTTTATTTTGATTCAAACATCATCTTCCATTAAACTTGGCATCTGGGTACAAATATTTTATGCAAATATTTTATACACTAACAATTACAAATTACCGCAATATTTATAATTTTATCAATTTTTAACTTAATTCTAATACTAATATATACCATACCTAATACTATAACAATCATCTTAACTTATTTAACTTTGTTAAAACATTTTCTCTATTTTACTCATCTGCTTTTTTCCACTTTTCCTATTTATTTTCTAATATTGATAAAATAATTCCCATATAATAATCAGATTGTTCCTTTTCTTTAATTTCAAGTGTTAACCTGTTCATTTTTGCACATTTTAATATTTTCCTAGTCACATTCTCACCCATAGGAATCTCTGCATTTTTCCAATTTTGTCTTAGCTGCAGTTATTACATGAATTATCAAATATACATTTTCTTTACTCTAAATTTCTGGTAAAATCCCCAACAAGAATAATTCATGTTTCAGATCAATATGCTGTTGTATCATCTCCTCCAACCATGTACATATTTTTATCCAATATTTTTTGGCTTTTATGCATGTCCACCAAGTATGATAATATGATCCTGGTGTCTGTTGGCATTTTCAGCATTTCTCTTATTTATCTTTAAACATCTTCGCTAACCTTGCCAATAGAAAATGCCATATGCAAAACATCTTATACAAATTCTCTTTATATGCAGTCGAAATTGATAACTTATAGTTTCTATCCCATTATTGCTGCCATTTTTCTAATTTATCGTATAACCAATTTTTTTTGCCCATGCTATCATTGTTTCCTCCACTTGTTCTTCTAGTTTAATATGCAGTAAATAACTATAAAATGTTTTTATCACTTTCTCATTTGTTCCTGTTAATATCTTATCCAATTCTGTATAAAATCCATATAATTTTGCATCTTTTTCATATCTAGATTTTATTTGCAATTGCGTATACCAAACTATATCAATCCCTTGTTTTTTAAATTCTTGTTTAGTTTTAAACACACCCTTTTCAATCAAAATATCTTTATATCTAACAATATTTCCCATATTAATAATATTTGAATGTATAAGTGCGTCCATCATCAAAAGCCAAACCAGTATATTCAAATAATGTTGTTCTCTAGTTTTCTCCCACGTTAACAAAAGGATTTTTATATAGTGTCTTTGAAAGTAACTGTGTATCTTATTTTTCCCATACCACAAGAAGGCATGCCAGCCCAATTGCAAGTCATGCCCCTCCAATGTCAATAGCCTTCTATTTCTAAGTACAACCCATTCTTTCATCCATGTTAACACCAGTGACGTGCGGTGAGGTTTATGGCTGGTGAGGCACTGACACAGTGGTGGATTTCAAATTTTTTTAGACTTGTGGACTTCAGAATTCCACAGCCAGGCATGCTCAGTTCTGATTTAAAGTGACAGCAATTTGTCCTTCCTCCCTCTATCCCTCCCTCGCCCTCTCTCAAACAGACACACGCACACAGAAAAGTTGGATTGGACTATCTCCTTCCCTCTCTCACTCACTCTCTCTCAAACAAACACAAACACAGAAGTTGGATTGGAGCTGATCTGAGCCTTTGCAGGCGGAGCCACGTTGCCTTTTCAAACTTGTAATCAGTGAAGCTGGGCTTATATAGTTTTATCCAACTGTGTGTGTGTGTGTGTGTGTGTGTGTGTGTGTGTGTGTGTGTGTTTGAAAAGACAACGTGGCTCTGCCTGCAATCAAACTACACTTGGGGAGGAATCTACACTTGAGGATGAAGTTTGAATTCCTCCCCCTCCCTCTGACCCACACGTACCTTTTCCAGCTGTTTCAGAGAGGATCTCAACTCTGCTCTTGCCTGTCATCATGAAAAGAAAAAAAATGTAAAAGGGAAAAGGCAAGAACTAAGGTCAGACTGAGCTAGTTGCTGCCAGAGTCACCGTGGATGACTCTGCTTAACTGTTTAAAAAAGCCTCTAAAAAAGCTCCCTCTATAGAAGGAGGCAAGAGAACGACATGCCTCACCCACGTCAGGAATTTTTAGGCTTTTAACCCTTGCTGAACTCTGCTCGAGTGATCATAAAAAGCCTAAAGTCAGACTAGATGAGGCACGTCGTTCTCCTGACTCCTCCTGTAGAGGGCGCTTTTTTAGAGGCTTTTTTAAACAGTTAAGCACTAAGCAGAGTCATTCACGGTGACCTCAGCTCTTGCCTTTTTCCTTTTACATTTTTTTTCTTTTCATGATGACAGTGGTGAGGCTCTGCCTCCCTTGCCTCCCTGACTGCACGTCCCTGGTTAACACTGCTGCCTGATAGCACAGTTCCCAATTAGATAATCCAAAACCTTCTCTAGCTCTTACGTCTTGTAACATTTTTAAATTAATTCTTGCTTTTTTCCCCTGCCAAATATATTTCACTATTATTTTATTAAGATCTTCAAAGTATTTTTACTCCAATTTTATCAAAATTGTTTGGAAGAAGAAAATAACCTTGGCAATATGTCCATCTTAATTGTGGCTATCCTTCCTATTAATGATAATTGCAAATTTTTCCACATCGATCTTAATTTGTTGTATTAGCTTATAATAGTTATCTTCCTTAATTGTAACACATCTTGCTGTCAATTGAACCCCTAAATACTTTACTTTCTTTGCTATTTGAATATCATATCTCTTCATTAACTCTCTTTTCTGCTTCTCAGTAATATTTTTCACTAAAATCTTAGTTTATTTCCTTATTTATTTTCAATCCTGCCACTTCACCGTACTCTTCTATTTTTTTAAACAGTTTTGGCCCTGTTTCTTGTGGGTCTTTTAAAATAAAAACCAAATTCCTGCAATTTGTATTCTACCTTTTTTGTTTCCATGCCCTGTATCTCCTTGTCTAATATTTCTATTTAATACTTCCAACGCAGTGGTGGGTTTAAAAATTTTTTATGACCTATTCTGTAGGTTTGGCCTATTTTGTGGGCATGGCTTGGCAGTCATGTGACTGGCTGTGAGTGGCTTGGCAGTCATGTGACCGGGTGGAAGTGGCCAAGTCGATGTCACTGAATTATTTGCCCCAATGAATGATCTACAAAAGGAAGATATAAAGAGAGGAGGAGCCAACGTCGCAATGATACAAAGGTGAGGTCTCGGTGCTCTGAGACCACAGCCGATACTTTTGCCGTGAGTGGTCCAATCAGACCTAAACCGTCCCGCAGAGACTGTGAACAGGAAGAATACATCTTGCTGATCTCAGGGACATCGCAAAGTCACTGATGGATCCAAGAGAAGTTTTTCAAGCCGGCGACAAAAAATCTAGCCATTAGACTGATGAAATCGGGGCAGCTCCAAAACGGAAGGATACAAAAAGGGAAAGTGTTTCCAGTTGGTGAGGAATGTTTGCCATTTTAAAAGAGACTGCCTATAAAAAACTTAAAGTTAATTTAAATTTGAGAACAGAAGAAATAAGTGACGGAATTCAGCTTTGAATGGTTTTGGACAGTGGGATATCTTACTTTTTAAAGCCTATGTTCATGGATGAAATTTATGCAAGCCTTTTAAAACAGATGGACTAAGTTTTCTTCTTTTATTTTTTTCTTATTATTATTCTTTGTAACCTATGGACTAAAATTCTACTTCTTCACTACTGACTTTTGATTAACTTGGAATATAAAAAAGAAAAAAAGGAAACAAAGAAAATTGTTACAACAGAGGGAGGTTGGAGATTTGTGTATTGTAATTTGTAATTTGTAATTTTAATAGATTTGTATGCCGCCCAATCCCGAAGGACTCTGGGCGGCTTACATAAAACAGTTTAAAAATATTAAAAATAATTTAAAATACAAACAGAAACAGGTTAAAAGAGACACAACATACACTCGATTATAATGGGGCTGAAATCCAATCAAAGATCAGCAGCCCCAGGTCTGCCAGAACAGCCAGGTCTTAACAGACTTTCGGAAGGCCGAGAGAGTGGGGAGGGTCCGGATCTCAGGCGGGAGATCGTTCCAGAGGGCCGGGACAGCTACAGAAGGCTCTTCCCCAAGGAGCCGCCAGACGACATTGTGTGGTCGACGGTACCCGGAGAAGGCCCGCCCTGTGGGATCTTATTGGGTGCTGGGAGGTATGTTGCAGGAGGTGGTCATGGAGATATCCAGGTCCTAGGCCATGTAGGGCTTTAAAGGTGATAACCAGCACCTTGAAGAATGTTCGGAGACCGATAGGAAGCCAGTGCAGCTCACGGAAGATCAGTGTAACATGGGTGTACCTAGGTACACCCAGTATCGCTCGTGCGGCTGCATTCTGGACCAATTGTAGTCTCCGAACACTTTTCAAGGGCAGCCCCATGTAGAGCGCATTACAGTAGTCAAGCCTTTTTTTTTTTTTAACTCATTTTATTGAGATTTATAGGCCGCCCTAGGTGGCGCAGTGGTTAAAAGCAGCACTGCAGGCTACTGCTAGATCAGCAGGTCAGCGGTTCAAATCTCACCGGCTCAGGGTTGACTCAGCCTTCCATCCTTCCGAGGTGGGTAAAATGAGGACCCGGATTGTTATTGGGGGCAATATGCTGACTCTCTGTAAACCGCTTAGAGAGGCCTGAAAGGCCTATGAAGCGGTATATAAGTCTACTGCTATTGCTATTGATATTGCCCTTCTCCCTGAGGGGACTCAGGGCGGCTTACAATCACAAGGGGAGGGGGTGCAGTACCAAGAGACAAACAATAGTGAACAAAATAAAATGGTAAACCACAACATGCATTCAACAGTCAACACTCGGGCGGGTAAATTGGAAACCTATCCCCAGGCCTGCTGGGAGAGCCAGATCTTGAGGGCTGTGCGGAAGGTCTGGATGGTGGTGAGGGTACGAATCTCAACGGGGAGCTCGTTCCACAGGGTCGGAGCTGCAACAGACTCTCCTCCGTGTAGTCGCCAGTCGACATTGACTGGCGGATGGAATTCGGAGGAGGCCCAGCCTGTGCGATCTAATCGGTCGGAGGGAGGTGATCGGCAGAAGGCGGTCTCTCAAATATCCAGATCCACTACCATGGAGTGCTTTAAAGGTGGTCATCAATACCCTGAAGCGCACCCGGAGACCGACAGGTAGCCAGTGCAGCTCGCGGAGGATGGGTGTAATGTGGGCGAACCGTGGTGCGCCCACTATCACTCGCGCGGCTGCATTCTGGACTAACTGCAGTCGCCGGATGCTCTTCAAGGGCAACCCCATGTAGAGCCCATTGCAGGATTCCAGCCTAGAGATCACAAGGGCTGGAGTGACGGTTGCGAGAGCCTCCCGGTTCAGGTAGGGCCGTAACTGGCGGACCAGGCGAACCTGGGCAAATGCCCCCCTGGTCACAGCCGACAGCTGATGGTCGAAAGTCAGCTGTGAATCCAGGAGGACTCCTAAGTTACGGACCCTGTCTGAGGGGTATAAAATTTGACCCTCCAGCCTGAGTGTTGGAATGTCAGCCAAATTATTGGGAGGGAAGCACAACAGCCACTCGGTCTTGTCCGGGTTGAGTACCAGTTTGTTAGCACTCATCCAGTTCTTAACGGCCTCAAGGCCCTGGCTCATCACGTCCACCGCTTCATTGAGTTGGCACGGGGCGGACAGATACAATTGTGTATCGTCCGCATATTGGTGGTATTTTATCCCGTGCCTCCGAATGATCTCGCCCAGCGGTTTCATGTATATGTTAAAAAGTAGGGGGGATAAGACCGAACCCTGCGGCACCCCACATGTTAGGGGCCTCAGGGACGATCTCTGCCCCCCGACCAACACCGACTGCGACCTGTCCGAGAGGTAAGAGGAGAACCACTGCAAAACAGTGCCTCCCACCCCCACCTCCCACAGTCGTCGCAGAAGGATACCATGGTCGATGGTATCGAAAGCCGCTGAGAGGTCAAGGAGAACCAGGATGGACGCATGGCCTCCATCTCTGGCCCTCCAGAGATCATCGGTCAAAGCGACCAAAGCGGTTTCTGTGCTGTAGCCAGGTCTGAAGCCGGACTGGAAGGGGTCAAGATAACTAGCTTCCTCCAAGGCCCGTTGAAGCTGAAAGGCCACCACCTTCTCAACAACCTTCCCAATAAAGGGGAGGTTGGAGACAGGATGATAGTTGTTTAAAATGGCTGGATCCAAAGATGGTTTCTTCAGGAGGGGTCTCACCACCGCCGCTTTAAGTGCGGCAGGGAAGTGCCCCTCCCGAAGGGAGGCGGTCACGACCGCCTGGATCCAGCCATGTGTCACCCCCCTGCTGTTGGCAACCAGCCAGGAGGGACACGGGTCCAAAATACAGGTGGAGGCACTTACAGCTCGAATGGCCTTGTCCACATCCCCGGAGGCAACATCCTGGAACTCAACCCAGAGATGGCTTGCCAAGTAATCCCCCTGTGTCTCGGCTGGATCTACTGTGGTGGAGTCCAAGTCCGACCGAAACCGAGCAACTTTGTCCGCCAAGAACTGGGCATAGTCCTCAGCCCTACCCTGCAAGGGGTCTCCCAGATCCCTCCTATTAAGGAGGGAACGGGTGATCCTAAACAGGGCAGCTGGGCGTGACTCGGCGGACGCAACCAAGGCAGAGATATGCGTTCTTTTGGCATCTCTTAATGCCCGGATGTAGTCTTTGGTGCAGGTGGTCAGAATTGCTCGGTTCGCCTCGGACTTATCGGACCTCCACAGGTGCTCTAGGCGTCTCCTCCGGCGCTTCTTCTCCCGGAGTTCCTCGGTAAACCAAGGAGGTCTCCGGGATCCACTGGCCCGGAGGGGCCGTAGTGGCACAATCCGGTCAAGAGACCCCGATGCCGCCGAATACCAGGCGGCAACCAGAGCCTCCACCGAACTGTGGGCGAGAGCGCCAGGAATTACCCCAAGCTCCGTCTGGAACCTCAAAGGGTCCATGAGTCGCTTGGGGCGGAACCACCTGGTCGGTTCCTCCTCCCTACGGTGGGGGTTTGGCCTCCGGAAGTCAAGCCTCAGTAGGCAGTGGTCTGACCACGACAGGGGTATGATTTCATTACCCCTCAGACCAAGATCACACATCCACTGCTCCGAGAGAAATACAAGGTCGAGCATGTGACCCGCTGTATGGGTTGGGCCCCGAATTACCTGGGTCAAGCCCATGGCTGTCATGGAAGCCATGAACTCCTGCGCCCCATCAGAGCGTTCACCGAGCGATGGCAAGTTAAAGTCCCCCAGAACTATAAGCCTGGGGAGCTCAACTGCCAGCTCGGCTACTGACTCGAGGAGCGAGGGGAGGGATGCTGCAGCCTTGAGGTGACGAGGGCATGAGTGATCATTTGGAGTGCCTCCCGGTCCAGGTAGGGCCGCAACTGCGAACCTGGGCAAAAGCTGCCCTGGTCACAGCTGACAAATGGTGTTCTAATGTTATCTGTGGGTCCAGGAGAACACCCAAGTTGCGAGCCCTCTCTGAGGGGTGTAGAATTTCACCCCAGGTTTAACGGTGGAATATCTGGACTATTTTTGGGGGGTAACATCCAAAGCCACTCAGTCTTGTCAGGGTTGAGTGCAAGCTTGTTCATTCCCATCCAGACCCTGACAACTTCCAGGCACTGGCACATTACTTCCACCACTTCAATGTGTTGCCACGGGGCGGACAGATACAACTGGGTATCATCCGCATACTGGTGGTATTTAATCCCGTACTGATGAATGATCTCCCCCAGCGGCTTCATGTAGATGTTAAATAGGAGGGGGGACAGGATCGAGCCCTGCGGCACCCCATATTCAAGGGGCCTAGGGATCGACCTCTGTCCTCCGACCAACACCAACTGCGACCTGCCAGAGAGGTAAGAGAAGAACCACTGTAAGACGGTGCCTCCCACTGCTACCTCCACTAGCCGCCGCAGAAGGATGCCATGGTCGATGGTATCGAAGGCCGCTGAGAGGTCAAGAAGCACCAGGATAGAGGAATGCCCTCTATCCCTGGCTCGCGAGAGTTCATCGGTCAGTGCGACCAAAGCAGTTTCGGTGCAGTAACCAGGCCTGAAACCAGACTGAAAGGGATCTAGATAATCCGCTTCATCCAAGGTCTGCTGGAGTTGGGAGGACACCACCTTCTCAACAACTTTCCCTAGAAAAGGGAGGTTGGAGATGGTACGGTAGTTTTTAAAGACAGCTGGGTCTAGAACAGGCTTCTTAAGGAGGGGTCTCACCACTGCCTCCTTCAAAGGATGTGGGAAAGACCCCTCTCGAAGCGAGGTGTTAACAATCCTCTGGATCCAGCCTCATGTCACCTCCCTGTTGGTCAAAACCAACCAGGAGGGACACGGGTCCAGTAAACAGGTGGCGGCACTCATCGCTCCCATGGCCTTGTCCACTTCCTCAGGAGTGGCAAGCTGGAACTCACCCCACAAACAAAACAAAACACTCTTACTTTCCTTGCTAATTATTTTGGCTTGGCACTTCAAGGTTTCACCATTTGTTTATAGACAGTGATAAGAAGAAAAGCATACAGATGTTCTTTTGAAGTATATCTTTAACCAGAGAAAAGTGAAAATAAGATCTTATTGTGAATTTATGCTTAATCTTGTAAAACCTTCCAAGCCAGAGCAACGGTGTTTGTCAGCTGGAGATAATGGCACAACTTCGACAGCAGAAAGAAATTTTAAGCCTGCAAAAGATATTGTTAGAAATTCAGAAATTATCAAATACATTTGAGAGAACGGAGTTGGAGATGTTTATCAAGTGGCAAAAGTGGAGGTTAAGAGTCCTAAAAACCGAAGGAAAATTACCATAAAGAAATGAAATCCGCTGATATCTATGGTGATTGGTTTGTGTATGGAAATGGAAAGAGTGGAATACTGAAAGAGGAATTAAATGGAGGGGAACTCTACCCCAGATGGCAAGATACAGAAGAAGAAAAAACAAAATAATTTATGGATTTAAAGAGAGAAGATTTATTAGCAACATCATTGATAACACCACTGACAATTAAAGACAAGCTGATTAAGGAAACAGATGAAGGGCATCAAAATTACATGAGAGATTTTATAAGCAAGGAGTTGCTAAGAGGAGTCCATACAAATTTGATTAAGGAGATGATTAGAGGACTGATACCACAAATGGCAGAAGACATGAGACTGTTTTGCTACTGGAAAGATACAGGTTGATAGATGGAAGTGCATAATTTAAAACTAGTTAAACTTAGTGAAATTTAGTGACAATAGATATAGTCAAATAAATAATTGATAATGATAATATATACATATGTATTGTTATAATAAGTAATAATTGGATATGAATATTTGAATGATACCCATGAAAGGAAGATTAGAAATATTTTTGGTTATATATAAAGGCCAATAAAAAAGGACTAAGTTAAATTTAGTTAAATTTTGATTATTAGAGGAAAAATGTTATGATACAAGATACAGTTAAATAAAGGAGGGATAATGATACAAAGTAAAATATATATGTATAGGTACAACATAAAGAAACTGGATATAAATTAAAAACAGTGATTTGGTAAGGAGGATTAGAAATTTTTGTTACTAGATATTATGGATGTTTAGCTAGAATAGGCCATAAGGATTCAATGTTACTGGAGGATTTTAGAAATAGCAAATGAAATGCCAGTATGTGGTTATGTTTTAAATCTTCATATATTTTATGATGGACATTTAAACAATTGTAGTCAAATGAAAATGGAGGTATGATGGTAATATGTGTAAATATCTGAGTTAAAATATTTAAGTTAATATGAATTATGATTGATGACTGTGGAAGAGATGCACGAAGGTTTTTTGTAACCAACTGATACACTTTCTACAGAGGGTAAAAAAGGAGGAGTCTTTGTTGTATTTGTTTTAAAACTTAAAAATAAAAAAATATATTAAAAAAGAAGATATAAAAAAGTAAATTTATTATTTTGTGCACTTATTACTTAAATAATATCACTAACTACCTTTCTCCAATGACCTGCACAAAGAAGAGACACAGAAATAAACTCTTCAATTGCATACACTGCATTAGGATGAAACCAGCACACAAAACAATAGAGAAGGAAGATGACTGTCCTTTTGTGTGTCTTCAACATCACCGACTGACCATCTTGCTCCAATGAATGGCCTGCACAAAGAAGAGACACAGAAAGGAAGGAAGGAAGGAAGAGACACAGAAAGGAAGACTTTAATTGCATGCACTGCATTAAGGATGAAACCAGCACACAAAACAATAAAAGAGCTACTTACAGAAGGAAGATGACTGTCCTTGCGTGTCTTCAACATCACTGACAACCTTGCTCCAATGACCTGCACAAAGAAGAGACACAGAAAGGAAGACTTTAATTGCATGCACTTACACCTTACATAAGAATAACACAATGAAAGAGATACACTCAAGTACTTACTTGTGTTGTTGGTTTTGGGGTTGAAGATGTTTCCAGATTGTTCTTAGACTTCCGGACTCCTCAGTTGCACTTTTCCTGCTTTTCACTCATGGATCATCAGCCGTGTGATGTGTGCTCTGAGCCACTTTTTGACTGTAGGAATTGGGTCCCATCTCTTAATAGGCATGCCAACAATGCTTATTGTCATCAGATTACTAATGTTTGGAACAGTTAGGCGGGTTCTTTGCTCTGAACATATGAGGTTCATTTTTGAAAATTCTCTTTCCACCTCTGCTGAACCTACGGCAATTGTCCTGACAATATCTCTAGCTTTTTTGATACTGTCAAGAATTTTGTAGTTTTTGGATCTTTGAATACATTTTCAAAAAAATCTCTGTAGCCATTCAAATCAATTTCATAATTAAACATTTTGCCAAATTCAATCAATCCTTCCTCTGCTTCTGCCCATGGAATGACTACATCTTCAATGTTCCAGTAATCCGGCTCCAAATATGTGAGAAATTGTAATTTGTTTGCATCTGGCAATTGGCTACCTGTTTTTAGATGTTTGTAATCCATCAGCCTTTTCTTCAAATTGGTGATGATGCTTTCCAAATGTTTTTCACGAGAAAGGGCAACAAATAGTTGATTTTGAACTAATTTTATGTTTTTGAAGGCTTCTGAAGCTATCATTCCGTCAATCATTTTTTCATATGGGCTATTTCCCCATCTAAGCATTTCAAATGCTTTAATTGATCACAATAGCAATTTTTCAGCCTTGATGATGTCTGTGTTTCTCTCCTGCAGGGCATTTGACAGAAGAGAAATCTCATTTAGAATATCAATCATAAGGGTCAAATCATTCAAAAAATTTACATTTTCAAAACGGGCAGCCATGCCTGGGAATTTTTCATTGCCCAGAAAAACCTGATGTAGCACTGGATAAGCACGCCACACAGCTATGGTTGCCCTTAAAGTACAGGCAGCCCATCTTGGTCCCAAAACTCTGCTAATCTTCAGGATTTCAATGCCCAGTTGTTCAAAGATTTTGAAAAATTCGATCTCACTCTTGCAGGATTTATGGAAAGTGGTGTGTATCTTGTCAAGGTATATCTTGAAGTAGTTCACTTGTTTGATTTGTTTTATGGCATCATCCAGCACAAGTTGGAGGCGGTGGTTCAAGTGGTGCCAGATTACAATGTTTGGGAAGTCTTTAGCTATTCTTGTGCTGACTCCAGATTTTCTCCCAAGCATAATGCTGGCACCATTGGAACAGAATGTTATTTAATTCTTATGCAGATATTCAGTGGTAAACCCAACTCTATGTAAGCTTCCCATCACTGCAGAACATATGGTCTCTGCATCTTGTTTCTCCAATTTCACTAGCTTAACAAAAATGGTTGCTAGACATTCTGAATCTTCAGCTTTAACAAAAACTATCAGAACTGCTTTCATTGATAGCGTTGAGGCTTTATCAATTATCAAACACACTTTTGGATTCTTTGCAATAATGCTGGCAAACACAGTGGTTTTAATTTCGTTTGCAATGAATTAAACTATTTTCACTGTGGATCTCCGTGAATGCAAGCCTACTCCCATATCTACTCCAATTGCATTTAGCAAATCTACCTGCCCTTCAATGTCTGAGAATGGTTTGCATCTTTGTGCCAGATTGTAAACTGTAAAAAATATTGTGCTAGTGCTGGATAAATATTTGCCAGTTGGCTTATCTATGGATTTGGTTAAAGCATCCTGCTCCCATTGTTTATTGTTGTCTCTACAAATAATGTGTGATTTTGATTGAAAATGTTCCTTCATTTTTTTTCCTGAGAGATGATTCCTGATTCTCCTTATTTGTCCCTGCTGCCACAACCTGGAAATTTTTCCATTGTCTGGAAACATGAATACCTTTCTCTAATGAGAATCCATGTTTCGCATAGTACTCACAATCTAACCCTTTGTCACATACTGCCAGTCCATCATACTTGTCCTTGAAGTTTTTATATTGCTGCAAACTCCAGCAGTCAGGAAGTTTTGGAAGACTTTCAGTGGCGGCGATAGTCTTGCTGCTTTCTCCAACTTCAAGTGCTGGAAGTGGTCATGCTGGCGCTGGTGGTGCTGGCGCTGGTGGTAATGGTGCTGGTGGTGTTAGTGCTGGTGACTGTTGTGGATCAGCTGATTGCTCCTATCTTGGTTTTTGGAGAATAAAGTGGTCATATTCTGTTGCCTCTTCTTCATCCTGTTAAATAACACTAACTGCAAAAGAAATAAAACAATATTGTGCTTTGGACTCGATTGTGGTTGTAAGCTGAGGACTACAGGTGACAGAAGGAACCTCTGTTTCACCCAACAATGTACAGTCTTTTCAGGAAGGACAACAAACAGGAAAGATACAGTTTTTAATCTAAGAAGTTAGATCAAGAAGAATGAATGTCATAGGTAGATTCACAGAGCAATACAAATTTCTTTTTCTGAAATTTATTCCTCAGTTCAAAAAACAGGAATATATGAATTAGGTTTAATACTTAGGTCAGCCCAGGTAGCTATTCAAGAGTTAGTGGTGTCATGGTTAGAAGCAATGGTAAAGCAAGATATGGATTTTAAACCAGAAATATTTTGTTGGATATTTCAAAGGGAATACAATACATATTTAATTTTACACATGTTAACAGCTGCTGGAATTGTGTTTGCACAACAGTGGAAAAACAAAGATATGAAAATATATAAAGAGAATATTAGAATGTGCAGGAATGAATAAATTGACAATTAAAATCAAGGAGAAGGCTTTGAATACTTTTCACAGGTTTGAGTCATCAATGGCTAACTAACAGAAATAGAAGTTAGAAATCTAAAATTATGAAAGAAAACACCAATTATGTAAGGAAAAGTCACTAAAATGTATAAGAAAATATTAGTATTTGACATTAATGTGTAGTTAAAGGCGGGATATTACACACGCACGCGCACACATACACACACACACTATGACAGTGCCAGGAAAACACCAAAAGAATAAATTTCCCCCCAAAAGACTGCAGATGAAACCAGTTTCCCCCCTTCCTGCCCACCCATGCACCCAGCAAAGTCACCCGCTGAGCGCCTGCCTGCTCCACGGTCTATGTGAGCCTGGGGAGCAGCTGCAAGGAAGGCCTCAGCCACTCCCGGGGCTTGCATAGACTGGGAAGCTGGATGGCACTCCCAGTAACTTCCACCCACACCCGTGTACTCCGTGAAGTCGCAGCTGTAGGCTTACTTATCTGAGGAGGCAGCAGTAACACAATCGGGCAGGAAGTCAGCAAGGCAGGGATCGAGTCAGTAAGGGAAGACACGAGAGTCAAGCCAGGAAAAGAAATAAGTGGGCTGTCCATGGTATATAAAGGGCTCTCAGAGGCGGGGCAATCAGCAAGCCAGCTAGTCAGTGAGCGGTGGGCGGGTAGGCAGGCAGGGAAGCATGGTGTAACTGGACGGGCGGGGCGAGACTGAGCTGTGACCAGGTGGGTGGGGGGAGTGAACGTGGGTAGGCCAGGGAGGGACCATACCGGTACGGGGGCCTCTGGCTCCACCAGTATGGAAATGGATGCCCGGTTTATGCTATCGGTATGGGCGTACTGGTGCATACCTGTAGGAACCCACCACTGTTTCAACGTCAATATGAACAATAATGGAGACAGAGGACATCCCTGTCTTGTGCCTTTCATAATGTTAACCTTTTCAGTCATATCTCTATTTACTTTCACCTTTGCAGTTTGTTTATAATATATTCTCTTAATCATATTAATAAATTTCTCCCCAAAGTCCATCTCTTACTTACATCAACATATCCTGCCAATTCACATTATCAAACACCTGGGTATCTAGAAAATCAACACCATTTGCTTCTCCGAGTGTACTTTGTAATATTCCAGTGTATTCAACATTGTTATATTGTCTTTGATTTGTCTTTTAGGTAAGAAACTTTTGATCTCTGTGTATAAATTGATTGAAAAATCTATTCAATCTTTCTGCCATTATTGAAGTAAATATTTTATAGTACACGTTCAACATTGATATCGGCCTACAGTTTTTTATCTGTTGGAAATCTGAGTCTTCTTTCAGTAGGAGGGTAATACATGCTTCCATCCAAGAGTTTAGTACTTTTGCCTCTTAACAGTAATTCATTAAATACTTCCAACATTGGGCTACTTATAATATTTTTTAGTTCTGCTGGTAACCCATCCGGGCCTGGTGTTTTGCCAGTCTTTTGTCGTTTAATTGCTTCTGTTAATTCCATCATTGTTATTCTTTCTTCTTGTTGCTATTTTGCTGTTTCTGGTATTGTAGGTAGTTCTGCTTTTTCTAAGTATCATTATTTTCCATTCTGGAATTTTTTCTTGATCATATAATTTTTTACAATAATCATGAATTATTTTCTTTTCATCATCATTTCGATAATATGAAGTCCCTTCATCATCTGTTAATTAATGGATCAGTTTCTCTTCTTTCTCATTTTTCAGTCTGTATGCCAACCATCTTCTGGTTTGTTTGCATTCTCAAAGATTTTTTGTGTTAGTTTCTTCTTTATTAAATTCAACTTATGCTTTTAAAGTCCATTTCATTTTTTATGTTCTTTGTTTGTGGCTCTTTTTGTAATTCCATCTCTAACTTCCTATACTCTTCTAGTTTCTTTTGACCTTGTCTCTTTTTTATTTCTCTTTCCCACATACATTATAGTTAGTCCTCTAATATATGCCTTTGTGATATCACATTCTGTAATGAAGTTTCTTTTCTATTCTCTTTAAAGAAAAAGTCTCTCTTTCCAACTCTCTTTCCATATATTGTATAAATTCTTTGTCTTTTAAAATTGTTTGATTCATTGTCCACCTTATTTTCTTCTTTTGTCCTTTCCATATACATAGCTTGTATTGGGTTATGATCTGCCCAAGTATTTGTTTCAATATTTATCTCTTGTATAAAAAAAGTAAAGGTTCCCCTGCACATATGTGCTACTTGTTCCCAACTCTAGGGGACAGTGCTAATCTCTGTTTCAAAGCTGAAGAGTCAGCACTGTCGGAAGATGTATTTTGGACAAAGACATATGTCTATTTGAGTAAAATGTATATTGACTTTTCTCAGGATGCGTTTCTCGTCAAGCATCTTGCTTTTTCAAAAGTTTTATTTTCTTTTAAAACAAACATTTCATCATTCCTCAATCAGTGAGACATCGGAGTACAATTTTTTTGTGTGTCAAAATAGTTCTAGTTTACCACCAAATTCTTGTCTAGCCTAATGTATACCCCTCCCTCCCTCCACCCTCCTCCTCAACCCCCCTCCTCCTCCCCCCCTGACTTCCCAGAACCTGTACACGGTATGGATTTTTAACAAACACAGTCTAAAGTCTATTGAGAAAAAAGAAATAAAGAAATTAATAACATCTCTACATTGATCTTAGCTTCTTCTTGCTGAGCTAACTTTAAACAATTTAAATCATTTCTGATCTTAAGCATAGGCTAACTGGAATTTCTTGGTCCCGTATTTATTTTGTATATAGTCAATCCATTTTTTCCAGTCTCGTTTATATCTCTCATTTGAGTGATCTTTAAGATATGCCGATATTTTAGCCATCTCGGCTAAGTTTGTAACTTTTAATGTCCATTCTTGAATTGTAGGCAAGTCTTCCTTCTTCCAGTATTGCGCCACCAACAGTCTTGCTGCCGTTATTAGGTGCAGAATCAAGTTAGTCTCTACCACTGTAAAGTCAACACTTATACCTAGTAAAAATAACTGAGCAGTAAACTTTATCCTTCTTTTAAAGATATTTTGCATAATCCACCATATTTTTATCCAAAATGCCTTAACCTTTTGGCAGGTCCACCATATATGAAAATATATAGCATCGAGAGAGCCACATCTCCAACATTTAGGCTGTAAATTCGGATACATAGAAGCCAGCTTTTTAGGATCTAAATGCCATCTATAGAACATCTTATAAAAATTTTCTCTCAGGTTTTGAGCTTGTGTAAATTTCACATTTCTTACCCAGATTCTTTCCCATGTATCCAGCATTATTGGTTCTTCAATGTTTTGAGCCCACATTATCATACAATCTTTAACTAATTCTGTTTCCGAATCCATCTGTATTAATACATTATATATCCTCTTTATATGCATTAAGCTTTGATCTCTTATTTGTTTAAACAGATTATCCTCAACTTGAATAAAACCAATTTTTTGATTTATTTTCCACCTAGCCTGTAATTGCCCATACTGGAACCATGTTTGAACTACCTTCTCCTCTTTTAATAACCTCTAAAGATTTTAGTTGTAGTACCCCCCTTTCCAAGATAAGAAGCTGTCTGTAGGTAATTCTATCCTGTTTTTGTGCTATATTCATATTTTCAATTGCGTGTCTAGGAATTGCCCACATGGGTATCTTGTCATTTAATTTATATTGGTATTTTTTCCAGACCCGCAGTAAAGCATTTCTTAAAATATGACTTTCAAAATTCTTGTCCAATTTTTTGTTGAATAACAGGTAAGCATGCCAACCATATACCAGATCGTGTCCCTCAATATTCAATATTCTATCATTAGTTAAATGAGTCCAATCACTAATTACAGATAGCGCCACTGCATCATAATATAGTTTTAGGTTAGGTAATTTCAAGCCTCCTCTCTCGCGTACATCTTGCATTATTTTCATCTTTATCCTCGGCTTCTTTCCTGCCCATACAAATTTGTTGATACCCTTCTGCCATTCTAAAAGATTCGCATCTTTTTTAAGTATAGGTAACATTCGTCAAGCATCTTGAATACCTAATTATTCCACCTTTAAAAAAGAGGTTTTTGGGAGCATTTTTATAATTTTTTGGTTGATTTTTTTTTAGTCTTATCATCCAAATTTGCAACCACAATTACATTAAAGTCACCTACAATGCATATATTTTCATACTCCAATTCTATTATTTTCTTGTTCAATTTACCATAGAAATCTTCTTGATTATTATTTGGTGAATATATTGCCACTATAAGCATTTGTTTATAGTTCATTGCCCTCAGGTGCTTTGGAGAATAGCTTGACTCCCTCTTCTTGGAGGCAGCCCCTGAGATATTGGAACACTGCTATCATGTTACCCCCAGTCCTTCTTTTCATTAAATTAGACATACCCAATTCCAGCAACCATTCTTTATATGTTTTAGCCTCCAGCCCCCTAATTATCTTTGTTGCTCTTTTCTGCCCTCTTTCTAGAGTGTCAACTTTTACATCGTGGCGACCAAAACTGGATGCAGTATTCCATGTGTGGCCTTACCAAGGCATTATAAAGTGATATTTAATATTTCACATGATTTTGATTCTATCCCTCAGTTAATGCAGCCTAGAACTGTATTGGCTTTTTTGGCAGCTGCAGTGTACTGCTGGTTCATATTTAAATGATTGTCCTCTAGCACTCCAAGATCCCTCTTGCAGTTACTACTATTGAGCGAGGTACCACCTATACCTGTGCATTTTGTTTTTCTTGCCTAAATGTAGAACCTTACTTTTTTCACCATTGAATTTCATTTTGATAGATAATGCCCAATGTTCAAGTCTGCCAAGATCCTTCTGTATCTTAAGTGCATCTTCTGGAGTGTTGGCTATTCCTCCCAGGTTGGTGTTGCCTGCAAATTTGATGAGTTCCTCATCTATCTGCTTGTCCAAATCATTGATGAAGATGTTGAAGACTACTGGGCCAGAACAGAGCCTTGGGGTACCCCACTGCATACTTCCCTCCATGTAGAAGCAGTTCCATTTGAGGACTACACGTTGAGTGTCATTGGTTAGCCAATTATGACCACATCTTGTGGTGATGCTGTCTAACTAACATTTTTCTATCTTATCTTATTTTCTATCTTAACCTACTTAAGTAGTAGGTTGTGGTCTACTTTATCAAATGCCTTACTGAAATCCAAGCCAATTATATCCACAGCATTCCTCTTGTCCACTAATTTTGTTACTTTGTTAAATAATGCAGTAAGATTTATCTGGCATGATCTTTTTTGACAAACCCATTTTTGATTATGACCTCTTGGTGTTCTCTAATTTGTTGTTTGATTATCTTTTCCAGGTATTCAGGTCAGGCTGATAGGTCTGTAGTTTCCTGGATTTATTTTTTTCCATTTTTTTTGAAGATGAGAACTACATCAGATTTTTTCCAGTCCTTTGTTAATGTCCCAGTGCTCCAGGATCTTTGAAAGTTATAGTTCAGTGGTTCTGAAATTACATCTGTCAGTTGTGTCAGAACCTTGGTGTAATCCATCTGGTCCTGGTGATTTGAACTTGTCTAAGATGAGAAGGTGCTCACTTACCATTTTCTTGCCTATTTCAACTTGTATTCCTAATCTGTTTTTTACCATACTGTTTTTTATAAATTGGACTGTTTTTCCCTTTTGTGTACAGATGCATGCAAAAAACGAGTTAAGCAGTTCTGCTTATTCCCTATTTATCACTTTTTTGTCACTTTCTCCCACTAATGGACCAATTGTTTCCCTGACTTTTTAAATTGTTTTTGACATGTTGAAAGAAGCTTTTTTTTGTTATATTTTACTTTTGTGGCAAGCCTTTCTTCATTTTGAGCTTTAGCTTTCCTTACTTCATCTTTGCAGGCTCGGGCTATTTACTGATATTCTGTCTTAATTATGTTTAGTTTAGTTTAGTGTCATTGCACATTGTACAACAAAATTAAATGCCATCTTCAGTGTACATTATAACTATAAAAATAAAAACACAAAAACACATCCTTTACATGCTATATAATTGAAAACCCGATATTGCATTAATATTGCACTATACCATAGAATTCAATATAGTGACTGCCCTGGGATAGAAGCTGTTTTTCTGCCTATTTGCCCTTGCTTTTATTATCCTATACTATCTGCCAGATGGTAATAACTAATTTTTTGGAGTATAAGACACACTGGAGCATAAGACGCACACCAAGGTTTTGAAGAGACTTTTTTTTTAAAAAAAGTAGGTAGGTAGTTAGAGGGATAGAGAGGGAGAGAAAGAGAGAAATACAGTAGGTAGGTAGGGAGAGAGAGAGAGAATAGGTAGGTAGGTAGGTAGTAGGTAGGTATGGAGAGAGTGTGTGTAGGTAGGTAGGTAGAGGGATAGAGAGAGAGAAATAGAAAGAGAGAGAGAAATACAGTAGATAGGTAGGGAGAGAGAGAGAGAGAATAGGTGGGTAGGTAGAGGGAAATAGAGAAATATATATAGAGAGAAATACAGTAGATAGGTAGGGAAAGAGAGAGTAGGTAGGTAGGAAGGTAGGTAGATGTTTCCAGATGTATTTATCCATGTGCTGGAGAAAAAATCACTGACAATTGCAGCACCTAAGACTTTCTGCTGGCACAGCACTTGGTCAATGTAATTCTCATCAATCAGTTAAAGAGCTTTCCAAAAGGAAAAAAGAAGATTTTGCACTCTGCAAACCTCCCCAAAATGACCCGTTTTTCACGAAAATGGGCCCATTTAAAAAAAGGCATGAATAGCCTTGGGGAGGGGGGCTTGTAGAGTGCTCCGGGGGGAGGATGAGCAAAAAATAGTCAGTTTTTGCAAAAAACGGGCCTGTTTTTTGTCAGAAAATTGCATACATAGGCTTATGGAGACTTATAGAGTGCTGCTAGACGGGCAAAAAATTGTATGCATAGCCTTATGGAGGCTTATAGAGTGCTGTTGGGGGCTGTTGGGGCAAAAAATAGTCCATTTTTTGCTCATTTCTGCCCTCCCCAACCCCCAGGAGCTCTCTGAAAGCCTCCATAAGGGTATGCACAGCCATATTGGTGAAGGGGGCGGGGCATCGGCTATATTCGATGTATACGACACACCCAGATTTTCAGCCTCTTTTTTGAGGAAAAAAGGTGTGTCTTATACTCCAAAAAATACAGTAGTTAAAACAAAGGGTGCTCAGGATGAGATGATCTTTAAGAATGTTTTGAACTTTCTTTTTTTTTTTAAATAAATGTTTTTTAATTTTAGTTTAAAACAGGTACACATCTTTCTTTACATCTGTAAAAATATATCAATCAATTACAGATAAGTTTTGGTACATCTCCTCCACAGTCAACCAACATAACTCATATTAACTAAGGCATTATTATATATCCATTTTCATTTAACTGTAATTATTATTTAGCAATATTGATAAAAGTAATAATCTTGAACAATCCCTGCCCACACCGGTGGGAGAGGAAAAAAAAAAAAAAAAAAGGACAGATAAAAAATAAAAATTAAAATAAAAAATAAAAATAATACAAAAAAAGACAAAAACGACAAGAGACAAGGCAGGAAGACGAAAAAAAACACAGGTGTCTATCATGAGAAAAAAAAAGAAGTATATCAACTGTTTACGACATGCTTTGGTGCTTCTCTTCCATTAACTCATATTAATTCAAATATCTTAACTCGAATATTTACCATATCAACATCATTATACCTCCAGTTTTAATTACCTATGGTTATTTAAACATCCTTCATCCTTAGCTATGCATTACATAATTAATCCATAACACATGCTGACAATTCATTTACTTATTTATAAAATCCTCTATTATCATCAAATCCTCATATCCTATTTTAGCTGGACATCCATAATATTTAATTATATCATATATCATAACATTTTCCCAGTATTGATTAACATTTGATTGTATGTATTTTATTTAGTTTTTAATAGTGATAATTATTGTAGTTAATACTCTTTATGTATAATCTTCCAATTGTTAGTTATCATATCAACTCCACATTATATACATTACTATCAATATCAATTATTATTCAACTATATCTGTTACAAGAAAAAGCAATTAGGTTTAACTAGTTTTCAATTGTGTTCTTCAATCTATCAGCCAGTTCCAAATTATATATATTACTATCCATATCAGTCATTATTCAGCTATATCTATTACACATTAAGGTAATCAGATTTAGCTAAATTTTAAATTACGTTGTTCCATCTATCAGCCAGTGTCTCTCCAATAGCAAGATCCTCTCCAGTCAATTGCCACGCGTTGGATAAATTTACCAAATGTTTTCATAATCAAATCCAGACAAAGATATTTTGGCACCTTTGGACTCTGAATGTCAGTGATGAAATAATAATAATGTTGTCCTGGGCTTGTAAAATTTTCCAAATTAACTTTAATTCTAAAGGGTGGATTTTCCATTCCTCCTGCACTCTGTCTTTTTAAATGAGTCTTCTTTATAGCTTCCCCCCTCCTTTCTTCCTCTGAGATAGACCAGACACCATTTCTCACATTTTCCGTTTGTATTTCAGGAGCATTTAAACATTCAACGATCTCAGTTTTTACTTCATATTTTAAAATCAGATGATCCAATTTTCTTTCCAGCCTTTGATAAGAATCAAAGAGTCCTCTGCATGCGGAAAAAAGAATCTGAAATGAAATCTTAGAGGTGTTTGGGGACTCCATGATGTGTCGCAGTTAAAAATTGCAAGCTCTTTTTTTTTTTTCCCCACAGACTTCTTAGTCTCTCACAGGCTGTGATTGTAAACAAAGCCAAGTAGTAAAGTAATAAAAGTGTCGAATCGTGACGGGCTAATTAGTAGAAAATAAATTTTACGATCCACTTAAGGAGATTCAGAGGGGGGAGGGTGTCGAGGAGTTTCTTGAAGCATTTAAGAAGTAAAGTAACCACCAGCCATAAATCCATTAGAAAAAGCCAATTCGCTGCTAAATTTCCCTGTTCTTTGGTTTCAGTTATCTTAAGTTTTTAACGTGAACAGTCTCTCTTGGATAATAAAATCAGCTTACCAGATGACATCACTTCTACCATTCTTAGGGGCAACCTGCAGTTTCAGTTAGCACGCAGCTAATCCAGAAAGGAATTGGCACGAGGAGTTGATACCCCCCCCCCCAGAGATTTGCGGGTATCTCTGAGGTCCTGGGTCTCTCCTCACCTTCACTGTCGTCTCCGGGACAGCTAGAGTTCAAAGAACCTGTCCAAAAATCCTTCGGTATAGAGGAATTTCAGGAGTAGCCTGAAACTCCATCTTCTCACTGCTAAGCCCTGCCTTCTTCCATTTTGAACTTTCTTAAGGCAGCAGGAGCTATAAAGCTCTTCCAAGAGAGAGAGCAACCAATGATTCTCTGGGCAATGACATTAACCCTCTGGAGCGCTGTCCTATCTGCCATTATGCAATTGACAAACCATACACAGGTGCAGTAAGTTAAAATACTCTCTATGGTGCAGCAGAGGTCACCAGCAGTTTTTCATTCCATTGTTGTTTCCTGAGAAGTCTCAGCTAATATAATCTCTATTGGGCCCTTTTGACCAGTGCTGCAATGTGAATGCCCCAGATCAGGTCCTCTTTTATGACAACACATATAAACTTAAAACTGGCCACTTGCTCCACTCATTTATGCGCTCCTCTTTCCACTTTGTATAGTTGTCCTAATTGCACATCTTGCTTTTTATACTATCTATATATGTGATAGTAAACCTATGGCATGCATGCCACAGATGGTATGCGGAGCCATATTTGCCAGCACGGAAGTCCCCAGCTGATTTTCAACCTTCTGGACGGTTGGAGAAGGCAATTTTTGTGATCGAGTAGGTGTGGCCAACTTGTAAAATGTGGTGAAACCCACTTAACAACACTCTTGCTTATCAACCAAAATTTTGGGCTCAATTGTGGTCATGTTCTCTCTCTCTCTCTCTCTTTCTTTCTTCCCTCCTTTCTTTCTTCCTTTCTTCTTTCTCTTTCTTTCTTGTGTCTCACTTTTTCTTTCTCTTTCCTTCCTTATCTTTCTTTCTCTCTTTCTCTTTGTCTCTCTCTTTTTTTCTCCCACCCTCCCTTTCTTTCTCTTTCTTTCTCTCTCTCTTTCTATCTTTGTCTTTCTCTTTTTTCTCTCTCTCCCTTCCTTCCTCTCTTTCTCTTTCCCCCCTCTTTTTTCCCTCTCTCCCTTCCTTCCTTGCTCTCTCTCTCTCACTGTGCCTTTCTCTTGTTTTCCCCCCTCTCTCTCACACACACATCCCTTCCAATTGACGAAAAATTCTCTGTGCAACCTCCCTGCCACCTCACCCAGCTGGGGACACTCCCAGCTCTGCTCGACGGCCACTCCTTTGCATCCCGTTGCCGCTGCAGTTGGCTTTCTCCTGCCAATCCTTCCTAGCTGGGAAAGAGGTCACATGGCGGCGGCATGCATGCTGCTCATGCCAGGGCCCGCTAAGATGCGGCCAGAGTGACGGGGCTGTCCCGGAGGAAGGATCGCCAGGAGAAAGCCAGATGCAGCTGACAATGTGGCACGAAGGAGCAGCCACCTAGCAGCTGCTGCGTCCCGTTGCAGGCGCTCAGGGCAGTCTGGGTGCCAGACCTCCCTGCTGACTCCAGTCCCGCGCAACATCCCTTTCACCCCACCAACCTCGGGATGCTCCCAGCTCTGCTGGATGGCTGCTCCTTTGCATTCCATTGCTGGCTGCAGTTGGCTTTCTCCTGGCGATCCTTCCTGGCCAGGAGAGAGGTCACAGGGTGGCGGTGCATGGGCTACTGACTGTCCTAGGGTCCGCCCAAATGCAGCCAAAGCAATGGGATTGCCCAGGAGGAAAGATCGCCAGGAGAAATCAAACTGCAGCTGGCAATGAAATCCGAAAAGAAATTGCAAACAGTATTCATGAGCCCAGCCAGCCAACCTCGAAGGTTTTCAAGCTTATCTGGAGAGGTGGTTGAAAAATAAGATAACTATCAAGCATGGGAAATTAGATGTCTAGGCATATTAATAGAATATAAAATCTATGTAAAGGTTTACTGCAAGCTTAAACTCTCTACAAAAATCTGAACTACTAACAATCAAAGCAAATTGGTGGTAGATAAGAGTGAACAGAATTCAATGTGGGTTATTTAGTTCTCTTGTGGGTGGCACTTATGATGATGTGTTGAACCCTCCCTCCATCACTGGAGGCTTTTAAAAGGGAGAATTTTTCAGCACCCAACTGGCAAAGAAAGCTCTCAGCCAAGACTGGCACCATTGCCACTCCCAACGGCTGGGTGGGCAAAGAAAGTGGGGGGAGAAACATGGTGTGGACGGGCGAGCTGAGACAGAGAGCGACTGGCCGGGCAGGTAGAGCAAGTAGGGATAGGCCAGGCCAGCACAGGTGGGGGGGGGCGTGACCAGGCCGCCACTGCTATCGGTCCACAAACGTATGGCTGATTTCTGCTACTGGTACACCTGGAGCGGTGTGTACCAGGAACAACCAACCTCTGATCTTGTGGGATAATTCTAGGACTCTCCCTAGCCCAGAAGAGTCATATAAATCATCTGCAGTTCTGAATATTTGTAATGAAGATAGCATATTGCTTCTATTTAGTTATGGCAGAGTTTGCTGCTAATATGTTTACATTTTCTCATTTCCCTCCCCCCGCTTATTTTTAAGGCTATGGTCAGACTGGTCCAAAATTTCAACAAGCAGGTTATGACTCAATTGCAGCTGCTGTTTCTGGACTCTTGCATATCACAGGGCCTCAGGTATGTTTCTATAAGTAAAATAAAATCCTATTAAAATTGAAAACTCCACTGCTACATATCATAAGGCATGTAGTAATGAGCAGAATTAATGAAGTTAGGAAATAAAAATCACAGAAGGAACATACAGTAAATATATAAGTACAAATGACCTCAGATTGTTTCAATTACATGAGAAGTTGTAATTATTGAATTGCTTTCAGATTATCAGCAATCTGTAAGATTTTGATACTAAGAAAAAATGCTTTCTTAGCCATAAAAGTATTGCCAATTTGTTCCTATAATCATTTTATTCCTGAATTTTCTCCATATACAGATGTATATACAAATATACAAACTATATTTGTTAGCCAGTTTGAAATTAATTTATGACAGCATACAATAAATTCACTACCAATTTCTAACAGAAGAAAAATAAAATTATCAATCAATAAGAACATGAGACAGTAAAAACTATACACTTCTAAATACAGGTATAGTCCTTTAGATACAGTCTTAATGCAGTATGCCCATTAGGTTTGTAAGTCAAAACTATCGTAAGATGAATTGGACTCATTTTTATGACATTTTGAAAAAAATATTTGTACATTTTTTTTAACGTAGATTAGTGATTAATAAACAGTGTATTGTCTAGGTCAATTTACTTATACATAGCATCAATAATAATAACAATATTTACTTGTATATAGTGGTATTCTTCCAACTTCTAATTTCTACCTCTATTGTCAAATCATTGGTAAAACAAATCCCATGTTAAAAATATTCTGTATCTTCTTTATCCTTTATCTTTAATGTTAACTCGGGAGTTGGCAACCCATGGCTCTGGAGCCGCATGTGGCTCTTTGGGCCCTCTGCTGCAGCTCCCTGTCCCATCATTGACTGACCCCGCCCTTCCCTCACCTCGCCTGAAAAGGTAAGGGTGACGGCGGGGATGGAGAAGTGCCCAGGACTGATTCTTTGGTGCCTCACTTTTGTGGAGCTTGTTCTGGCCGTTGTTTGTGCTGGGCGTGCCTTGGTCTCTTGGGGAGACATGCAGCCCCTTCTCCATCCAGAGACACTGCCTTGCCCAGCCAGGACTGATATCGGCCTCACTAACACAAAGGCTGGTGGGGTAGGAATGGAATTCAGGAGATGGGCCAGCAGAAAGGGAAATGGGCCAGCAGCTCCCAGCCATAGCTTTAAAAGATTCAGGGCAGCGGGAAAAGGGAGCTGGCCTTGCTGAACCTTCCATGTCCACCCAGGGGTCAGGCTCAGAGAACACTTCACCAAAGACACTCGTTCGTCAGTCAATCTCCCACCCTCTCTCTATATCTGTCTGTGTATGTGTGTATCTCTCACACACACACTCTCTGTCTCCGAGTCTCTTCTGTCTCTTTTGAAAAGCCATGGCTGGGCCAAGCCAGCAAGCTCTCCTTGGGGCTCTTCGCTACTGCTATTTCTTTCATGTAATTATCTTCTTTAAGTGTTGCACATCTACAGTTGCAAGAAAAAGTATGTGAACCCCTTGGGATTACGTGGAGTTTTGCATGAATTGGTCATAAAATGTGCTCTGAACTTCATCTAAGTCACAACAATAGAAAAACACAGTCTGCTGAAAATAATACTACACAAACATTAGATGTTGCCATGGTTTAATTGAACATAACATGTAAACATTCACAGTGCAGGGAGGAAAAAGTATGTGAGCCCTTAGCCTAATGACTTCTCCAAGAGCTAATTGGAGCCAGGAGTGAGCCAATCTTGACTCCAATCAATGTGATGATATTGGATGTGTTGCTGACAGCTGTCCTGCCCTTTAAAAATACACACCTGTTTTGGGTTTACTGGTTTCAAGAAGCACTGTCTGATGTGAACCATGCCTTGCAGAAAAGAGCTCTCAGAAGATCTACGATCAAGAATTGTTGACTTGCATGAAGCTGGAAAGGGTTACAAAAGTATCTCCAAAAGCCTTGATGTTCATGTGTCCACAGTAAGACAGACTGTCTACAAATGGAGAAAGTTTAGCACTGTTGCTACTCTCCCTAGGCGTGGTCGTCATGTAAAAATGACTGCAAGAGCACAGCACAGAATGCTTCATGAGGTAAAGAAGAATCCTAGAGTGTCAGCTAAAGACCTACAGAAATCTCTGGCACATGCTAACATTTTTGTTGACACATCTACAATAAGGAAAACATTAAACAAGAATGGAGTACATGGGAGGACACCACGGAGGAAGCCATTACTGTCCCAAAAAAATATTGCAGCACGTTTGAAGTTTGCAAAAGAGCAGCTGGGTGTTCCACAACACTACTGGCAAAATATACTGTTGACAGATGAAACCAAAATTGAGTTGTTTGGGAAAAACACACAACACTATGTGTGTAGAAAAAAAGGCACAGCACACCAACATCAAAATCTCATCCCCACTGTAAAACATGTCAGAGGGAGCATCATGGTTTGGGGCTGCTTTGCTGCCTCAGGGCCTGGATGGATTGCTGTCATTGATGGGACATTGAATTCCAGGGTTTATCAAGATATTTTGCAGGAAAACGTACGACCATCTGTCCGCCAACTGAAACTCCGCAGAGGATGGGTGATGCAATGGACAATGACCCAAAGCATACAAGTAATTCAACTAAAAAATGGCTTCAACAGCACAGAATACGCCTTCTGGAGTGGCCCAGACAGAGTCCTGACCTCAACCTGATTGAAATGCTGTGGCATGACCTTAAGAGAGTGATTTACACCAGACATCCCAAGAATATTGCTACACTGAAATAGTTTTGTGAAGAGGAGTAGTCCAAAATTACTCCAGATCGTTGTGCAGGTCTGATCTGCAACTACAGGAAGCGTTTGGTTGAGGTTATTACTGAGGTTAACCAGTTATTAAGTCCAACGGTTCACATACATTTTCCTTCCTGCACTGTGAATGTTTACATGTTATGTTCAATTAAACCATGGCAACATCTAATGTTTGTGTAGTATTATGTTAAGCAGAATGTGTTTTTCTATTGTTGTGACTTAGATGAAGTTCAGAGCACATTTTATGACCAATTCATGCAAAACTCCACATAATCCCAAGGGGTTCATATACTTTTTCTTGCAACTGTAGCTGTTACATAAATTCCCAAATATTTCATTTTCTTAACTACCTGAACGTTTATTTTCTTTGTCAGTTCATTTTTCTGCTTATCTGTAAGGTTTTTAGCTAGTATTTTCATTTTTTCTTTGTTTATTCTCAACCCAGCTACTTCTCCGTATTTCTCAATTTTCCCCATTAACTTAGGTCCGGATTCCAAAGTTTCTTCTAAAATAAATACCAGGTCATCTTCAAACCCTTGTAATTTATATTTTTCTCTTTTTATTTGCAGGCTTTTTATATCTGTGTCCTGTCTTATACTCCTGTTTAATACTTCCAATGTTAATATAAATAGTAATGGGGACATCATCCTTGTCTTCTGCCTTTTCTATGTTAAAGTTTACTGTCGAGTCTCCATTCACTTTTGCCATTTTTTGGAATATATAGTCTTAATCGTATTCATACATTTCTCACCGCACGCCATACAGTCTAGCTGTTGAACCACGAATTGCCAATTTACATTGGCAAATGCTCACATCTTAAGAATATTAAGAATATTAAGAATATTAACGCCATTTGTTTGTCAGAGTATATTTCATAATATTCGAGTGCATCTAAGATAACTCTTACATTGTTCTTAATTTGCCTTTTACTTAAAAATCCGTTTAGGTCAGGGTACATAAATTCATTCAAAAATCTTTTTAATCTTTCTGCTATTATTGATGCAAATATTTTATAATCTGCATTTAATAGAGATATAGCCTATAATTCTTTTTTTATTAATAATTTTTATTGCACAGTTTTTTTAAAGAAAAAAGAAAAAACTTCTATACCTTCTTCATTTAATCTTTCCTTAAGATTTACACTGTCCTCTAACCATTATATCATTCATTCCATACTATATAATAATCTGTTTCTCCTTTATCTTTGATTTCTTTTGTGAGTCTATCCATCTCTACACACTCTAAGACTTTCCTTATCACCTCTTCCTCTGATGGAATGAAATTATTCTTCCACTTCTGTGCATACATAATTCTAGCTGCCGTTGTAAAATGTAAAATTAGATATTGTCTTTTTTATCATATTTCCCTGTAAATATTCCCAATAAAAATAATTCCGGTTTCATGTCTATTTGCTGCTTGGTTATTTCTTTGAGCCATTTTCTTAAATCTATTCCAATATTGTTTTTCTTTACTTTTGGGCACGTCTATCCCATATGGTAGAATGTTCCCTGATTTTGTCTGCATTTCCAGCAGTCTGGTGAAATGTACATTTTTTTTCCTCATTTTATTAAGCATTTATAGGCCGCCCTTTTCCCTGAGGGGACTCAGGGCGGCTTACAATAATAGGGGGGGGGAGTGCAGGACAAAACACAAAAAGAAAATGTGAATAAAAATAATTAGCAGTAAAAACCCAACATTCATTCAGCATTCGGGAGGGGCGAGAGTAAAGTCTTATCCCCAGGCCTGACGGGATAGCCAGATCTTGAGGGCTGTGCGGAAGGCCTGGACGGTGGTGAGGGTGCGGATCTCCACGGGGAGATTGTTCCATAGCGTCGGAGCTGCAACAGAGAAGGCTCTCCTCCGCGTAGTCGCCAGTCGGCACTGACTGGCGGATGGAATTCGGAGGAGGCCTACTCTATGCGATCTGATGGGACGGAGGGAGGTAATCAGCAGAAGGCGGTCTCTCAAATAGCCAGATCCACTACCATGGAGTGCTTTATGAATGGTAAGTAGGACCTTGAAGTGCACCCGGAGACCAACAGGTAGCCAACGCAGCTCACGGAGGATTGGTGTTATGTGGGCGAACCGTGGTGCGCCCACAATCACTCGCGCGGCTGCATTTTGGACTAGCTGAAGTCGCCGGATGCTCTTCAAGGGCAGCCCCATGTAGAGCACATTGCAGTATTCCAGCCTAGAGATCACAAGGGCTCGAGTGACTGTTGTGAGGGCCTCCCGGTTCAGGTAGGGCCGCAACTGGCGCACCAGGCGAACCTGGGCAAATGCCCCCCTGGTCACAGCTGATAAATGATGGTCGAAACTCAGCTGTGGGTCCAGGAGGACTCCCAAGTTGCGGACCCTGTCTGAGGGGTATAAATTTTGACCCCCCAGCCTGAGTGATGGAACGTCGGCCAAATTGTTGGGAGGAAAACACAACAGCCACTCGGTCTTGTCCGGGTTGAGTACCAGTTTGTTAGCTCGCATCCAGTCTTTAACAGCCTCAAGACCCTGGTTCATCACGTCCACCGCTTCATTGAGTTGGCACGGGGCGGACAGATACAACTGTGTATCGTCCGCGTATTGATGGTATTTTATCCCGTGTTTCCGAATGATCTCGCCCAGTGGTTTCATGTATATGTTAAACAGCAGGGGGGATAAGACCGAACCCTGCGGCACCCCATAAGTTAGGGGCCTTGGGGACGATCTCTGCCCCCCCACCGACACCGACTGCGACCTGTCCGAGAGGTAGGAGGAGAACCACTGCAGAACAGTGCCGCCCACCCCCACCTCCCGCAGTCGTCACAGAAGGATACCATGGTCGATGGTATCGAAAGCCGCTGAGAGGTCAAGGAGAACCAGGATGGATGCGTGGCCTCCATCTCTGGCTCTCCAGAGATCATCGGTCAATGCGACCAAAGCGGTTTCTGTGCTGTAACCGGGCCTGAAGCCTGACTGGAAGGGGTCAAGATAGTTAGCTTCCTCCAAGGTACGCTGAAGCTGGAAGGCCACCACCTTCTCAACAGCCTTCCCCACGAAGGGGAGGTTGGAGACTGGACGGTAGTTATTAAGAACGGCTGGATCCAAGGACGGTTTCTTCAGGAGGGGTCTCACCACCGCCGTCTTGAGCGCGGTGGGAAAGTATCCCCCCCCGAAGAGAGGCGGTAACAACCGCCTGGATCCAGCCTCGTGTCACCTCACTGCTGTTGGCAACCAGCCAGGAGGGACACGGGTCCAGTATACAGGTGGAGGCACTCACAGCTCGCATAGCCTTGTCCACATCCCCGGAGGCAACATCCTGAAACTCAACCCAGAGATGGTCTACCAAGTCATTCCCTTGTGTCTCGGCTGGATCTGCGGGAGTGGAGTCCAGGTCCGACCGAAACCGAGCAACAAAATGTTCAGGTACATTTTGGCCAATCTCGCTGGGGGGAGGTGCCATCTGTAGAACATTTTATACATATTTTCCTTATAGGCTACTGACATTGTCAATTTATAATTTTCATTCCAAAGTTTCTTCCATTTCTCCAATTCAAGATTGTAACCGAAGTTTTTGTCCAAGTTAACACATTTTCTTTAACTATCCTCCTCCTCCATTCTATAATTCAATAAATAATTGCATATTTTCTTAATCAATTTATCCTCTCTATCTTGTAGAATCTTATCTAATTCTTACGTTCTTTTTGGAATCTGTATTGTGCTATGTCCTTCATATATCTAGCCTGAATTTGCATGCATAGCCACCAACTGATGTCTATTCCCTGCTCTTTTAGTTCTGGTCTTCTTTTCAGTTCCCCCTGATCATTTAGTAAATCTTTGTATCTCTTTATTTTATCTATATCTAATATGTTTGGATAAATTAATGCTTCCATCGTTGAATGCCAATTTGGTATTTTATTGTAGTGGTTAACTTTAATTTTTTGCCATATTTGTAGCAATGCATCCCTAATTAAATGCTTTGGGAATTAATTATGAATTTTATTTTTCCCATCCCATATAAATGAACGTCATGTAAATCATGGCCTAATATCAAAATCCTTTTATTTTTTAGTTCTATCCAATCTGATCCATATAAGTCCCTTTGCCTGGTAGTATGTCTCTCAATTTTCCCCAGCCAAATGTATTTCATTATTAATTTATTTAAGTCTTTGAAAAAGTCTTTCCCTAAATTTATTGGTACTACTTGGAAAAGGAACAATATTCTTGGTAGAATGTTCATTTTAATGGATGCTATCCTTCTAGTAAGGGATAATTGTAATTTTTTCCATGTTTCCAAATTTTTTTTAATCTGTTGCATTAATTTATTATAATTGTCTTCTTTGATTGAAGAACCTAGCCGATAAACAAATTCTCAGGTATTTTACTTTTTTAGTCACTTGTATGCTCATTCTTTCTTCCAATTCTCTTTCCTATTTTTAGTAAGATTTTTCGTTATTGCCTTTGTTTTATTTTTATTGATTTTAAGTCCTGCTACACTCCCATATTCTTCTATTTGTTGCACAAAGTCAGGTCCTGTCTCTTAACGATTGTTCCAAGATAAAAACTAAGTCGTCCGCAAATGCCTGGACTTTGTATTCTTCTTTTCTTATTTTCAGGCCCTTTATTTCCTGGTTGCCTCTGATTTTTATTAACAATACTTCCAACGTTAAGATGAATAATAAAGGTATAACAGACAACCTTGCCTCACCCTCTTTGCAATATTACATTTTTCAGTTGTATCACCTTTTATTACTACTTTAGCTGTTTGGGTTGTGTATTTTTTCCACCATCTTCACAAATGTTTCCCCAAAATTCATAATATCCAATTGTACAATAGTAAACCTCCAATTTAAATTATCCCAAGCCTTTTGGGTATCCAAAAAAATTAATGCAGCTTGCTTTTCTGGGTGGGCTTCATAATATTGTGTTTATAATAGTTCTCATATTATACTTTATTTGTCTTCTGGGTAGAAATCCGTTTTGATCTGGGTGAATATACTCATTTAGGACCTTTTTGACCCTTTCTGAAATTACAGTTGTGAATATTTTGTAGTCTGCGTTCAACAATGAGATGGGTCTGTAATTTTTGATATCTTGTGGGTCTGTATCTTCTTTTGGGATAAATGTGATAAGTGCTTCTGCATTGAATTTGGTATTTTCGCTTCTGCAAGTGCGTCCTTAAATACTTCTAGCATTAACACATCTAATGGTTCCTTTATATAATTCCACAGGGAATCCATCTGGTCCTTGTGTTTTGTTATTCTCTTGCTTCCTCCTTGCTTCTACTGGTTCCATCATAGTTATTGGTTCATTTAATCTCTCTCTTTTTATCTCTGCAATTTTAATTAAATTCATTTTATCCAAATATTGTTTAATTTTGTCTTCTGTGTTCTTGGCAGTATAGGTTTTGAAAAAATTGTTGTATTATGTTCTTTTTTTCTTCTCTGGTTTTGCGATTTTGACTTTTTGTGCCATTTCATCTTCTATAATCAAATTCAATTTATGTTTTACTAAGTCCCTTTTTTCTTTTATCTTGTTATTTTGGGGTTTGCACTGTAAATCTAATTCTAATTTTTTGAGTTCTTCCTGCAACACATTTTGGTTTTGTTTCCTTTTTTTATTTCTTTTTATCGTATAAGCTATGGTGAGCCCTCATGTATATGCTTTTGTTGTGTCCCACTGATTTTGGAGTGAAGTACCTTGTTTTGTATTTATCTTAAAAAATAATTTCATTTCCGTTTCAATCATTTGTGTATATTCTTTTTCCTTCAGTATTTCTTGATCCCACTATTGTCCATCTCCTTTTTTTCATCTGACCCTTCCATGTTATTTTTATAGGGTTATGATCTGCCCAAGTCTTGTTCATTATTTCTATTTCTTTGTTCTTTTTAATCAGTCCTGGGGTCATCCATGCCATATCAATCCTAGACCATGAATTATGTGGGTTTGAATATAATGTGTATTGGTTCTTTTCCTTGTTTATCTCTCTCCAAGTGTTTGTAGACTCAGTTCTTATGTCATTTCAGAAAATGAGTTTGGAAGAGTTCTCTTCTTTATCTTATTCTTCATGTTGCTTTTATAGTCTTTTTAAATTTCCATGATAGCATTGAAATCTCCAATTAAACATATGTTTTCACATTCTAATCCCACTATTTTATTGTGTACTTTTCTATAGAACTCATTTGGTTGTTGTTTGGTGCATATATTGTGATAAGAAGTATTTGTTTTTGTTCCATTTTAATCTCAATCATTAAAATTCTTCCCTCCTCATCTGTATATATTTCTTTTGATTTTAGTCTTTCCTTTATGTATATTGCTATTCTTCTTTTTTGTTGTTGTGTTAATGATGCATACAATTTCCCTCACTTTAGTTTTTCTAATTATTTGCTATACTGTTTCTTAATATCTACTTTCTGCCAACGTACGATATCCATATCAAATCTTTGTAATTTGGTAATATTTGGGTTCTTTTTACTGGAGAGTTTAATTCGTTTATGTTTACACAGACCATCTTAATTTGCTCCACCATCTTTTTTCCTTGTGTTCCTTGTCTCTCTCTGTATTTTGTATCTTCTCTTTCTATTTGTTCTTTTTCCTGTTTCCTTTTTCCTTCTTATTCCACTTTGTTCTCCATTTGATATGCCTCTTGACTCCTACTTTCAGCTGCTTCTCTGCTCTCTTGCTCTTCTTCAATTGTAAAGAGGTATTTGAAGAACTCTTGTGCTTTGTCAATAGAATCTATTTTAATTTTTTTCTCCTGCCAGGAAATCAGGATGCCTTCTGGTACTAGGCAACAGAACATCACCTTGTATCTAATTAATTGTGAAGTTAAAAACTGGTGCTGTCGCCTTTGGTTCCTCACTTTCCTGGGTATTTGTTTCAGTGATTGTATTTCCTTTCCTTTATATGTTCTTGTTTCCTCCCTCATTTTCTTGTATACTTCATCTCTTATCGCCCTTTTCGTGAATCTCACATGGATTTCTTTTGGTAAACTGTGTCTGCCTGCATAATTTGTATGCACTGTATATACCTTGTCTATATCTCTCTGCATATCTCATTTATCCCTCTGTAATACCTCTGCTAGTACTTCTCCCATGGTCTTGCCCAGATCATCCTCTTTATCTTCAATGTTTTGGAATCTTAAGCAGAAGGACGCTTTTTCCATCTCCAGAAGAACAATTGATTCCTCTAGATCTTTGTTTGCGTGCCCATATTTCTGTTCCACTGTTTCATCTTTATATCTAATTGTTCCAATTTTATCTCTACTGTTTTTATTCTCTGTTAAAAATAATAATAGTCTGCTGAATGTTTCCTGTTTTGTCATCCATTCTTCTTATATCTCCTTTCAGTACTCCCATCTCGTTTGGTTTCTTCATGGTTTCTTTTGGTCTCTTCATAGTTATTTGCTATTGCTTCCTCTGTTTTTATCATTGCTTCTTGTATCATTAAAAGCATAGCTTGAATACTTAGGATGTTTGATGCAGAATCTGCTTTGTCCGTTCTCATGTTCTTTATTGAGCGCTGGTGTGAAGGCGACAAAGTTGCAGATGCTGGGTTTGGGGCAGTTTTCTTGCTTGCCCTAGTAATAATTGTTGTGCTCATCATTTTCCCCACAGGCACAAGGTTTTTCCAAAATAACATGCAATGATTTAACTGATCAAATTCCCTTTTGAGACCTCCACACTCGTGTGTTCTTTAAGCGACAATCCTACAACAATAATAATAGTGATGCTTTCACTATACCTTTAAGTATATATAAGTATATATCAAGTATATGTTTAGTGTGAATATATATAAAAATATAGCTGCAAATATGTAAATATGTAATTAAATACTTATTTAATACTACTATAATGATCTTCTAAATATTTATAATTATACAAAAGTTTAAAGGTTATACATGATTGTTAATTAAATCTAATATGTATGGTATATAAAGTACATTAAATAATACAGTTATTCCAATATTTGATACCTTAAAACTACCTTATCTTAGTTAATGAGTAGGAATAAGTGAATATAAATATATATGCAGATATCGTAATTTCAAGTTCTTGAAATTCTATCTGTACTAAGCAGTTGGTTCGCTTTTACAATTAATTTTATTTCTTATCTTATTGTGTTTATATATTTATGAATGTATCTTTTGTATCCTCCTCCTAGTTTTATTATCCTCCAAGGTCCTTCAGTAGGATTTCTCTTTTTCACGTTGTCTTCTTAAGTCACTTCTATGACTGAATTCAGTAAGTCTTGCATCATTTCTTTATTCACACTATTTGTTTAGATCTGTCCATCCTATATCCTCCAGATGGTGCTCTTGTTCTTCTTGTTCTTTTAAACCCAACACATGATTTCCTTATTATTAAAGTTCCACCTTCAAAAGTTCTCAAAGTCTTTCAAATCCATCACTTTATAAAAGTTATAGCTGAGGAATTTTTAGTCTTCAGTCCTATTGTATTCCACTTCTAGTCTGTATGTGTGTGTGTGTGTGTATGTGTACATACGTGTACACACAAACACACACACACACAAACACACACACATACATATGCAGGTCTTGGCCGTATTCGGGTCTTTTCCCATGTAAGGTTGAGAGTATCATGGCGACATTTTGACGAGGTCCCACTCGCCATCTTCAGGCTGGTGCCTTCGGCTTTATGCGTTATTGGAGCTGCCGTCTTTCTATAAATATTGCTGGGGGTATGTGGAGTGCTGGCTTTGTTGCTGTAAGTGGGTTGGTTGGCTATGTTGTTACATCTTGATTAGTTGATGGAGTTGATGTATGCAGATTAGTCGGCTGTTTCTTAACATCCTGTGTGGCTGAGATACTAGCTGTGTGCTCATTAGTCTTTTGTGTTGTAATGACTTGGGTAATGGGCTGTATGATGACATCCTGAGCTCTAATATAGTGATATCCTGAGTCCTGTGCTGCAACATCCTGGGAGGTTGGCTGTGTTGTAACATCCTCAACATTCTAAAACCTCAGCAGCCGAAAGGATCCTGAAAAGAACTGAATTAGCCCTAATCAGAAATGAACTCCACAGGAAAAGATTCCCACTAGACCAAACCAACAGGGACCTACTCACTTTTCACCTCAAACTCAGTAACAAAATCCACCCAGAACTCTGGGACAAATCCAAAAAACGCCCTCTGGAGAGCCGAAACGGAAACCTCCCACAAGACAGACACACACACCAACAAACTACACAGACTAGAAAAACACCAGAAGCCCTAATGTACTCCAACCAAAATCAGCCCCGATGAAGCCAATAAAATCAGACTTGAAGTCACCAACGTCCTCTGCTCCAGCAATCCACCCAGAAGCAACTTGCATAAAGAAGAACAAAAAGCACTCACCAACTTGGGGAAAGACAACAATATAATCATTCTCCCAGCGGACAATGGTAACGCCACTGTGGTGATGAACACATCTGACTCCCAAGCCAACCTCTCCAACCTACTCCAAAGCCTCGCTTACAAACCTCTAAACACAGACCCCACCACCTACCTGAAAAAAACTACCAAATCCAAAATAAAAGCCTCTCCCATCAGTGAAGAGATCCAGCAAAGAATTATCCCCAGAGAGAAATCATCCAGATGCCCCAAGCTCTATGGCCTCCCCAAGATACACAAAGAAGGAACACCACTCAGACCCATAGTCAGCTCCATACGCTCACCTCTACAGAATCTTTCCAAATTTCTTGCCAAACAACTTCAACCCTACATAGAATCCATCACCTCACATGTACAAAACTCACTCCATAGAAACAATAAATAAACATAACCTACAACCCAGCGACCTACTCGTGAGCTTCGATGTCATATCCCTCTTTACCCAAGTGCCCATTAAAGAAGCCTTGGCAGCTATCCAAAACAAATACAACCCCTAAGCACACCCTTGATCCGACCAATCACTGCCTAACCAACACATACTTCAATGGACAAAGATACAAACAGATAGAAGGAGCACCTATGGGATCACCCCTCTCACCCATCATCACAAACCTATACATGGAACATTTTGAAACCAACGCCTTAGATAAATCTGAACCCAAACCCAAACTCTGGCTTAGATATGTAATGACACTTTCATAATTTGGCCACATGGGAAGGAAAAACTGGACAACTTCCTCACACATCTCAACAGCCTACACTCCAAAATACAATTTACTATGGAAATAGAAGCTAACAACCAACTTCCCTTTCTGGACATCCTACTCTACAAAAAAACCAATGACTCCCGGACACACCATGTACTGGGGAAAAAACACACACCAACTGCTACTTAAACACACAATCCCATCACCACCCTGCACAGATCAACTCCATAGCCAAGACCCTCATCTCCAGAACCAAACCCCTAGCCGACAAAGACCACCTGAAAACTAAATTACAAACTCTCACAAGTATTAATTTCCAACGGATTCCAAAGAAACACAATTACCAATATAATCCAAAAGGAGACACCCTGCAAGAACCTAGACACAGAACAGCACAACGGCATCACCCTCCTCCCTTACTTCACCACAGAGGAAATCAGCAAAATTCTCCACAAACACAATATCAAGACAGCTTTTGGCACTGACCAAAAAATAGCCAACATCTTAAGAAACCCCCAAAGATAAGATCTAGCTAGAAAACCAAGGAGTCCATGAAATACCATGCAAAATCTGCCCAGCCACATACATTGGACAAACTAATAGGAGAATAAATGCACGCATCGCAGAACACAAGAACACAGTCAGAAAAGAAGAAAAATTTTCCTCCCTTTTCCAGCACCTTAAAGGACATGAAATTGATTTTGAAGGAACCAAATTAATCTCCAAAACTGAACACTTCAACAAGATAATAATTATGGAAGCCATCGAAATAGAGAACCAACCCCATAACATGAATAAACGTGACAATACCTCCCACCTACCAGACATATGGAAACTAGCCCTAGTCAGCAAATGAGTTCCAGCCACGAAAACTGACACCGAACCCAGAACAACACAGGACGCCAACACCAATCACCCTCACCTGAGTCAAACCCAAACCCAAACCCATCCCATAGACAAAATGCAACCACCATCCAGAAGCCAAACCACGGCGGCATCACCAACTGCTGCACCCCACTCCCACCCCCACACAAAGCAAACTGACACATGCCATGAACACATGGCCAGACTGCAAACTCGGAGCCAAACCAAAGCCCGGGATATTACATTACAGCCATCTGCTCAGGACATTACATCAAAGAACTCAGGAGGTTACAACGCAAAGGCTCAGGATGTTACAACGCAGCCAACCTCCCAGGATGTTGCAGCACAGGACTCAGGATATCACTACAATAGGTCATCATTTTGAACCAGCCAAAAAGGCCGGTTTCTTTTCTGCCAGAGTTAAGGAGTTTCTCCTGTCCCTTCTTTTGATTTCTCCTCTATTTCCTGAATTCTTTGTTTTGTTATCATTTGCTGGAAGTTTCTTAGTCTCTCATCCATGTTGTGAATATGTTTCTTCATTTCTCCCAGCTCTCCCTTCATTTCTTCCAGATCAGATTTCATCTCATTATGGTTCTTTGTCATGGCTTCCTGACTGGATTGGACTGCCATCTATATGTCTTTCTGAAATGTATTCATTTTTTCATGTTATAACAGAACCTCTATTGTTTTTGTGTGTGTGTGTGTCTTGAAGGGTTTAAAGTTGCTTATGTTGGTGGTGTATTTTTCTTGATGATTCTTGTTAATCCCACTACAATCATTTTCTCTTTTTCTTATCCTCTAATCATATTCATCACCTTAACCTCTAATATAAATTATTTTAATTACAGAAAACACAGTAATCCCAAAAGTCTCAAATAGCCCATCCAAGCCACAATGCCCTAGCATTGGATTAAAATATCCAGAATCAAAAAAGAAAAACAACAACAAAATCCAGTTCACTTAGTCTCTGAATATTTCTTCCAAGCCAATTATATTTTATAATAAGATCAGTCTGTTAAGGGAGCAGAAAGAAAGTTCCTTTAAACACAGCAATTATGTCCTTGTCTTCTGTAAGATAGTATTTAGTATTTAGGTAGGAATTGTAATCCAGAAAGGTATTTATATTTTGTAATCCAAAAAGGCCCACCAAATTCCCCATTATCTCAAGGTTTAACTCTCCAACAAACTGAAGATCTGCTCCTCTTCTCAAAACAATTCCAGGCTGCCAATGTTTCACTCTTATAAAAGCATTTATAATCCACAAAAGTTCAAGGAGCAGGAGTTTCCAGAGAGTTACTCTCTAACACCCAGAAACCCACAAAATAGTTTTATAGCTGCTCTCTTAGCACTTACAAATACCAATCCAAATTTGTTTGTTGTGTCTTATAATGCTTTTCTGTATTTTTCCACTATTCATTCAGCAGTAAAATATCTTTTCCAGTCAATAGATGTCGCTCTAACTCTTTCTCTTCTCACTTATGTAGTAAAAGTTTATAAACTTTTCATCAAATTTTCAAGTTTTTGATTTTTGTCAAAATTTTATTCCAAATAATTTTTTTAATTTAATATCCAGACCAGTTTCCCCATGTTAATTAGAGTATAATATCTTTAATTTTCCTATTAAGGTTCACTCTTTTTTGGATCTGCCTTTTGCTCTGACTCTCACATGCCACTTTTTTCTTTAGGGAGAAAGAAGACTCCTCTTCTATGGAGTCTCAATTTTCAAAGCTTTTTCTTTTTCAGGGAACTAGTCTATATAGTAGAAGTTAGAAAATTCTCACCTGGATCAGATACACTGCTTTCAAGTTGTCAGCACTGTTCCCTCTAAGGTGCGCGGCTGCACGGCCACGCACATGGCAAGAAAACACCGCGCAGCCGTTTCTAACTGCCGCGCAGTGATTTCTGTCATTTCTATCAGTCGCCCCGTGTTCAGCAAAGCAAATGCAGGGAAGTCCTTTGCAGGTGGCTAGAACTGGCCGCCCGCAAAGGACCTCCCCAGACTTGTTTTGATGAGCAGGGAGCGACTGATAGGGAAGGGAAGGGGGAATAAATAACTCTACAAAGGAATTTTTCTCTCTCCCAGATTTCGGGTGGGGGGGTTGTTGGGGGGGGGTCTCCTCCCTAATATTCCCAGCTTTGTGTGCTCAGCCGCCCGCCCACCACCTTGTTTCCGACCAAGTTTCCTCTGCACACAAGCCGCCCCGCGATGAGAAAAGAGGAAGAGCGAGGCTGGGGGATTTTCTGAATTCTTGGGAAGATTTTCATCCTCCTCCTCCTCCTCCTCCAACCTCCCCACCCCTGTTTCCGAGAAAAAGATCGTCCCTGATTTGGATCCAGCCTGCCTCCCGGATTGGAAAGCCAAAGGATCGCGGAAGGAAGATCCTCAATGAGATCCGAGAGGGGGGGGGGACAAGCGAGGCCAGGCCCCCATCTGCCCCCTTTCTCTTCCTCCCATCCGTCCCCCCACTCCCGCCCTATGATCCAGGAAAAGAGCGCCGAGCAACAAAAGGCCCCTGGCAGGAAGCAACAGCCGGGCAATCGGGGAGGAAAATATTGGTGAAGTCGGAGAAGATGCTGCTGCAGCAGCAATTGATTTGCGGGGGGGCAGAGGAAGAGGATGAGGAAGAACGGGGGGAAAGATAAAGATTTTGTCTCAATCTGCGTGGGCGGAAAAGAGCGTGTGGGGGGAGATGCCCCGGCGGGACCTTGGCCACCCTCCCCTTTGCCAATGGGCCGCCTGCCGCTGCTTGCAAGGGAGGGGCGTGATGGGGAAAAGCAGATTTCTTTGCGGGACCAGCGATGTGTGTGTGTGTGTGTTGGGCACAGAGCCGCCGAGAGGATTATTAAGGGCTGGAAGAAGACTAATATGCCCCCCCTCACCTACACATGGAGAGACACATTTTTTCTGTTTTCTCCTTGCCTTTTTTGAGTTCCAGGTTTTTGAGGCCACGTTTTCTCCCCTCAAATTCATAAATTTCAGGGAAATATAAAATAGATTCATAAATCCTCAGTTGCGACGGACAAAGCTCCCGTCTCAGCACCCCCGCCCGTGGCAGTGGTGCCTCTCCACGCAAAGCACCTGAGCTGGGCCCCGCGTTATCCCTCCCCCTTCCTCCTCCGCCGTGCTTTTGAGGAGCCATGAGGCCGCGGGAGCTAGTAGGAAGGCGGTGGAGGGGGCGGTAGCAGGAAAAAAAGACCTCATGGCTTCTCAAAAGCACGGTGGAGGCAGTGGCAGGGGTAACCCAGAGCCCAGCTGAGGTGCTCCGAGGGGAGGAGGAGGCACCACCACCGCTGCCATGGGCGGAGGTGCCTGCGGGAGCTTTGGCTGCTTCACCTCGGCTGCAGCACTGGGCAGAAAATGTGTTGGTGATGTTGGAGGAGGCGGTGGCGGCAGCAGTTATTCTAGTGGCAGCGGGGGCTCGTTGGCATCTTCAGCGGCAGCCCTGCCCCCTGTGAAAAAAACTGAAAATGGAGCAGATCCACACAGATGACATCACCGCAACATGACTGGAGGAGGAATTCTGGGAGTTGCAGTTCACAAATCTTAAAACTGTCAGGTTTGAAGACCCCTGGGGTTTTTTTCCCTCAAGGGTTATGGGTGCACTGCAAGGATCTTGTAACTTGACAGCTTTATGACTTGCATGCTTCACTGCCAGAGTTTCTGAGCCAACATGACTGGAGGAGGAATTCTGGGAGTTGAAGTCCACAAGTCTTAAAGCTGTCAGGTTTGAAGACCCCTGGGATTTTTTCCCCTAAAGGGTTAGGGGTGCAAGGATCTTGTAACAACAGCTTTAAGACTTGCGTGCTTCAAATGCCAGACTTTCTGAGCCAACATTTTGGTTGCTAAGCAGGAGTGTTGTTAAGTGATACTGATATTATATAACACTTTTAATTAAGCGGGTACCTTGAATAAACATAACTTTGAGTTTCAAATAATACTGATTTCGTTGTTGTCTTAGGTGACATCTGTGAAAAAAATTCAGGTGCTCAGGCATGAAAATATGCCGCTCAAACACTATACTTTTCTGCTCACATTGAAAAAAAATTAGAGGGAAGATTGGTTGTCAGTACATGCTTCTTCTCATCCCGGTTGTCATAATTTCAGTCTGGCTGTAATAGCTATAGTCTCTGCTGCCAGTCAGAGGGTTTCTTTAGATCAAGCAAGGAAATCACCGTTCCCTCACAATCAACAAAGAGTCTTTCCTATCTTCACCACCACTCCAAGGTGGCTTTAGCCCCGTATGGTTTCCTGGCAAGCAGATAGTGGCTGAGTTTTATGGAGCCTCACTAGCCCATGTTCATACCGCTGTGACACTAATCGGAAGTCTCAAAATTTTAATCACATTTTGTTAAATGAATAAACAAGGTCATTAAGTCAATGAAGATCGAGTTTGCTAAGTGCTTCAGTTTATTAAATGACCCCCACAATAGGTGAACTAAGAGACTTGAGAATTTGCAGGGCTGACCAGATGAAACTTCCAGAGGGAACTGCTGCCCATCAGTTGTTCTACAAGCTATCTACAATAGTATGTACAAATGCTCAAAGCAGATGTAAACAAAAACAATTCTGAACAATGCAAAGGAACCTTGTAATACTAATCTGCTTCCTGTAGATGTTGGCTAGTATTTCTGCAAGCAAATCCAAGGTAAATGAAACAAGCACAGCAATGAAAAAACTTCGTGTGCTAAGTCAGGAGGCTTCCCTGAAGGCTCTGGAGGGTGAAAAACAGCCCTACCGTCAAACCGAAAATCACTTCCAGTTGATCCTAGGGCCGTTTTTTGCCCTCCGGAGCCTTCTGGAGGGTTCCCTAAGGGGTTTGGAGGGCAAAAAGTGGTCCTAAGGACAAACCAGAAGTTACCATTCCCAAACTTCCGGGTTCCCGTAGGGCTATTTTTCGCTCTCTGGAGGCTTTGGGGATGCTCCTGAAGCCTCCGGAGGGCCTCAAGGAGGTGGGGGGCATTTTTGCCACCTGGCTACTACCCGGGGGAGGGCCTTCTCTGTGGCAGCTCCGGCCCTCTGGAACGAACTCCCCGCAGGGATTCGGACCCTCACCTCTCTCCAGGCTTCCGAAAAGCCGTCAAAACCTGGCTTTGCTGGCAGGCCTGGGATTGATGAGTCCCCTCCCCTCTCGACTTGTGTGGTTGTGTGATTCTTGGCTATTTTAATTACTTGTATTCTGTTCTATGTTCCCCTTTTCCCCTTTTGAGTTGTTCGCCGCCCTGAGTCCCTCCCGGAGAAGGGCGGCATACAAATAATAAAATTCAATTCAATTCAATTTTCAGGCTGCTAGAAAGCCTCTGGAGTCTGGGGAGGGCGAATAAACCACACCAGAAGTGGGGCAGGGTGGTCCACGTGCACATGCACGCAGCGTCGCGCGTATAGCATTATGGATATGGTACACCCACCCACAACCCCCCTGCGCTCCCCCAGCTTTTGGCACGGGAGCCAAAAAAGGTTAGCCATCACTGGTCTCGTACATCTAGAGGTAAAGTATTTCATAATATAGGGCTTCCACAGGAAAAGTGCACTTCCTCACTTTATATCTTACATGAGGTACAGACATAAAATAGTCTGCTTTGAACAAACTCACAGGATCCATTGATTCTGGCCAGGAGAGAAGCATCTTTAAGTAAATAAATGCTATGCCTTTAGGAATTTAAGATTAAAATCCACACCTTCAATTGAGTCCATCAGCTTATTGGTAATGAAAGTAGTGTTTTCAACATAACATGTTAACATTATGTCTACTTTTACTGTTAGTAGTAGAATGCAGTATTTTAGCTAATTGCATCTTCATTATCTTCAATTGTACTTCACATTCTAAAGAGTGTTGTAGTAGTCTAATAATAATGAGGTCATAAATCTGTTTTTTTCCTTTTCTTTCAATTATTGTGAATAACTCCAGTCACTAAAATGGGGTGAACCTGTGGCTGTTGCAGCTATCAGTATAAATATTTGGGAGTAGCAGAATGCCTAAAAGTCTTGTATTAGAGATTCTAAAGCCAGACAATAGTTATAACTAATGTAAGCTGCAGTTGTATTTCTCCTTACCCCAAAATTCATTTTAAAAAAAAAGTTTATTTGTATATTTCAGTGGTGGTGCGGGTTTCAAAAAATTTTTGGTGTGGGTTTCAAATTTTTTTTTGAACTGGGCTTCCGCTGGGAGGGGCTTGCTGATGGGAGCTGCTCATTACAGCTCCCGAATCCCTGGTCGCGTTATCTGTCGGATGACCAATCCATCAGACGTCTGACAGTTTGTTTACCTTTTTCTTCGGGCAAGAAGATAAGGTGAGCCGTTCTGCTGAGCAAAGTGCCATCCGACCCTCGCAGTTTGTTTCTGGGAGGGGGGGAAGGCCAGCTGAGGGCAGAATTGCCTCCGTGCCTGGAATTCCAGCTGCGATTTGCAGTGCGAAGCAAACTCTCTCTTCCTCAGAACAAAATTTGACTTACTGAGTCCAAGGTGAGCGGGACCGGTACACGTGAACCTTTAATTGTTTGTATTAAATCTTACCTTCATTTTTACAAGAACTCCTTCCGATAACTTAACCACTAAAGAGACAGTTAAAATGGCACCGAGCTGCTTTGGAACACTGTTTATGTTTTGAGTTTTAAAACTTCAAAGGAAAGGAGTGAATTATACGCTGTATAATTGGCCAGCAGAGTTTTATTAATTGGTTGAAGAAGAAACTTGGAATGGCTTCTAAACAAAACCCTACTCAAAAGATGCCCCCCCCCCCGGCTCCTAAAGCCTCTGGCACCTCACCCGCACCTGACACAAAACTGCAGTCACTGCTTCCTACTCCTCCTATAGGTGAGCCATTAACAAAAGATTTTTTTCTGAAGGAGCTGGCTGAGGCTTTTAAAACTCAGGCAATTACGATGGAAACAAAACTCAAAGAAGGACTCAAAGAAGAAATATCCGTTGCGCATAAGGATATGTCTGATAAACTTGAGACCCGGGTTCAAAAAATCAGAGATGATATGCTGGGGATTGTTAGTTTATTGACAGAACATGTTTCCGGAATTGAAGACAGACTAGATGATCTTAATGACGCCAACATTAATTTGGTATCGAAAACAGAGGTGGTGCAACAAAAAGTTGAAAATGCTGAAAAAGAAATTATTATGATACAATATAGACAAATGGAACTTGCACTAAGAGTAAGGGGTTTGCGTGAAAACAAGCAGGAAAACTTGAAACAGATTTTTTCAGAAGCTTTTGATAGCCTGATGGGAAGACCAGGGGGTAACTTTGATTGGCAAATTGATAAAGTTTACCGTGCTAATTCTTGGCTGGCGAAGCAGAAGCAGCTTCCACGGGACATTGTGATATATTTTACTATAAGAGACATGAGGAATATGATATTGCAAGAGTCTTATAACACTAGCACTCACTTTCGAGGGGCAAAGATATCGTCTTAATTCAGTATGGAAAGCTCGAGATTTTTACCATAATATTTTGAAGGCTGGACATCTCGCACCATCTGGACCTAGAGAAAGAGAACAAGAAGGACAAGATAGACAGCAAACTACACAATTATCAACAAGGATGGATCATCTTTCTCTCTTAGAAGCACAAGGAGCCATGGAACAAAGACCAAACCGTGTGATTACCAGACGAATGGATCAACAATTAAAAAAGCAACAATCTCAACAATCACATGCCATCGGTCAAGATGCTACAGTTACCAGCTTAGAAGCAGTGGGAGGAGCCAGGCCAAAGGTTAAACTCCAGGATATCCATGTGGCTCTGAAAAAGCTTCAAGAAACCAAAGATGACAACTAAGCTTCTAACATGGAACGTCAACGGATTGAATTCTCCACAAAAGAGAAAGAAAATATTCCACTATCTTAAACAGTTCAAGAAGATATAATTTGCTTGCAAGAAACTCATTAGATCAACTGATGAAAAATATTTGATTAATACAAGATTTGGTCAACACTTTATAGCTTCTGCTATGGAGAAGAAAAATGGTATAGTTATATACTTAAGATAAGACATGAAAGCTCAATTAATCGAAGCAGATCCCCACGGAAGATATATTGCAATAGATCTGGTATTTTAGATAAAAATATGGTGGATTATGCAAAATGTTCTGAAAAAAAGGATAAAGTTTACTCCTTAGTTATTTTTGTTAGGTATAATTACTGACTGTACAGCGGTAGAGATTAACTTGATTTTGCACTTAATAACTGCAGCAAGATTGTTGGTGGTGCAATACTGGAAGAAGGAAGACTTGCCTACAATTCAAGAATGGACATTGAAAGTCACAAATTTAGCCGAGATGGCTAAAATATCTGCATATCTTAAGGACCACTCAAATGAGAGATATAAACAAGACTGGAAAAAATGGATTGATTATATACAAAATAAATACGGGACTAAGAAATTCCAGATAACTTATGCTTAAGATCAGGAATGATTTAAATTGTTTAAAGTTAGTTTAGCAAGGAGGAGCTAAGTTCAATGTAAAGATGTTATCAATTTCTTATTCTTTTTTCCAATATATTTTAGACTGTTTTTGTTAAAAATCTATACCGTGTATGGGTTCTGGGAAATCGGGGGGGGGAAGGTGGGGGGGTTGAGGGGGAGGGTGGGGGGAGGGATATATATCAGGTTTGACGAGACGTGTTAGATTTTAATGTAATTTGACCCCACATGTATACTGTTTTTTCTTATATTTTCATTACTATTATTATTACTATTTTTTCTTTAAAACTAGGATATGTTAAGCATATTGACATGTAGCGGAAATACACCAATGGGAGGAGGAGTGGGAAACAGAAGGGAGAAGAAAGATGGGAAGAGAAGGATAGGAGAGAGGGTAAGGGGGGAGGATGAGAAGAATAAGGAGGAGTGGATTGTAGAGAGAGGAACAGTAGAAAGGAAGGGGAAGTAGAGTAGGAAAGGATGATGGAGGGAAGATAGAAAGTTGGAGGGTGGTAGAAGAAAGAGGTGTATGGAGAGCAGAAGAGCTATAATGGGTTTCTATTTTTCTGGGCATTGTTGACAAGAGGAACTGATGTAATTATTATTTAATACTATATGATACGGGCTATGTATAGTATACATGTGAGTGTGTGTTATGAAAATGAAAATGGAAATAAAAAATATTTATAAAAAATTTTTTTTGAACCTACTCTATGGGTGTGGCCTCCTTTGTGGGAGTGGCTTGCTGGCCATGTGACCTGGTGGGAGTGGCTTGCCAGCCATGTGTTCTCTCTCTCTCTCTCTCTCTCCTTTTGTCTCTCTGTCCCTTTTTTCTTTTTTTCTTTCATCTCTCACTTTTTCTTTTTTCTTCCTTTCTTCCTTTCTTTCTCTTTCTCTTTCTCTCTCTGTGTGAGTCTATCTGTCTGTCTCTCTGTGTGTATGTGTGTGTGTGTGTGGCTCTTTGCCTCTCCCTCCCTCCCTCCCTCCCTCCCTCCCTCCCTCCCTCCCTCTGTGTCTCTCTATGTGATTCTCTCTGTGTGTCTGTCTGTCTGTCTGTCTCTCTCTGTATCTCTGTCCTCCCTCCCTCTGTGTCTATGTCTCCCTCATTCCCTCTATCTCTCTGTCTATCTGTCTCTATCACTCACACACAGACACACAGACACAGAAACAGACACACACACACACATACTGTGGTCACCATGTTGAGTGTTCCAATGACATTTTAAACACTCAACAACTGGCCTGTATTCATGGTTTTTTGCAGCATTCTGCAGACATGGGGGCAAAATATATGGTTAAAAGTACCTGGCAGCGGCATTCTTCCCTGGGGGGCTCCACAGAACATCCCAAGACCAATGGCTCCGGGATGAGGGATGGAATCTTCGCCATGGGCCAGTAAAGCTTCATCCACCAGAGGCAGCAGGACCAAAGCCCCTCTCCCAACTGGCCCTTCCTCCCTCTGAGGGCGAGGGACCCGGCTACCCCGCTGCCTCTGGCTTCCTTCCAAGAGTCTCCTCTCTCTGGGGCTGTAATTGTGCAGGATGTGTGCGCGTGCTTATGTTTTCCATGGGGGTGACGGATGGGCTCCAGAATTGCTCTGTGCCTTGGAAAACATAGGCGCACGTGGGCAGCGGGCAGCCGGGACAAGGGAGTAAAACCCGCATGACTTGTTCAAGTAGCAAAAGAAGGGACAAGAGAGGAGGCTGTTTGAAAAGCCCCACTTGGAACTCCTCTCCTTTTCCTTCTTTTGCTGTCTGTACATGCAGTGCGGGTCGCACTCCCTTGTCTTTCATAGCCAGCTTGTTTCCAATTGGGGTGGAGATCCATGGAGAGGGACGGAAAAAATCAATTTCTTCCCCCCTCCCCCAATTTGAAACGAGCTGGCTGTGAAAGAAAAGGGAGTGCAACCCGCACTGCATGTAGAAACAGCAAAAGAAGGAACAGGAGAGAGTTCCAAGCGGGGCTTTTCAAACAGCCAAACAACTCCCCTGTCCCTTTCTTTTGCTCTTTGAACAACCCGTGCGGGTTGCACTCCCTTTTCTTTCATAGCCAGCTTGTTTCCAATTGGGGGAGGGGGGAAGAAATTGATTTTTTCCGTCCCTCTCCATGGATCCCCATGGATCATGCAAATAGCATGATAAATATTTGTAAAGCTACTTATTTTCTGTAGAGGGGATTTCTGGGAATAATTTACGGTTATTAATATGATATGGTATGCCAAAAATATAAAAATGTTATTTTTAAGAAATATATAAGACCCAATCAGTATTCTATCAAATTAATAAATATTTAGAAGGCATAGTAAAATATTGTCTAATATCAGATGGAGACCTACACTTCTCAGATATTTTTTTAAAACATTATTGTTGGTTTTATCAATTGCAGCTTCCAGAACATGTGATTCAAAAATAAGTACAGGATCACATATTAATTATACCCGGACTAACAAAAAATATCATTAAAATCTATATATGAAAATAACATATAAGACAATAAATATTTCTTTTTGGGAATGAATGGCTCAACAGGTAAAGATGCTGAGCTTGTCAGCTAGAAAGCTGACAGCTCCGGTTTGAGAGCTGAGCACTGCATGAAGGAGAGGGTTCCATTAATTGCCTCAGCTCCTGCCAACCTAGCAGTTTGAAGCATTCAAATTTAAATAGATAAATAGGTACCATTTTGGTGGGAAGATAATAGCATTCTGTGCACCTTAGTCTGTAGTCATGCTGGTCACATGACCATGGAACTACCTCCCTCAGAGCGCAGATGAGCACCACCCCCTAGAATCAGATAGAACTGGATGGGGAAAACCTTTAGCTTATATTTCTTTTAATTTTTAAGTATAGAATGCATTACAATCCTAAATTTTCCAGTATGGGGATACCCCCCCCCCAAATGATTGATATTCTTTGGCTACTATGAAAAAGGTTAAAACATTTTTTTAATATAATATTATTTACAGTTTTTTCTTTAATACCCATGTGTCTAGTGAACAGTGTATTGTCTGGGTTGATATACTTCATAGACAATGCTATTAATAATAATTATATTATATTACATTACATTATATTATAATATATTATATTGTGTGTATGTGTGTGTGTGTGCGTGTGTGTTTTCGTAGATTTTCACGGGTGTAGGTATGCTGGTCTTGTTGTATTCAGATCTTTTCCAGTGTAAGATTAAGATTGTCTTGGCAACGTTTTGGCGAGGTCTCACTCACCATCTTCAGGCTAGTGTTTTTGGCTTCATGTTTGTGTGAGTAAAGCATGGTCAGAGCTGCCGTCTTTCTATAAGTCTTGGTGGGGGTGTGTGGAGTGCTGACTTTGTTTCAGTAAGTGGATTGATTGGCTGCGCAATTATATCTTGATTGGTAGATTGGTGCTGATTGGTGCTGGCTGTGTGTCCATTGTTGTTTTGTGTTGTAACAGCCTGGGTGGTGGGTGAGGCTCGTTTGTCACATTTATTCATGTTGTGGGGGTGTTTCTCTATTTCAATAGCTTCCATAATTATTCTCTTGTTGAAGTGTTCTGTTTTGAAGACTAACATGGTTCCTTCAAAATTAATTTCATGTCCTATAGCTTTAAGGTGTTGGAAAAAGAGGAAGTTTTTTCTTTTTTTCTTACTGCATTCTTGTGTTCTGCGATTCTCTTGTGTTCAACAAGAGAATAATTATGGAAGCTATCGAAATAGAGAGAATAAATATTGTAGTGATATCCCGAGTCCTGTGCTGCAACCTCCTGGGGGGTTGGCTGCATTGTAACATCCTGAGCCTTTGTGTTATAACCTCCTGAGTTCTGTGATGTAATATCCTGAGCAGATGGTTGAGGTGTAACATCCCGGGTTTTGGTTTGCCTCTTAGTTTGCAGTCTGGCCATGTGTTCATGGCGTGTGTCAGTTTGCTTTGTGTGGGGGTCGGAGCAGGGTGCAGCAGTTGGTGATGCCACCGTGGTTTGGCTTCTGGATGGTGGTTGTATTTGGTCTATGGAATGGGTTTGTGTTTGAGTCTGGTGAGGGTGATTGGTGGTTGCGTCCTGTGTTGTTCTGGGTCTGGTTGCATCCTGTGTTGTTCTGGGACTCATTTGTTGACTAGGGTTAGTTTACATATGTCTGGTAGATGGGAGGTATCGTCACATTTATTCATATTGTGGGGTTGGTTCTCTATTTCGATGGCTTCCATAATTATTCTCTTGTTGAAGTGTTCAGTTTTGGAGATTAATTTGGTTCCTTCAAAATCAATATCATGTCCTGTTGCTTTAAAGTGCTGGAAAAGGGAGGAAAATTTTTCTTCTTTTCTGACTGCGTTCTTGTGTTCTGCGATGCATGAATTTATTCTCCTATTAGTTTGTCCAATGTATGTGGCTGGGCATGGCATTTCATAGACTCCTTGGTAAACTATCTGGATCTTGTCTTTGAGGTTTCTTAAGATGTTGGCTATTTTTTGGTCAGTGCTGAAGGCTGCCTTGATATTATGTTTGTGAAGAATTTTGCTGATTTTATCTGTGGTGCTTTTGATGTAAAGGAGGAGGGCGATGCCGTTGTCCTGTTCTGTGTCTTGGTTCTTGGGGGATGTCTCCTTTTGGATTAGGTTGGTAATTGTGTTTCATTGGAATCCATTGGAAATTAATACGTTTGTGAGAGTGTGTAATTCAGTTTTCAGGTGGTCTTTGTCAGCTAGGCATTTGGTTCTAGAGATGAGGGTCTTGACTACGGAGTTGATCTGTGCAGGGTCTTGATGGGATTGTGTGTTTAAGTAGCAGTTGGTGTGTGTTTTCCCCCCAGTACATGGTGTGTCCAGGAGTCATTGTTTTTTTTGTAGAGTAGGACGTCCAGAAAGGGAATTTGGTTGTTAGCTTCTATTTCCATAGTAAATTGTATTTTGGAGTGTAGGCTGTTGAGATGTGTGAGGAAGTTGTCCAGTTTTTCCTTCCCGTGTGGCCAAATTATGAAAGTGTCATCTACATATCTAAGCCAGAGTTTGGGTTTGTGTTCAGATTTATCTAAGGCGTTGGTTTCAAAATGTTCCATGTATAGGTTTGTGATGATGGGTGAGAGGGGTGATCCCATAGGTGCTCCTTCTATCTGTTTGTATCTTTCTCCATTGTGGATGAAGTATGTGTTGGTTAGGCAGTGGTTGGTCAGATCTAGGATGTGCTTAGGGGGGTTGTATTTATTTTGGGTAGCTGACAAGGCTTCTTTAATAGGCATTTGGGTAAAGAGGGATATGACATCAAAGCTCATGAGTAGGTCGCTGGGTTATAGGTTATGTTTCCTTATTGTTTCTATGAAGTGGAGTGAGTTTTGTACGTGTGGGGTGATGGATTCTGCATAGGGTTGGAGTTGTTTGGTGAGGAATTTGGCAAGATTCTGTAGAGGTGAGCGTATGGAGCTGACTATGGGTCTGAGTGGTGTTCCTTCTTTGTGTATCTTGGGGAGGCCATAGAGCTTGGGGCATCTGGATGATTTCTCTCTGGGGATAATTCTTTACTGGATCTCTTCACTGATGGGAGAGGCTTTTATTTTGGATTTGGTAGTTTTTTTCAGGTAGGTGGTGGGGTCTGTGTTTAGAGGTTTGTAAGCGAGGCTTTGGAGTAGGTTGGAGAGGTTGGCTTAGTAGTCAGACGTGTTCATCACCACAGTGGCGTTACCTTTGTCTACTGGGAGAATGATTATATTGTTATCTTTCCTCAAGTTGGTGAGTGCTTTTTGTTCTTCTTTATGTAAATTGCTTCTGGGTGGATTGCTGGAGCAGAGGACGTTGGTGACCAATCAAATCTGATTTTATTGGCTTCATCTGGGTTGATTTTGGTTAGGGCAGCTTCAACTCCGCATATGATGTTTTCAGTGGGAATGTGTTTGGGGGCGACTGCAAAGTTGAATCCTTTGGAAAGGACATTGGCTTGTGCTATGGTGGGGGTCCTGTCTGATATGTTGTATACTGTTTGTTTCATGAGTTGCTGTAGAGGGGGGTTGGGCTTCTGTTGTTTTTCACACATCCCCACCAATATTTATAAAGGGACGGCTGTTCCGATCACTCTTTGCTTGCACAGGCACCAGGCCGAAGACAACAGCCTGAAGATGACGAGTGGGACCTCGTCAAAACGTCGCCAAGATACTCTCAATCTTACACGGGAAAAGACCCAAATACACCAAAACCTGCATATATATATATATATATATATATATATATATATATATATATATATATATATATATATATATATATATATATATATATATATATATATATATATATATATATATATATATATATATATATATAAATATTTCAACTTCTAACATTTGTGTATAAATTGTAATTATAATACATTCTATTATATATCAGTATACATAATACTATTTACCCAATTTCTACTTTCTACCTCTTTTTTCCCCGAACTCTTAATAAAATAGCCACCATATTAAGAAGTATTCTATATCTATCCATGATCTCTTGCCCTTTTTAAAATTTCCACTCTTATTGGTTTTTTGGTAAATCTTTCATGTTTCTCTCTTGGGATCTACCTCAATACCTACAGTATCATTTACTGATGAATCTCTAGAGCATCCATCCGCAATTCTTTCATCACTTTTGAGAGATCTTTCTCTTTAGTTTATTCTATATTTTAAACTCTTAATTAAGAGTATTCTATGTGTTCCATTTTAAGAATTATTAATGTCTCTTCCATATTTTATCTTGGTTAAAAGTAATTTTAGCTATGTTTCCTTTTATTATCAGATGCCTTTAATTTATTTGGATTACTATTATTCTATTTTTGCACTTTGCATAACATTGCTTATCCTGAAAGGAATAATATGATGGATGTATATGTGTATATGTTGCACATGACATTTTATTTAGTTATATATTTGCCTACAAAGCTTTGATCTCTAGCCAACACATTTGGATAAAGATTAAAGCCAAAGCAGTAGGACTCATATTGCCTGAGTAAGAGAAATGGTGGCACATTTAGAGAAAAAATCCAAGGCAAAATTACTAACAGTATCCAAATCTGTTCCACTCCACCCCAATTTTTAAATTTCTTAAAGTTACATAAGTATAATTCTATTACATAAGATTATCATTAAGTGGTTAATTCAGTATTAATTTATATGCTTTCAAATATTTATATAACATCATTTTAATGGATTATTAATTTTGCTTAATTATTATAGCCACTATAACTGAAGCACATTCTTTTGTCTGACACACTTGGTCACTTACAATAAGTCAAGAATGCATCCCAAATGTGCCTGAATTCTGGAAACAATTTTCTAAGTTAGTAGAGAGGGCTGAAACTAATAAGAAATTGGCTTCTGAACTGACATGCTAGATAATGAGTTGGGTGTCAGATGATGGCATTAAGTACAAGCAGCCTTTTCTGCACTCTATTTGGTTTAATCTCACGGTTCTTATGTCTAATGAACCTTGAAACAATATGCTTCATTTACTGTGCAATTTTATATATGCTTGCTTAGAAGTAATCCATATTTTCAGTAGGATTGACTCTCAGAATTGAAACCATGCAGATATATTCAATGCCTCTTATTGGGTTTTTTCTATCATTCTGCTATTGTACCTTCTCATTATAGACAAAGGGTTTATAAACTTATTTGTTGTTATGTGCTATCTAATATAAGCACATAATTATGATTTAAGTGATTTTTCCTGCAAATATCCCCTTGAAGGAAATATTCTATGTAATATGAATGTAATTTCTAACCTACTGAAATATGAATTAAGATGATTTAAGCAGAGCATTATAATTCAAATCAATATATTCACAAGCACATCACTGTACATTTTAACAAAGTTTGAGAATATGACAAGAAAACCTAACCTTTTGTGCTGAAGCTTGCATAATACTTTGGAGACTAATGACAGCACCTTTGAACAGATTCTAATACTGATATCAGCCTTGGAGCCCTTATATTTATTTCTGGTCCAGCATGTCAAGTGGTACATACAACAGGTTCTTATTTTTTTCATGTGAACTGATTTAGCATCACATTGAATGCTCAGACTGATTGATAAAGGATGGTGAAGCCAGACAATATGGTTTTCTGTACTGATACCTATACTTTGCAATACTTTCCAATGAAAAAAATATCATAAGAATCCCAAATAGCAAGGAGCCAAATATGTGATCTCATCTCTAGTCTAGTTTATCCTCTTCAATGAATTGAGATATTCCTGGTTGGCTAATATTTTTAAAAAACTATTATAAATTCATAATGTAACAGATTTGATAATCCAAAGAATATGAAATAACTGAAAAATCCAAATAAATAATAGCAGTAGCATTTAGACGTATATACCACTTATATACCACTTCATAGTGCTTTACAGCCCTCTCTAAATGGTTTACAAAGTCAGCACATTGCACCCAACAATCTGGGTCCCCATTTTACCAACCTCGGAAGGATGGAAGACTGAGTCAACCTTGAGCCAGTAAGGATTGAACTGCCGAATTGCTGGCAATTAGCAGTCAGCAGAAGTAGCCTGCAATGCTGCAATCTAACCACTGTGCCACTATGGCTCTTCTTAATCTTAAATATATTGTTTTTTGTAGAGGTTTCTTCCCCCATTCCAAGAAGATAAACAATTCTGGAGTGCAGAAATAGACATTCTTTTTTAAATGCAACAGAGACAGAAAAGAGAATGCATGCTTCATATTTCCTGATCATTCCTCATTCGTATTCTAAAATGACTAAAATTATAGATGATTTTTTCCCTTTGCAAATATCCAGCCATAGCAGGAATATTATGTAACTATGATGGTTGCTTCTGGAATCTTGAAATGTTAATCAGATAATGCATGCATTTCTTTGCCTAAACAGATAGTATTGTTTATGCAAACAAAGATGCCATCTCAACAGCTGGTGCATGCATACTGAAAATTACCCTTCATAATACAGTGATTTATTCAGATCACTTCATGTTTTTTCAACTATTTAAGTTCGTTAATGGTTAAACAGCTTAATTAATTAATTTAGCAAATGGATATAATTGCTCATGTCATTGAATGTGAGGCTCGCTTCTAAAGAAGTTTCATAGTTGCATTGTGTAAGTAATGTTATCTGATTTGTAGCTTAAGGAAGAAAACATTTTGGAAGTGACAAAGGTATGATATATTAGCTTTGTCATCCTGATATTTTCTTTCTAGGATGGTGAGCCTGTTAGGCCAGGAGTAGCTATGACCGACCTTGCTACAGGATTATATGCATATGGAGCAATTATGGCTGCACTTCTTCAACGACATAAAACAGGGAAAGGAATGCACTTGGATTGCAATCTGCTTTCATCTCAGGTAAAGATTTACTCAATGATTGAATAACATTAAACATATTTTGAATAGTTTTTGTCACATATTAATTTTTCACCATCTTAAAGATCTTTGTTGAATGAACGTTCAGTTACCAAGCTGCTGAAAAAAGTGGTTTATGCTGCATCCTCACATTTATGACTGTCACTCCCTCTGCACATGAACAAAATATCAAGCTTGGCAACTGGCATTATTTATGATAGTTGCAACATTCTGGGTTCACCATTTGTGATTAGCATGTTTATAATATTACACAAATGTAATATTACACACCATTAGCATGTTTATAATATTACACAAATGATCATAAATAGGAATTTGTGTCCTAATGATTGTAAGTCTGCTCTTCATAATAACAGTATTTGCCCCAAACCAAAAACAAGAAAGATTTTATGTAAATTTACATAAGAGGATAAATGAAATAAATTGGCAAAATATATGTATTTTAGGGGACTTTAACGCAGTAGTAGACAGTAAAATTGATTATAAGGGTACACATAAGAAAAGCACCAGAAGGAAATTACCGACCGCCTATATAAATATGGTGAAGGAATTAGATCTCTATGATGTTTGGCGAACAATGAACGATAAGATTCAACAGTACACGTTTTACTCTCAACCACATAATTCTTGGTCACGTATTGATATGGTTTGGTCAAACCCAGTACTACTTATAGACACAGTAAATATTGAAATATTAACAAACAAGTGGGCCGACCATCATCCAGTTCTATGGCAGTGGAAAGGAAAGACAAAGATAAAATCTAGGTGGACGTTAAATCAGAACATTTTACAAGAGAAACAACTTGTACAATCAATAGAAAAAGAATTGGGTTACTTTTTCCAAGAAAATTGTAAAGAGCAGACATCAACACAAAACGTCTGGGATACGATGAAGGCAGTCGTGAGGGGAACATCAATAGCTTATATAGCAAGAAGAAACAAAATGCATAGGAAAAAATTGAACACATTGAATAAAGAATTGAGAGAGATAGAACTGTTGATTCAGAAAGAGCCAGACAATATTAAATACAGGGAAAAAGGAGATTTAATTAAACATCAAATAAATTTGATTTCTCAAGAAGTAGCCTGAAACATTAAGAGAATGAAGCAGAATTACTTCGAACATGCAAATAAAACTGGGAGATGGTTGGTTCACAAAATAAGAAAAGACAATGCAAAAAAAAAAAAAAACTATTAAACAACTGAGGGACGAGGAGGGGAATTTGAAACAAGAAATAGGGGAAAAGAAAAAGATTGTACAGAATTACTACAAGAAACTATATGAACCGGATGAAATTAGTGAACAAGACATTAGAAAATACTTAATACCTCTGTTAATAGAACAGAAACTTCCAGCCTTGTCGGGGGAGATGAAAGAGATGCTTGATAAGGAAATCACATGAGGAATTGAAAAAGGCCATTCAAAAACAAAAAACAATAAAACACCTGGTCCAGATGGGCTTCCGTCAGAAATCTATAAAAAATTCCAAAACACTTTAGAAGACAAACTATTAGAATTATTTAATGAGGTACTAGGGGGGAATGTGGGGAAGCCTTCATCTCCCTAATACCAAAAGAAGAGGTGGATAATAGTAAAATTCAAAACTACAGACCTATATCCTTGCTAAACGTGGACTGCAAAATTTTTATATCAATTTTGGCGGAAAGATTAAAAATAATATTAAATCAAAACATTCATTCGGATCAAAATGGTTTTCTCCATAAAAGATACATTTGGAATAACACAAGAATAATAATTAACACTCTGGAATTCTATGAAACAAGATCTGAGAAACAATTAGTGTTAATTTTTGTCGATGCGCAGAAAGCATTCAATAATTTAGACTGGAAATTTTTAATTACACAACTAAAAATGATGAAATTCGGCGACAAATTTATTAAGATTATAGAAACCATATACTCACAGCAATTGGCAAATATTATTAATGGAGAACTGACGGAGAGGGTACAGATCGGAAAGGGTGTCAGACAAGGTTGTCCGCTTTCCCCATTATTATTTATTATGTTGTTAGAGGTACTCCTGAACCAGATAAGACTAAATCAGGAAATTAGGGGTTTGACCATAAAAAAAGAACAATATAAAATACAGGCCTTTGCGGATGACATGGTCTTTATTGTTGAAGACCCTCTAACCTCAGGACTGAAATTAATGAAAGACATTGAGGACTTTGGGTGTGTGGCCGGATTAAAAATAAATAAGGAAAAAAAATGATTATAAAAAACTTCCCCAAAAAACAGATAGAAGAACTAGAAAAAGTAATGGAAATTAAGGTAACCAAAAAAGTCAAATACTTAGGGATTTGGCTATCTGTGAAATGTTCTTCCATAAAAGAAGATAATTATAACAAATTATTACGAAACATTCAAAAAGATTTAAAAAATTGGTCGAAGCTACAAATATCGTTGATGGGAAGAATCTCAGTAATTAAGATGAATGTCTTGCCAAAATACTTTATTTATTTCAAACGGCACCGGTTAAATTAGGAGGAAATTTTTACAATGACTTGGATAAAACGGTATGAAACTTTGTGTGGAACGGCAAAAAGCCCAGAATTAAATATAAATATCTCCAAGATAAAAGAGCACAAGGTGGAATGGGTCTACCAGAATGGAAGACATACCACCAAGCAGCAACAACAATGTGGATAAAGGAGTGGGTAACATTAACCAATAAAAGAATTCTAACTATAGAAGGTTACGACTTGCAATGGGGGGTGGGGGGGGTGGCACAATTATTTATGGAGTGAGGGAAACAAAGTCCACAACTACTTTAAAAGACATCATCTAAGAGGGGCACTGATAAATGATTGGCTTGAAATTAGAAGAAAATTATATATCCAATTACCCAAATGGATATCCCCGACGGAAGCCCTGATATACCCAAATCTGATAAACTTCGACAAAAATGTCATTTATAAACAATTGTTAGATAACCAAAATAGATTAAACTCAAGGGAAAACTTGGCTGAAATGAGAATAAATATTGACTGGTGGCCATACTTTCAAATACAAAATAAGTATAAATCAGATCTAGCACAATTTGGCTTCCAGGACAGGGACCAGGAATTGGATAAAATTTTAATAGGACCAGACGAAAAATTAATCTCGAAAATATATAATTGTTTGCTAACTCAAAAAATGGAAACAGAAAGAGTGAAAGAAGTCATGGTAACCTGGGCCCAGAATATTGGCCACACAATTAAGTTAGATGATTGGGAAAGGGTATGGGAGTGGAACTTGAAATTGACGATGTCGACGGCCTACAAAGAAAATGTATATAAAATGCATCTCTCTCCGACAAGACTGGCAAAAACTTCCACAAAATCATTGGCCAAATGCTGGAAATGTAAAATAACACTGGGCACATACTACCACATGTGGTGGACGTGTCCGGTGGCTAAGACATATTGGAAGCGAATACTAAGGTGGTTAAACGAAATTATGTCAACTAAATTAAACCTCAATCCGGAAATGTTTTTATTAGGGATAATAGATCCAAAAATAATTAAAACCAATCAATATTTACTTGTTCATATCCTGACGGCGGCAAGAATCTCATATGCGCAGTGCTGGAAGAAAGAAAATGCCCCCACTAGTACAATGGTTATGAATAAAATTTTAGAAATAGTGGAAATGAATAGACTAACAATGCTGATTAATGAAAAAGAAGACACAGACTTCTATAAAGTCTGGGAGAAACTATACAAATGGTTTGATAAGAAAGATAATGAGAATTAAGATATATAAATGAGATATTTTATTGAATTAAAATGACTTAGGGAACAATTTAAAAGAGATTATGAAGTACAAAGACTAAGTAACAAATGATATATATTAGAGGTGAGAATTCACCTACAAGTAATATCAATAGCCTACAGTGTTGAAAAAACTTTGACGATCTGATAGGAAAAATCCGTTATGAATACCTGCATAGAATTAGTAATCTTGCTTCATACTGTTTCTTTTTTTTCCTTTTTTTCTTCCCTTTTTTCTTTTCCCTTTCCTTTACTTACTTACCTTAAGTAGATATGTAGATAGGCAAGGCGAAATGAACTATGTATATATATGTATGAATTTTTGTCATTTGCGTTGTAAACATGTAATGAGTTCTATTTCTTTCTTTTTTTTGTATTTTGTAAACCTTGCCTTTTTTACAACCTTTAAAAAAAAGTATTTAGATATCTTTAGTTGTGGCAAGAAGTCTGAATAGAACTCAAAAAGAGCCATTTTGATTCAGGAAGGTTGAAAATAGAAAGTCAGTGACCTGGGCCTTGTGAAATCTTTGTATAAAAGTTTGGTATATATTCCCCTCCATCCAGCTATGTGTATATTTTTTTTTACTTTTATGATTCATGATAAAAATATGAAAAGAGCTGGCTTTTAAGGTTTTTTTGAGTTTTTTTAGTTCAATGCCTTTTCCTCAAGAATCTGGTAGCAAGTGCCTTCATTTATGAATGTTATATACAATTGTGTAACTGTCACTTTTCTTTTACAAATTCCTGTATTTTAAAGATGTTGTATCTAATTTGATATTTTTTCTAAATTTATATAAGAGTAGACAGCATTTTGGCCATAGTATAGATTTATCTTCCAAAATGAAAATTAAAGTAACTTTTTAAAAAAATATCATGATTTGGGTTCTAAGTAGAGAAGTTGTAGTGCGATCACCAAAATCTTTGTCAGATTTTAATTTTGTGAAGTTAAAAGTAATCTATAGGGAACATTTTGGATTAAAATGTTGTTAATCCATAAATTATGATTTAAAAAAATGAAGTAAAAGAAGTAAAAATAATGTCTTGCATTCTCATAAAGTAAAGAGAATAGTAAATAGTCAGCAGAATATTTGTAAAGTAAAGAGAATAGTTAAGTAACAAATTAACAGAGTTGGAAGGTACCTTGTAGGTCATTTAGTCCACCCCCACCCAAATAGGAGACCCTATACCATTTCTGACAGATGGCAGTCCAGTCTCTTCTTGAAAGCTTCCAGTGATGAAGCTGCACAACTTCTGAAGGCAAGCTGTTCCATTGGTTGATTGCTCTCAGTGTTAGAAAATGCGTTATAAAATTTCTCCTTATTTCCAGGTTAAATCTCTCCTTGTTCAGTTTCCATCCATTATTCCTTGTCTGGCCTTCAGGTGCTTTGGGAAATAGCTTGACCACTTCCTCACTGTGGCGACCCCTCAAATATTGAAACACTGCTATCATATCTCCCCTGGTCTTTCTCTTCACTAGACTAGCCATGCTCATTCCTGCAATCGTTCATCATGTTTTAGCCTCCAGTCCCCTAATAATCTTGGTTGCTTTTCTCTGCACTCTTTCTAGAGTCTCAACATCTTTTTATAGTGTGGTGATCAAAACTGGATGCAGTATTCTAGGTGTGGTCGTACTTAGGCTTTATAGAGTGATAGTCTCACTTAGTACCGGTAGTCACTACCTAGAAGTAATGTCTTATTTGCAAAAAAATGAAATCAAAATCTATCTTGAACATGGATCCTAAGTTAATGGATGTTGGCATCCAGCATGAACTTGCATACTATGAACTTTTTACCCTTGATACAAAATGTCTTTGAACTTTTTTCTGACTTACATGATTTATAATTGCCAATTCCAGTCTTTTTAGCTTCAACTTCTAAACAATAGTTTTAGATGACAGTAAAAAAAGGAAGTGGTTTCTGGATTTGTTTCCAATTATGAAACTGATCTGCATCTTCTGTTGTGGCTAGAAAATATTTCTTGAAAGTTTTTAATATCATCCCTGCCTCTAATTGTAGCCAGTTGAGACCAAACGAACAAGGGATTCAGGCCATTCCAAATTCTGCAAACTGACATTAAGGAAGAAACTTTACTCTTCAGCAATTTTTATTATAGTTTTTTTTCTTTTTTCTGCAAAAAAACCCCATCGATTTTTGCTTTGATCAAGAGATTTACATGAGTAATCTTGGTTTCTTATTCTACTGCTGCTCTGCTGGAAATCTGCTTATGAAACTAAGAACTTCAGTTTTGCTATTTAATATAGAACACTGATGTAAATATATACAGACATACACAGACCTTCCTGAATATACATCTGCATTTTGTGTGTCTAAAGAAAGTCTTGGACTGAGTATTGTGGTCAGCATTCTTTATATATTCCATGTTTGCTGTAAGATTCTTTTCTGCTTTTGATTATCCAATTTACAGTTTATAGTATCCAACATTTCAAACAAACTGGCACCTCTGATAAAAAATGTATACCATTCTTTATTTGCAAACATCATGGCTGCATTCTTGAAATTAGTGGTATAAATACAATCAAACTGGACTGGTAGCCATTTAGGAGTCTGAAGACCTAGACCGAGCCAAGCCTTTAAACTTGTAAAAAGAAATTATGATTATGTCTTGCTACAGGGCTAATACATACCCATAAAGAAGCAAAGGCAATTAATTGCCTAAGATAACATAATAATAAGTGTGGAGCAGCCAACAGAGACAGGGGGTTGGTAAGCCTAGCAAACCTCAGTATCCTGATTATGACTATGTGGCAGCAGAGTTCAGAAAAATGCTTTGCTGTCTGTATTTTGTCAAATACTCCTAGAAGTTTAGTATTATGCAAATCCTGTTGTTCTTGCTTCCATTACTTCCAGAAGGAGGGTTGTGTTTACAGATCTGCTCTCTAAAATGTAAGAAATGTTCTGTAACTAATGGAATTTGGGGTTCCATCTTAGAGCATTGTGGGACCCCAAGAGTTCTTCATAGTGCCCAATTTGTAGCCCTATATGTAAGGTGACCAGATTTTCAGATTGGTAAAGAGGGACACCTTTGACCGGGGGGGGGGGGTTGATTAAAAATTTTATACGGAGCAACAAAAATTTTCATACAACGCAAAAATAGTATTGTAATTTTTTTTTATTTCAACATAACTACAATTTACAAATATAAATTGTAACTGTTGCCAAACATCCGAATTTTGATCACATGACCATGAGGATGCTGCAACGGTCGCTAAGTGTGAAAATGGTCACTAAGTGTGAAAAATGGTCATCAGTCACTTTTTTCAATGCCATTGTAACTTTGGTCACTATACCACCTTTCTTGCCACAGTTCTTAAGTGAATCTTAAGTGAAGATGTTATATCTTAAGTGAATCTTAAGTCTTAAGTGAAGATGTTATACAGTAGAACCTCTGGTCATGAACGCTTCTGACCAAAATATTCACATTCTCCCCGCTGCTGATTTCCCCTTCTGCACCATTTTTTTTTGTAAGCACCAAATTTCCAAAATTAGGTTTGATTCATGACCAAATCAGTTTGCGACCAAAGTTATGGAACGGATTATGGTTGTGACCAGAGGTTCTACTGTACATACTCTATATCACCTCAAAATGTTGCACAGCCTTCATAAGTTTCTAATACAGATAAAATTAAATACAACATCAAAACCATAAAAAAGTAAAATTAACCTGGCTGGAAAATCCTATGCCTGTCTTGCTATTATTACTGACACACTTGCTGCAATATTTGATGACTAAAAGAAAAAAAAAATTGTTAAAGTGTGTATTATGTTCACTCCCATGTCTTGTCTGCTGCGTTGATTTTGAATTCATTAAAAGAGCCTATTTTACATCAAATCCCTCTCATATTATTCTCCTATGTTCAATAAACCCTAAGAGACAGCATACTATACATGAAATTCCTGTAACTGTATATTTAGTAAATTGTGGAGCTGAGTTTATCCAATTAACTCAGTTTTTGGACTTGAGTAATCACATACAATAAAGGAAATAAAACTATTTAGAATGAAGTGTAGTTGGCTATTAAGGGTGATTAAGGGTGTCATGCAGAAACAATTATAGTTTTGGTCAGGAAAATACCCTAAAAAAAACCTTTTGTTCTTTCAGGTTTTTTTTTAATGATTTTTCCATGGCACATCACATATTGTTTTGAATAAAAAAACAGTAGCTGCACATTTTTAAAAACCTACATTATTTTAAAATGCATTAAAAAATAAAAGAAAAAAACCCAGCACACTTACCAGAAAGTTTCTTTTCCCACCATTTTGAGCAGTCCTCCAACCTCCGTGCCCCTCCCCTCTGGAAAATCCAGGAAGTAACACTGGCGACCCCTCTAGCCATTTCCTGCAGCTCTATGGTACTAGGATCATTTTTTTTCCTTATAAAATGAGGTAAACACGATCAGCGTGGGGGGTGGGGAGAGGTCCGTTTTGTTGCTTTAACGTTTTAATATCTTCAGTGAAAGTACTGAGAGAGAGAGAGGTTAGACAGGGTGTCTTTTGTCTTGCCCCGGTTAGGATTTCTTAAGCAAATCCATTGGGCTTTCAACATGAAGCCAGAAAAAAAATGATTTTCGCACCCAAACAAAATGGCTGCTGAGGCTACAGAGCCTATGGGCCGGCACCATGAGGTAGCAGATGCTGCGAGGTGAGCATGGGAAGTAGAGGCCCTGCGGCAAGGCTGTGGAGCAAAGGGTGAAGCCGCAGAAGTCCAGCGGCCATTGGAGCATCGGAGGAATGGTGCGAAGTGTGGCGGCAATGGCGCCTTTTCCCAGCGGTGCGGCGGGTCTTCGTGGCTTTTAGGGGCTCCCCGCAGGATTTGAAGGCTCCTGGAGATGAAGGTGGCGGTCAGCGGTGCAGGTGGCAAGGCAGAGCCCGGGGATTTACCAGCTGAGGCAGAAGCACTGAGCAGAGTTTCCCCCCGCTATTGCAACAAGCGCTGTTAATTCAGGAAGCCTCAGAAGCCTGTAGGCAATTCAGAGGCAAGCCTCGAACAAGCCGAGGCAAAGACTCTCCAGCCGCCCAGGGGCTATTGAGAGTCCTGCCTCCAAGATTCAACAGGAGCCTAATCCAGATTCCAATTTAGATGGCAACAATTTTCTTTCTTTGTTTGATTAAAATCCAATTAAATCCAATTAAAGTAATCAATTATTAAGTATTAGTTGAGGAGAAAGCGATTAGCGCAGCCAGTTCCAATCAAACTGAGTCTAAAAAAGTGGGAGCATGCTCCTCAGAGGCAATGACATCACTTTGGTAGACTCAGTTCTATTGGTTACTGAGTGAGTTAACCATGCATGACCACTGTCTCCACCAACTTTGGAGAATGCAATGTGATATTGCCAATCAATTCCCAATTGATCCATTACCTGTTTCATTACATGTAAAATGTATCTCTATCACTGTCAATGGTTTCCACCAACCCATATCTAGGTATTATCCCATATCTTATAAAATTGCTCATCCTCTTGTTCTCTAATTTCAAGTGTCAATTTACTCATTTCAGCACAGTCCATTATTTTTCGAATAACTTCTTCATGTTTTGGTATTGTTTCATTTTTCCAGTTTTTTGCAAATACGATTCTGGCTGCTGTTAACACATTTACAATCAGATATTTTAAGTCTTTGTTATAAATTTCTGGTATTATCCCCAATAAAAAGACCTCTGGTTTAAAGTCTATTTGTTTGTGTGTCATTTTCTCCAACCACATGTGGATTTTAGTCCAGTATCTTTTAGCTTCAATGCAAGTCCACCACATATGGTAATATGAGCCCGGTATCTGATGACATTTCCAACACTTTTCTGATTTATTCTTGGACATTCTTGCAATTCTGGTTGGGGGTAAATGCCACCTGTAAAACATCTTATACAAATTTTCTCTATATGCAGTAGACATTGTCATTTTATAATTTTGAGACCACAGTTTCTGCCATTTCTCTAAATCAATCCCATACCTAAAAAAATTTCCCCAAGCTATCATAGTTTCTTTGACTTGTTCTTCTTGTAATTTAACCTCCAATAAATATCCGTATAGTTTTTTAATTACTTTTTCATCAGTACCTGTTAAAATTTTGTCTAACTCAGTCATTTTATTGTAAAAACCTTTGGATTTTCTATCTTCATTATATCTAGATTGTATCTATACATATGAATACCAGTTCATTTCTATCCCTTCTTGTTTCAACTCTTGGATAGATTTGAGTTCACCCTCTGCATTCAATATTTCAACATATCTAACTGTTTGTTCCTTTTTATATATTATTGGATATGAAAATGCTTCAATTGTTGATATCCAGACTGGAATTTTTAAGTAGTATAATCTTTTTACCTTTTCCCAGTTTAATAACAACGCCTCCCTTATATAATGTCTTCTAAAATAACCATGTGCTTTAGTTCCCTTATACCATAAGAAAGCATGCCATCCCAACAGTAAATCATGACCTTCTACATTCAATAATCTAGAATTTTTTAATGATATCCACTCCTTAATCCACATCAAGTTTGTTGCTTGGTAGTATAGCTCCCAATAAGGTAGGCCCATTCCTCCTCTAATTCTAGCATCTTGTAACAATTTAAGTTTTATTCTAGTTTTTTTCCCTTGCCAAATAAACTTCAAAACTATTTTGTTTAAATCTTGAAAAAAGTCCTTACCCAATCTGATTGGGATTGTCTGGAACAGGTATAAAATTCTAGGTAAAATGTTCATTTTAATTGTAGAAATTCTTCCCATCATTGATAGATGCAAATTTTCCCATTTCATCAGATCAGTCGCTATTTGTTGTTTTAATCTAGTATAATTGTCCTCCTTAAGAGTATTGCATCTAGGTGATAAGTATATCCCCAAATATTTAACCTTACTTGTAATTTGAATCTGCAAAGTTTCTGACAACTCTTCCTTTTGTGTTGCTGGCATATTCTTTGTCATAATCTTTGTTTTGTCTTTGTTTATTTTCAAGCCTGCAACTTTTCCATATTCCTCTATTCTTTCTAGCAGTTTGGGTGCTGTTTCTAATGGATCTTCAAGAATAAAAACTAGATCATCTGCAAATGGTTGTAGCTTATATTCTTCTTTCTTAATTTTCATTCCTCTTATTTCTTCTTCTCTGATCTTTCAGTTTAAGACCTCTAATGTTAAGACAAAGAGTAATGGTGATAATGGGCAACCTTGTCTCGTACCTCTCTTTATTTCAATAGGATCTGTTAATTCTCTATTTACCATTATCTTTGCTGCTTGTTTCTGATATATCATTCGTATGGTTTGAGTAAATTTCTTACCAAAGTTCATCTGCTCCAGTTGTAAAAACATAAATGGCCAATTCACATTGTCAAAAGCCTTCTGCGCATCGAGAAACATCAAAGCCATTTGTTTTTCGGGGTGTGCCTCATAATATTCCAAAGTATTCAAATCATTCTCATATTATCTTTAATTTGTCTCTTAGGTAAGAAGCCGTTTTGATCTGAGTGGATGAAGCCATTTAAATATTTTTTAAGTCTCTCTGCTAGTATAGATGCAAATAGATTATAGTGTGAATTTAATAAAAAATTGGTCTATAATTCTTAATTTGTGTTAGATCGGTCTCTTCCTTGGGTAGCAATGTAATATATGCTTCTGACCATGACTTCGGTATTTTACTCTTAAACATCACTTCATTCATGACTTGTAGGAGTGGGAGAATCAAAAAAAATTCAAATGTTCTGTAAAATTCCACAGGTAGTCCATCCGGTCCTGGGACTTTCCCGTTGTTTTGTTTTTTAAGTGCATCCGTTAGTTCCATCATTGTTATTTTACTTTCTAGCATTGTTCTAATTTCATCTGATATCTGGGGAAGATTGGCATCCTGTAAGTACTTTTTGACTCCTCCCTCCTCCACCTTCTCTTGTTTGTAGAGCTTAGCATAGTAGTCTTGTATAATATTTTTTTCTCAATATTTCCATACTGAATTTGTCCTTGTTCATCTCTTAATTGGAATATTTTCTTTGTTTCTCTCTCTTTTTTCAGCTTATATGCCAAACACCTGCCTGGTTTATTTGCATTTTCAAAATAGTTCTGTTTAGCACCTCTAATTTTTTGTGCCAGTTCTTCCTTTTCCAGTAGGTCCATTTTATGTTTAATTATGTCCATTTTTATCTTGACATCTTTTTCTTTGTGGCGATCTCTGTAATTCTCTTTCAAGTATTTTATAATCATTATCTAAAGCTTTATGCATTTGTCTTTTCTTTAGGTTTCTCTTCCTTGTATAGTCTATTATCAGACCTCTAGTAACAGCCTTCATTATGTCCCAAAGATTCTGCATTGATGTATCTTCTTTCCTATTTTCTTTAAAGAAAAGGATTAACTCTTTTTCCATTTTTTGTACAAAGTCTTTTTCTTTCAATGTGGTATTATTTAATGTCCATCTGGATCTTGCCCTTTGGCCTTTCCATTTAATTGAAATTGGGTTGTGGTCTGCCCAAGTGCTTGCCCCAATCTCAATTTCTTGTACATTGCAGCTCAACTCTGCTGAAGCACATATCATATCTATTCTAGAAAATGATGAATGTCTATTTGAATAAAAAGTGTATTGTTCTTTTGTGACATTTCTTTCTCTCCATATATCTTTTAGATTTACTTCATCTATCATCCTAAAGAAGGATTTCGGCAGCAACTTTCTATTTAACTTTTTTGTTTTGTGTGTTTTATAGTCCATATTTTGGTTCACAATGCCATTAAAGTCTCCCATCATACAAATATCAACATAGTCTAAGTCCAAAATTCTTTTATGTAATTTTTTATAGAATTTGTCTTGTTTTTCATTGGGGGCATAAATTCCAATTAGGAGTGTTTTTTTAGTATCCATAATTTCCACCATCAGAATTCTTCCCTCTTCATCTGCATAAATTAGTTTTGCTGGAATATTGCCTTTAATATAGAAGATCACTCCTCTTTTCTTGCACTTCGCCAGTGTTGAAAACATTTTCCCAAGCTTTGGCTGAATTAGTAGATGTTCATATCTCTTTTGGATATGTACTTCTTGTAGGCAAATTAAGTCAAGTTTTAACTTCTCTAATTTATGAAATGTTTTCTTTCTTTTAGTTACCGAATTAAGTCCATTAATGTTAATTGTAATCATTTTTCTTTCTTCCATGTTTATACTTTATATACAGGGTTTATAGTTCTAGTAGATCTGGGTTCTCGTTTTTCTCTACAGCTTACATCCCCCACCGCACCTTCTTCTTTCTCAATTCCACCTACAGCTCCTTCTATTTTTTCAGTCGCAGTTGTAGGTGATTCAGTAGTTGTGTCACAGAGTCATCTTTCCCAGTTTTCTCAGCCATTTCTCTAAAATATTCTGCATAAAAAGCTTCTGCCTTCTCAGTTGTACCTATCCTGTGTCTTTGTCCTTGCCATGTACATAGTAGAACTTCCGGTATGAGCCATCTGTAATTAACACCTTTTTTAATCAGAACTTTGGTCAGGAATTGGTATTCTCTTCTCCTCTCTCTCACCTCTCTCGGGATTTGTTTGAGAACTACAATCTCCTTGCCTTTGTATTCTAATTTTCTATCTCTCATTTTCTGTAAAATTTGTAATTTGGTTGTTTTCTTAGTAAATCTTACATGCACTTCCCTTGGAAGAGCATTTCTCATTGCATATCTTGTATGTACTCGAAAGGATTCGTCTATCATATCTATCATCTTCTCTTGGGATATCTCTAATACATCTATCAGGATCTTGGATATTATCTGTACTAAGTTCTCTCCTTTTTCTTCTATGTTTTGAAATCTTAAGAAAAAATCAGACCTATCCATCTCCCATCTTAGTATTCTACTACTCTCTCTTTCAACGTCACTTAGTCTGCTCTCTAGATTCTCAGTTTTCTTCTCTCCTTCTTGGATTTTATCTTCAATTTTTTGAATCCTGTCTTCATATTTCGTCATCCAGTTATGCATACTTTCAATTTTCCCTTCCATTTTATCAACTTTTTGTACTATGCTTTGGTTTTGTTGTTCCATTATCTCCATTCTTTTTTCCATACTCTCAGACTTCTTTACAAGGGTGTCTAGCTTGTCATCCCTACTGTCAAGTCCTGCTTGCATTTTCTGTATCACTTGCATGATTGTCTCAAAGTTTGCTCCTTTCTCTTTTTCTTGCTGAAGCATTGGCTGTATTGTCCTCTGGCCTCTCGCAGGTGAGGGGGCAGAAGTTGTTGTAGAGCCAACAGGGGCTGCTTTTCTACTCATGGTTAGCAAGTTTTGGAAGGTGTAAGATTATAAGTACGATGAGAAAAAGGCATCAGAGACAGAAGAAGGGGGGAGAGTGGAAATCTGACTTAAGAAAGAGGGCAAAAAAAGGAGAGAGAAAAGGGAGAGATAGTGAAAGAATAAGGAAAGAAAGAAAGAAAGAAAGAAAGAAAGAAAGAAAAAAAGACTCTTCAGACTAGTTTGCTCAAAATTTAAGGTGAGCCATCTATTGATGTCCCAATGTCTTCAAAAAAAGTGCATAAATAGCAATAGCAATAGCAGTTAGACTTATATACCGCTTCATAGGGCTTTCAGACCTCTCTAAGCGGTTTACAAAGTCAGCATATCGCCCCCACAGTCTGGTTCCTCATTTCACCCACCTCGGAAGGATGGAAGGCTGAGTCAACCTTGAGCCAGTGAGATTAGAACCACTGAACTTCAGATAAAAGTCAGCTGAAGTGGCCTGCAGTACTGCACCCTAATCACTGCGCCACCTCAGCTCAAAAGAAGACATAAGGTAAGAAAAGAAAAAAACCCAAAAAAGAAAAAAACAAGGATGCTTCAAGCCACAAAAAAAGAAAAAGAATGTAAGTAGTGAAAAAGTCAAAAAGGATAATAATAAAAAAAGAAAAAAGTCAATATCAATATCTCCCCAGCAGAATAATATGAAAGTAATGTTAAAAAAGAAAATGCCACCAAGCTAAAACAAATAGTCTTTTCAGACTCCCCCCCCCAAGATAAAAGTCTTTCCAAGGTCATTCTCAGCCTCCTTTGCCGCTTTGTTATTTAGTCTGAGACAAAGTTCCAGATAAGAAAGAGCAGCAGCTGTGTAAATAAAGTCTTTTTTTTTAAAAAAGCCAGATAGATTACAGGGAAAATTTTGGTAACAATATTTCAAGTCCGCTAGATGGCAATATTAGCTTGTATTAACTTGTTAGCTTCCATTAACTCAGTATTAAAGCTTCCGTAACTTCTTTGTTTACAGAAAATTACTAATTATTGAAACACAACCAAAAAGCTAAAAAAAACAACCCCAGATCTTCAGAGCACTTTAAGTTTAAATTCAATGTCCCCACAAGGTCCAAAGTTAAAGATATCAATGGTAAAAAGAAAAACACAGAGAGCCGATTTGAATTGCAAGAAAGTCGAGCCCGGTTTCCAAAGATAAAAAGAGAAACAGAAAAAAGAATCCTTCAATTGGCAAAGCTTATACCCACCGCTTTTCTCACTAGTCAGCCTTATTTTAAACTAAGTTTCCAAATTTAGAGTGTTCTCTTTCCAATAAAAAAAGATTTTAAAGCTCTCACCAAATGACATGCTCTTATCCAGTCTCTTTAGGGCTGTCAGCAGTTTCAGTAGCCTTGCAGCTAATCTGGAAATCATTGGCAAAGAGGGTTTTTCCTGGGTCCCCAGAGACTTTGTGGGTGTCTCTGGGACCACTAGGTCTCCCCCTACCTTTCACTGTCTCTTCGGGACAGCTTGGGTCCAAAAAGAAACATCCAGATGATCCGGTTTAGATGGACATTCAGGAGCAGCCTGAAAGTCCGTCTTCACACTGCTAAGCCCACTGTTCCCTCTAAGGTGCGCAGCTGCGCGGGCGCGCACATGGCAAGAAACCCCCGCGCAGAGGTTTCTAACTGCCGCGCAGATTTCTTTCAAAGTAAACGTAGGGAAGTCCTTTGTAGGCAGCTAGAACTGGCCGCCCGCAAAGGACCTCCCCAAACTTGTTTCAGCGGCAGCTCTCAGCCTGGGCGGCAGCGTCATGCAGGCTGTGGAAGGAGGGGGAGGAGGAGGGAACCAAAGAGAGGCTTTTACCGAGTCTGCGCCCCACAGCCAGGACCGTCCTTGCGCCTCAAGCCGCATTTCTTCCTGCAAAGCCCTTCTGGCGTCAAACGGAACTCTCGGGTTGCCCGAAGGGCTTTGCAGGAAGAAACGTGGCTTGAGGCGCAAGGACGGTCCTGGCTGTGGGGCGCAGACCTGGTAAAAGCCTCTCTTTGGTTCCCTTCTCCTCCTCCTCCTCCTCCTCCTTCTTTCTGGAGCCCCTTCCTCAAAGATTTGGTACCAAAGCAATGGCAGTGAGGAAGTTGTGTCTTTTGGATTTTGCACTGTTGTCTTTTCAATGGTTCTCAGACTGGTTGAACCTTTAGCAGCTGGGGTGATATTCTTTACTGTTAAGGTTACAATTGGATGTGTTGGACGAATCTTAAAAGATGAAACTTTTATTAAAACATTTGACTTAACTAAAAGCGTCTTCCTTTTTCTTCTTCTTAAATATGATTTATTTATTTATTTTTACTTCAGAAGTTTGATGACCGTTGTACAAACTAATCCAACCTAAATGTAGAGGAGGAGAAGAAGGGGGGGGATTTAAAAAGAGCAGAGGAAAAAGAAAAGACAGCATGAAGAAAACATAAAGAAAGGGATGGGAGGGAGGGAAGGAAGGAAGGCACTTTATGTTGAAACAGAAAATATTATATAAGGAAGAAAATGGAAATAACTTAGGAAGGAAGGAAGGAAGGAAGGAAGGAAGGAAGGAAGGAAGGAAGGAAGGAAGGAATTGCACTTAATATTGAAGGAAAAGAGAATGAAGGAAAAAGTATTGGAAGGATTGAAAGAAGGAAGGAGGAACAAAGAATTACACTTAATATTGAAATGGAAAAGAAAATATAATGAATGAAAGAAGAAGTATAGGAAGGAAGGGAAGGAAGGAAGGAAGGAAGGAAGGAAGGAAGAAACAAAGACTGTTGAAACAGAAAAGATAATATAAGGAAGAAAATGGAAAGACGTATAGGAAGGAAGGAAGGAAGGAAGGAAGGAAAAAAGGAAGACAATGTTGAAATGGAAAAGAATATAAGGAAGAAAATGGAAAAAAGTATAGGAAGAAAGGAAGAAATGTACTTAATATTGAAACAGACAAGGGAATGAAGGAAAAAATATTGGAAGGATTGAAAGAAGGAAGGAAGAATGGAAGGAAGAAAGACAATGTTGAAATGGAAAAGAATATAAGGAAAAAAATGGAAAAATGTTAGGAAGGAAGAATTACACTTAATATTGAAACAATTGAATATAATGAAGGAAAAGGAAACAGGAATAAGGGAGGGACGGAGGACTTCACCTCCCAGAATTTCCCTGGCTGAAGAATTCTGGGAACTGAAGTCCACCCCTCGTAAAGTGACCAAGGCTGGGAAAAGAATCCGCACTAGGGACAATGCAAGCTATGCTTCACCCCGTCAGTCCATCTTAGCGTGCAAGAAAGACATCAGACAACGGCATAGTTGCTATGGTAGCATTTGGCTATGCGCAGCGATGCTCTCCTGGTCTTTATGGGTGGGAGGGGGGCAGTTGAGCTGTGATGCTAATCCCCTCGTGGGAACACAGAGGGTGGGAGAAGAGAACCAAAGAACTTCAAACTCCAAGGTTCTGGAGTGGAGAATAAGGGGATCAACTTTGTCTAAATGATATTGACATATAAAGAACGGTTGTAGGAACTGGGTATGTCCAGTTTGATGAAAAGAAGGACTAGGGGAGACATGATAGCAGTCTTCCAATATCTCAGGGGTTGCTCCAAAGAAGAGGGAGTCAAACTATTCTCCAAGGCACCTGAAGGCTGGACAAGAAGCAATGGATGGAAACTAATCAAGGAGAGAAGCAACCTAGAACTAAGGATAAATTTCCTGACAGTGAGAACAATTAACCAATGGACCAACTTGCCTCCAGAAGTTGGGAATGCTCCAACATTGGAAGTTTTAAAGAAGATTTTGGATAACCGTTTGTCTTAAGTAGTGTAGGGTTTCCTGCCTAGGCAGGGGGTTGGACTAGAAGACCTCCAAGGTCCCTTCTGTCATTCTATTCTACGATTAGGGGACTGGAGGCTAAAACATATGAAGAATGGTTGCAAGAACTGGGTATAATGAAAAGAAGGAATTGGGGAGACATGATAGCAGTCTTCCAATATCTCAGGGGTTGCCACAAAAAAGAGGGAGTCAAGCTATTCTCCAAAGCACCTGAGAGCAGGACAAGAAGCAATGGGTGGAAACTAATCAAGGAGAGAAGAAACTTAGAACTAAGGAGAAAATTCCTAACAGTTAAAACAATTAACGGAACAGCTTGCCTCCAGAAGTTGTGAATGCCCCAACACTGGAAGTCTTTAAGAAGATGTGGGATAGCCATTTGTCTTAAGTGGTGTAGGGTTTCCTGCCTAAGCAGGGAGTTGGACTAGAAGACCTCCAAGGTCCCTTCCAATTCTATTTCTATTGTATTCTCTATATTCTATTCTTTCTCTATTCTATTCTAATCTCTTCTGAACTAAATGTTTATCTAGAACTCAAATAAATAGCTGCTTTTTGGTTTTATTTTTTTTAAAATATTTATCAGTCTCTCTTTTATTCCATACTTCTGGTTGAAAGACTATTCTATGTCATGCTAAACAAATGCATACTCTAGTGGCGGCGGGAGCTCGTTGGCATCTTCAGCAGCAGCCCTGCCTCCTGTGAAAAAACCGAAGATGGAGCAGATCCACGCAGATGACGTTGCTGCAACATGACTGGAGGAGGAATTCTGGGAGTTGAAGTCCACAAGGCTTAAAGCTGTCAGGTTTGAAGATCCCTGGGGTTTTTTTCCTAAAGGGTTAGGGGTGCGAGGGTCTTGTAACTTGACAGCTTTAAGACTTGCACGCTTCGATGCCAGAGTTTCTGAGCCAACATTTTGGTTGCTAAGCAGGACCGTTGTTAAGTGATACTGATATTATATAACACTTTTAATTAAGCAGGTACCTTGAATAAACATAACTTTGAGTTTCAAATAATACTGATTTCGTTGTTCGTTCAGGTGCTCAGGCATGAAAATGTGCCGCTCAAACACTATACTTTTCCGCTCACACTGAAAAAAAATTAGAGGGAACATTGGCAAAGCCCCGCCTTCTTCTCCCTTGGTCCTCGCCTTCTACATTTATTCGTAACTATAATTGGACTCCTTCGCAGCTGCTGAGGCCTCCTTTGGGAGAAGAGTTTTGCAGCGAGTTCTCGTGACTCCTGAACAACAGGACCTTTTTTCTTCCCACCCTGGGACTATATAGTTGGGTATATCCCATGCTTGGACACTCCAAGCAGCGCGTAGGAGAATGACCATTGGCTTACCTGAATGGTCGTTCTCTAGGCACTATGGGAGTGTCCAACCTCACTACGGGGTAGTCTAGTGGAGTTGTGTTATCACTTCCGAAGACATAGTTCACCTTCTTACGATGTTCCCCAATGACTTCTGTCATGTATTTTCTCCAAAATGTTTCTCATGATTGATTTGTTCACTCTCTGCAATCCATTGCTTGTAATCTATTTTCCCTCCATCTTTTTAGCCCGCTCTTCAGCCATCTTCTTTTCTTCTTCATTAGTAAAACAGGGTGAGATATCCCAGTCCAAAGTTGGAATGAGAACAAACACCTCCTCCCTCATTTGTGCTGCCTCCTTGGCTGTCTCATCAGCTAGCCTGTTTCCATAACAAGCTTTGAACCCCCCTTCTTGTGAGCTTCCACATGTATTTCCCACCCAGACAGCAGGCTGCATTTGCAATGGGGGAGGTGTTTGTGGAAGGCAGTAGGAGAATGGGGGGATGGCGAAGGAGCTGCTTTCAAGCCATTGGGAAAGATATACAATCCAACTTCTGTGTGTGTGCGCGCCCAGCTTCACTGACTGCAGGCTATATCGAACTACACAAGGGAGGGAGGGAGCGAAGGAGAGAGCGTGAATGAGGGCCGGGGCCCTTCTCTTCAGCCTTTGCCCAAAGCCCTGCACCGCATCAGGAGGATGAAGTTTGAATTCTCCCCCCCCCCACGTGTACCTTTTCCAGCTGCTTCAGAAAGGGCTTCAATGCCGCTCTTGCCTCGGTTACTCTGAAGAAGCCCCTCCCTTGCTTCCCATAGTGATGTGTACCAGCTGGAACCCACCTCTGGATCAGGCACAGAAGAGACTGCCTATAGAAATTTCTTGAATTCCCTTTCCCACTCATATCAGAGAGATTGGAGAGAAAGGGTTTACAAGAGAGTAAGCACACAGTAGGGAATTCACTAGTCCTGTTTATATAGGTTTATTGGGACTGCTGGCATCAGCACATCATTTTTGAAATATCTTTCCTATTGTGTACTGGCTCACTACCTTTCCCTCCTGTGAATGTAAATACAAAGATTTTCCTTTTTGCTAATTATCCCAGTGCCAGAATGAGCATGTCAAAGGATATGGGAGTATGGAAAAAGAAAGCACAATTGTGGTCATGTGTTTTCTCACAGTGACAGTTTGCTCAAGTAGCGCTATTGATCTCAATTGTAATTGCTAAATGAAAGCTACCAGTATGTGAGTCATAGCCTTTGCCTCAAACAGTTTCAATTCTTCTTTTTCATTCATTGCATTGGGCATGAATAAAACTCAATATTTCTATGAGTTCCTCAGTGCTAATTATTTTATGAATCTATATGATTTTCTCCAATAACCAGTAGCCTTAAGGACCATCGTTATGTATTTGTAGCTTAATCTTGTTCAATTTTGTATCCTGAAAGACATCACTTATATTTTTATGCTTTTTAGCAAAGACCATTACTTTTGTTCTTTTGGTAATTAATTGCCAACTGTTGTATTTTTCAGTAATCAGCCAATATTCTAAGAAGACTGTTGAAGGCTGAGATTTGTGGGGTAATAAATGCAGTTATGGCTGAATGCACACACACAAACAGACATTTATGTCTATAATATCAGAATTTGACATTTGTGTATTTCAAATCTTTGCAGGTTGCCTGCCTTACTTATATAGCAAGCAATTTTCTAAACTGCAGAACAGAATCCATACGATGGGGCACTGCACATGCAAGTATTGTACCCTATCAGGTGAGTTAATGGCTTGTTGAAAGCTAAGTCTGTTTTCTTCATTTTGTCTTTATGTTACATTTTGGAATCAATTTCTTGTCTGAAATTGTCTCTCATCTACATATTGCAGATTGTGCATATATACCGTACACAAATTGTAATAGGTTATTAAGAAGAACTTGAATTTGAATTACTGAAATGGTTAATTGTAGTGAGATAAAGTTTATGATCTTTGATATTTTTATGCCTGTATAAAACCACCATATTTTATATCTTATTTAAGTAGTTATTTTCATTCTATAGATTTAACAAATAGAAAAGGTAGGTGTATTCCTTTTTATTAGTTTATAACATAAAATACAAAAATAAATCATTGGAAAAGTAGGGAAGGGAGAAGGGAAAAAGAAAGAAAGAAAAGGCATTGACATCTGACTCCCTTTGGTGCAGTAGAATAAGAAGTAACACTGAACTTCAATTTTTTACTTTTATAATAAACTAGCCATTTCTATAACAACAAGTCTATCTAATCAGTAAAATCCAAAATCAAAGTTTCATATTTTTCTGCCTCAAGCACAAAGTTTACAAAGTTTTTTTCTTTTATCAAAGCAGTCAATTTAGCCATCTCTGCTGACTCCAATCAGCTTCTGAAGCCATTTTTCCATTATGGGGATTGACATGTCCTTCCATTTTTGTGCACAAAGTAATCTTGCTGCTGTCAACATGTATAATCAACATTCCAAAAAAAAAATGTCTCTTTTTCCATTGAACCCAAGGAAAAATTTCTGGTTTTATTTTTATATTTGCTTTGAGAATCTTCTCTATTAGAATATAAATCCTACTCCAATATTTCTGTGCTTTATCACATGTCCACCATAAGTAGCAATAGACTTATATACTGCTTTACAGTACTTTATATCCCTCTCTAAGCAGTTTACAGAGTCAGCATATTGTCCCCAACAATTTGGGTTCTGTTTTACTTACCTTGGAAGGATAGAAGGTTGAGCCAACATTGAGCTTGGTGAGATTTGAACTGCCAAATTGTAGCAGTCAGCAGAAGTAGCCTGCACTACTGCACTCTAACCACTAAGCCATTGTGGCTCAAATGATAAAAGTCCCATTCTTTACATCTGCATTTCCAACATTCATTTGAAATACCTTTATATATTTTTGATAACTTATCTGGTGTTAAATAGCAGCAATATATCATCTTACAATTTTAAAAAAATGTAATTTAATATAAATTTTAAACCTTTAGCTCATATTTTCTCCCATTGTTCAAGCTTTACAAAGTTCTTTGCCCACTAAAAAGGTAGCTGTACTCCATAAAGGTTTTGAAAGGCTCATCAATGGTTTTCATTGAATCATTTAAAGGTGATGATTTTATTTAATATTGTAAGATTTTTTTGTGGCAGGGTTATCAAAAGAATAGCATCTCTTAAAAGCACATGTTTAAAAGAGCAAAACCTTTATGTCTAAAATATTAATATTCAAAAATGTATTGTAATTAGTAAATCTTGCTTTTATTTTTTAACAAAATTTTATTTCTATCTATATAACTTCCACAGTCATTGTTTTGCCCCCAATGTTCTTCCCACTCCTGTGAGGAAAGTCATGAAAAAAAATCTAAATTGCCTCCTGATGATATACAGATGAAAAGTCTGCATTTAATTAAATTGCTTTTAATTGTAATTTCAATTTAATTGTAAACATACCAGGGAATAGACAATTGGGTGTCATCCAGAAACTAACAAAGTCCCTTGACATCAACCAGCTGTCTGGAATTGGTTTAACTGAAGTCTCCCAAAAGTTTGGAAGACATCAACTTGGCCTACCCCTGAAACACTTTGACTTCTAATTGTGACATATAAACAATTAGAACTATTATGAAATTCATGATGTATATGCTTAAAAAAAAGACTTACCTGAAGTTTATTCAGGAGATTTATATTCCTGTGACAGCATTTAGAATTTTAAGATTTAAAATTTTAAGAACTTAAAACAGGATTATATCTGATTAATATTTGAATGGGGAATATTAGGAAATCCCAAGGAGGTAAACTAGACTTTTGATAGTTAAAAATCATTTCTAGAAGGAGACAGTGGTAAATCACTTTAGTATCATTGTGGAACTATGAAGTTGAACTCGTAGTCTTAAAATGATAATGCTGAATTTTAAGATCATTTGCTAGAATTGTCAGGCAACCCTCTAAAAAAATCCTTATTTATTTTTAAACATTTTGCTTCAATCTTCTACTGTAATTAATTCTAAACACAAAATCTGTTGATATAAAATTGAAACAGAATATAGTCTGAAATGTTTTAAGTTTCCCTGCACTATTCATCAGATGTAATTATTAAAAAGGAAGGACATGAAAAGGGGAGGCAACATTTTAAAAACCAGGCAATATTATATTTGTAAATATCTATGACCTCTTCATTTTCAGAACTGTGGAAATAGAAATAAGGACCTATTTTTCTTTGTCTCTTTAACTTGATTAAATACTGCCAAAAGCATTAATTCTCCATCAGGAAATTAATTCTGGTGTAAAATACAGGCACTAAAATGTATTTTTTGACATAAGAGAGCCATAATTGAAGTATAATGAATGATTATGTTCTATGATGATAGTTGACCAGCTGCTCTAAGGCTGTAAACCGAGATGATGAAATGAGAATGAGTCAGCAAGGTTATTGCCACTTTAAGAAGCTGTCTATATAAGGGAAGCCATGTGAGGGTGTCTCTCTCTGCGTGCTTCCGTGTTATAGTTGACAATTGATTGATTGCCTAGTTTTGCCTAGTAGAAGTGTTTGTGTGTGTGTGTGTGTGTATGCCTTGTAGATAAACCACTGTTTGAAAGACAAAACTTCTGTCTACTGTATTTTGCTTTGGGTTGTCTCGAAATAGTAGTCACACTGTGCACACTTTGAGAAATTTGCACCTTAATTCAGGAGGTATAGATTGAGTCAATATGCACTAGAATAATTAGGAAAAATAAAATTTCTAATTAAACATCATTATATCAACAGGTGATTTATTAATGGTTGAGTGAATTTGTGACCAGTCAATGTACAAGAAAGACTGATGTCTTCGGTGTACAGTCACAATATATTTGAGCTATAATTCCCAAAGATATGATTGATTATCTTTTTGCTTCCTGAAATATGATTCAATGAGAAAACATTTTATTCTTTTTTATAGTCATTTATTTGCAACATTTTGCAATGGTTCAGCATGGCTTAAAATAAATATATAAAATAAAATCACTTCTCATCAAAATTCTAAAAGAAAATTAAACTCTTGTTTTTGCCTGAAATTATAATAAAAATTGCCAAGATATGCATTCAGAAAAGTTTTAAATATCCATTATGAAAGATAAGGATTTTACAATGATACTTCAACTATGTCTGAATATCATTAAATCATAGAGGACTGAGAAACATTTGGGAATTTTTAAAAACAAATATTGGGAGTTGTAAGAAAATCAATATTTACAACATCTATACATGACAGTACTCAAAAGTTTATAAGAAAACTAACCAATATCATCTCCCTTTGTTTACTTTTTAAAATATGTTTCCAATTAGCAAATGTATTTTTTACTAATTATTCTTAATTTTAATGGATACATTTGTTTTATCCAGAAAATGTTCTTTTAATCCAATTTCATTGAAGTGAAAAGGTTTATTGGAAAACTAAGAGAAACTATGTGCTTTGTCGCCTATGAGTTGCTTTTTGGCCTAGAATTTACAGTGCTATTTTATATGATGTATGTTATTTTAGTAGTATTTCTTTTCTAATGTAGCTTTGTGCAGTACTACAGCCTTACTCATTTGATGCAATTATAGCTATTGTGAACTATTCTTTAGAGGAATAGGAAACTAAAATTAATTACATCTAAGCATCGTGATTAGGTCACCTCACCTGCTGGTTGGTTGTGCCAGTCATGGTGTTGTCGTTTGGTGGTAACTTGAGCAGCTATTTGGATAGAGGGAATGATGGCATCCACCACCTGCTCCCGTTCGCATTTCTACTGGGGCATGCGGGAGAAGGCGTCAGCTAGAAAGTTCCTCTGCCCTGGAATATGTTTTAGTACGAAGTCGAAGCGGTTGAAATATTGAGCCCATCGGACTTATTGGGGGTCCTAAGAGCCTCCAGATTCTTATGGTCAGTCCAGACTTTGAACAGTTTCAGATTAGCAGTGCCCATCTCACTGCGAAAGCCTCCTTTTCCCATGCAGCCCATCGTCTCTCTGTGTCTGTGAACTTGAGGGAGGTGTAGGCACAGGGTTGTAGGTTTCCTTGGTTGTTTCTTTGGAGTAGCACCGCTCCCACTGCCATGTCACTGGTATCTGCTTGGATCACGAAGGGTTGCTTGGGGTCAGGATGCTTCAGCACCGGTTCCTTTGCAAACATTTCTTTTAGTGTCTCGAATGCCTTTTGGCAGCTTAGATCTCACTGTAGAGGTTGTCCCGGGCGAGGTTTTGTTTCTGGGCTCCCTGTCTTCAAGAGGTCTGTCAGGGGTTTGGCGATCTTCATAAAGGAGGGTATGAATTGCCTATAGAAGTTCACAAATCCTAGGAAGCTTTGTAGCTGTCTGTGAGTGCGAGGGGGTTGCCAGCTTAGGATGGCTTGCATTTTGGCTGGGTCCATCTCTATTCCCTCATTTGACACTCGGTAGCCTAGGTAGTCTAGTTGCTCATGGTGGAATTCATATTTTGATATCTTGACGTACAGGTTGGCTGCCAGAAGTTTTTCCAATACTTGGCGGACCAGGGGTATGTGGTTGTCCATGGTCTCAGTGTAGATGAGGATGTTAATCAGGTAGATGAGGACCCCCTTGTACAGGTGCTCATGCAGCACCTCGTTTATTAACTGCATGAACACTACTGGGGCTCCCTGTAGTCCGAAAGGCATAACTTTGAATTAGAAGCTCCCTAGGGGGCAATTGAACACTGTTTTCCGTTCATCTCCTTCCCTAATCTGTATTCGGTACTATGCCTCTCTGAGGTCTAATTTTGTGAGGACTTTTCGCTTGGCCAAGTGAGATAGTATATCTTTCATGAGGGTGAGCGGGTATAGGTTGTCTATGCACATGGCATTTATCCCTCGAAAGTCCACACATAGTCTCATAGTTCCGTCTTTTTTCTCTTTGAAGGGGACTGGCGCTGCAACCCCTGACTTGGCTGGCTCGATGATCCCTCGTGCTAGGTTTTTGTCTATGTATTTATGCATTTCTTGCATTTCCCGGGGCATCATGGTGTACAGCTTGGGTTTGGGTAGTTTTGCCCCCGGGATGATTTCGATGGTACAATCATTTTATGGGCTATTATGAATCAAATTACTTCCCAGTGATCCACTAGCTCTAGTCTCACTGGTTCGGTCAGGTGGGTGGCATAGGCTCCCCCCATTAGGGACCTGTCAAGCTGTTCAAACCGGATTGGATGGGCCAGTCTTTTTGCTCTGATCCTCAGTTTCAGGACTGGTCAGGTTGATCAAGCATCTAGTGCAGCCTGAGTCTATTAGGGCTTGAAAATTTCCCTGGCTACCTGTTTTTGGGGCTTTGAGGCGTATTGGAAAAAGGAAAGGGCGAATTGGTCCTCTCACCATTGGTTCATTTTCGCCCTTGTCATCACTGTCGTAGGATTCTGGTGACTGGTCATTGTTGCCTTGGGTTTCTCCTGCTTCATCTGGTTGGGAAGGGACCTCTGCAGCCTGGAAAGCCTGGCCCATCCCCTTGCATCTGTAGCATTTCAGTGGACTTCGAGGGAGGGCTAGTCTCAGGGCCCGCTGTGGTGCTGTGGTTCCCCATCAGCTGGGTGGTTTCAGGTCAGGTTGGCCTCTCTCTTTTGTGTCCAGTTGCTTTTTCATGTCATTGGCGTGCAGCCTGCTGTCAACTTTTATTGCTACTTGGAACCACTCTAAGAGTCAGTTTGGAATTTCATGGTAGGCAGTTACTTGGGCAATCTGCTGGTCCCGACTTGTTCTGAAAAAATATACTAACAGATAAAGGGGGTAGCCTTCCAATGACTCTCCTAAATTCACAGATGTGCTCTTTGATCGGGCAGCCCCTTTGCTTTAGGTCACTGAGTTCATCTTCCACATATGGGTCCTCCTCCACCTCCTCAAATCTGGCTCTAGCAGTTGTAGGAAGCCATCTACGCCTTGCAGTTGGTGGGCTCTCCTCTTGTGGAGGGCTGCTAGCCATTCCCTTGCTTCTCCCTCTAGTCCCTCTGCGATAGTATTCACTATGGCTCTGGGGGCTGAGTAGAGATGTCCATAGCATTCCAGGTGGGCCTCAGCTGAGTCAAGGAATAGGGCTAACTGGTCTGAGTTCCCATCAAACTTTCCTCTGAATCGGGGTGGTTCAATCAGCAGTGCCCTTCCCTACTCCTGTCGGCCTCTGTATGCTTATGTTTGATATGTCAAAAGATACTCCTCAGTTCTAGTTTGAAGGGAGAGTGGAGATTGTCTGCCCTGGGCAGCCTGCCTGCTACGTGGGAAAGGCACTGGCTTAATCTTCCTTCTAATGGATGGAGAAGTGGGGCTGCATTCCCATGTGCTTCTCGTCACCTCAAGAGGATCCACTGCTCCTCCCCTCTCTTTTGGCATGCATACTGGGCTTTCTTCATGGAGGGTGATCCAGTCAAATTCCTCCCTCCGTTGCTCTATGGAATTCCCAGGGGCTCCATTTGGGGCTTTGGGGGCCTGGCTTGATTCCAGTCCAACATCCACTCCACTCTTCCCAGCTTGCTTAGGGCCTTTCCCTTTTTCTGGGTATAGGGGTGGGGTAGGGGCTCAGCTTTACCTGTTTTTAGGTGTTGATTACTTATCTCCTCTTGCTTCGCTCATCTCAGCTTTGATGTCTGATGGCTGCTCTCCAGTTCTGTTCGGATAGCTGGCCTTTTGCCATGGTCTTCTGAGTTACCCCTTGGCACCCCGATATTTAAAAAAAGATGGCTGTCTGTAAAGTACCCTAACGATGCCTGATTCATAATAAGTTACCCAATATTGTAATACAAAAAGCAGTGATTTATTAACAGCTTCATTAGGCATTTTTCATTAGGCATTTCTTATTCGCAGCTATCTTTTTTGCTTTATCTGCTTTTGAACTTTGCCCATGTTTCTATCCTCCCTTCAGCCTGTCATCTTATTCAATAGCTCCATTCCTTTCAACCCAGCAACTGTAATCTGAGATCCAGATCCGGCGCCACTCTGCATGGAATGTCAACACAGAAAGTTGACATATTCCTTTTTTTGCTTTTTTAGATTATGAGATAATATCTACATTGTGATGCTTTGGAAGCCTGTCAGATATAGTAGGTCCAGAATAGATTAGCTAGATTTTTAGCTAGATTTTGACTGGATTTAAAAGATCATAAAACATAAAACAATACTTGCATTATGGGTATATTGATAGCATTGAATTTACATTGATTCATATCCCACCCTTTATTCAGGAGCATAAGACAGTATATATAGGGGCCCCTTTCCCCACAACAATGCTCTGAGGTAGGTTGGATTGGCCCTTTGTCAGCCCAACCTACTAGAGAGCATTGTTGTGGGGAAAGGGGCCGCTATATATACTCTCTTTTGAGCTTCCAAATTGAGATTAGAATCTGGATTAATACCTTATCTCTACATAGCAGCTATTAATTTATTTCAGTGTATGATCCAAATTATGTTAAAGCCACAAATAATTTATGACCAAAATATCTATAAAACTACTAAATTCCCATTAACCCTCCTGATCTAAGAGTAAGAACATTAGAAATTGCAGCAGACTTCTATCTATACCTTCACAAGCTGTTGCCATTTTGTGGAAATCCTTACTGTCCAGATTGGTTTTTGTCTTTTTTGGGATAAAGAGGAGCCCTAGTTGTTCCCACAGTGGCATCTGATTTTTTTGCAATAGATTTTCTGACTGGCTGTCATATTTCTACATTGATTTTTTAAGTGGGTGTTTGTGTTAAACAAATGCATAGTGGGCTATTTTTAGTCTTGATTTTAATGCATTATAAAATATTTTTATTTGTTCATCCATCTCTTTAACTATGCTAATATTTTCTTTTTTTTTATAATAAATGTTTTTTAATTTTAATTGAAACAAGTACAGCATCTTTCTTTACATCTGTAGAAAATGTATCAATCGATTACAGATCCTCCACAGTCAACAAACATAACTCATATTAACTCAAGCATTATTATATATCCATTTTCATTTGACTGTAATTATTATTTAAAAATATTAATACAAGTAATAATCTTGAACAATACCTGCCCACACCAGTGGGGAAAAAAAATCAAAAAGAAAAGGCAAAAAAAAAATAAAACAAAAAAAGACAAAGACGACAAAGGACAAGGCAGGGAAAAACAAAACAAAACACAGGTATCTATTATAAAAAGAAGAAGTATACCAGCTGGTTACAACATGCTTTGGTGCTTCTCTTCCATTAACTCATATTAATTCAAGTATCTTGACTCAAATGTTTACCATATTAACATCATTATACCTCCAGTTTTAATTACCTATAGTTATTTAAACATCCTTCATCCTTAGCTATGCCAAAGAATTAATCCATAACACATGCTGCCATTTCATTTACTTACTTGTCAAATCCTCATATCCTATTTTAGCTGAACATCCATAATATTTAATTATATCATATATCATAACATTTTCCCAGTATTGATTAACATTTGATTGTATGTATTTTATTTAGTTTTTATAATAGTGATAATTATTGTAATTGATACTCTTTATGTATAATCCAAAAATATTTTCTCATATCCAATTGTTATTTATCATATCGACTCCACATTATATACATTACTATCAATATCAATTATTATTCAGCTATATCTGTTACAAAGAGAGCAATTAGGTTTAGCTAGATTTCAATTGTATTCTTCAGTCTATCAGCCAATTCCACATTATATACATTACCATCAATGTCAATTATTATTCAGCTATATCTATTACAAATTAAAGTAATCAGATTTAGCTAATTTTAAGTTGTATTCTTCCATCTGTCAGCCTGTGTCCCTCCAACAACAAAATTTTCTCAATCCAGTTGCCATTCGTTGGATAAATTTACCAAATGTTTTTATAAGCAAGTCCAGACAAAGATATCTTCGCACCTTTTGGCTCTGAATGTCAGTGATGAAATAATAATGTTGTCCCGGGCTTGTAAAACTTTTCAAATTGACTTTAATTCTCAAGGGTGGAGTTTTCATTTCTCCTGCACTCTGTCTCTTTAAATGAATCTTCTTTATAGCTCCCCCCCCTCCTTTCTTCCTCTGAGATAGACCAGACGCCATTTCTCACATTTTCCATTTGTATTTCAGGAACATTCAAACATTCAACGATCTCAGTTTTTCCTTCATATTTTAAAATCAGATGATCCAATTTTCTTTCCAATCTCTGAAAAGAGTCAAAAAGCTCTTGACATGCGGAAAAAAGAATCTGGAGTGAGACCTTAGAAGTATTTTCAGACGCCATGATGCGTCGTAGTCAGAAATTGCAAGTAAAGACACGCTGGAAACTGTGCAATCTTATCTGATCGTAAACACAGCCAAGTAATAAAAATGTCAGATCGTGAAGGGCTAATTAGTAGGAAGTTGACTTTACGATCCACTTAGAAAGAGTCAGTGGGGAGGGCTGCCGAAGCGTTCCTTGAAGCGTTTAAGAAATAAAGTAGCCACCAGCCATAAATCCATTAAAAAAAGACCAATTCGCCGCTAGATTCTTCTATTTTTTGGTTTCAATTAGCTTAAGCTTTTAGTGTGGACAGTCTCTCTTGAATAATAAAATCAGCTTACCAGATGACATCACTTCTGCCATTCTTAGGGGCAACCTGCAGTTTCAGTTAGCACGCAGCTAATCCAGAAAGGAATTGGCACGAGGGGTTAATACCCCCCCTGAGACTTTGCGAATGTCTCTGAGGTCCTGGGTCTCCCCCCACCTTCACTGTCGTCTCCGGGACAGCTAGGGTCCAAAGAACCCGTCCAAAAATCCTTCGGAATAGAGGAATTTCAGGAATAGCCTGAAACTCCGTCTTCTCACTGCTAAGCCCCGCCTTCTTCCCCAACTATGCTAATATTTTCTTATCTCTCCTGTAGAAGTGTACATTTCTTGCCCGGCCCCTCTTTGGATATTTAATTTATGTGTAATACAACTGATATTAAACATATACTCTGGAATATGCCTAAACCTCTCACCAGCACTCTCACTCTGAGGAGAACTGATGACTTCCATTTGAAGATTTCGGTTGCAGTGCTTACCTTTTTTTTATCAGGAAATAACTTCACTTTATGTATTTCTATAATAAGCTGTTCAGACCCTTTACAAATTCTTAGCAGAAGATGATGGTTGAAATCTGAAATGCTTTCCTCCTCATCAGCAATGAATTAATTTGTTAAGATGCTATATTCTATTTCTGTCATTAAATAGCAAGAATAAATAGTAAAAATAATAAAATTAAACACTGCATAATTGTCCCTATATGGAGAAATGAAAGAATGAAAACATACAGTACATGGTTAAAATGGTAAATATTAGAAGACACTTTTTGGACCAAATCAAATATAATTCTGGAACAGATCAAAATTTCTTCTGGTCTGTTTCAACAATAACTAGTCAGATTCAAAGAAATTTGGGAGTTTGCCAGGCAGAAAATATCTTTCTTCACTAATCATGTTATCAAAATATAAACTTTGTAGTCATTTGATCTCTGGGAAATAGAGCTAGTTTTCATATCTAAAATGTAAAAGTGAGAATTGACAGCAACAGGATTCTAGCATGTTAAACCTTCAATAACTATGCTAGATACAAATAAATAAATAAATAATACTTCCATACTGCTAAAATGTAAGATAAAAGTAATAAAAGTATTAATTAGAATCCACAGGAAAGAGGTTGAAGATATTTTGTTATTATAACATCACTGAGAAGATCAAGTTCATAATAGTTACTTATGCTTCAATAGTAAAGAATATATGCTTTGGTCTGAGAAAAAAATACAATTTTGTTATGAAGGGGGTAAAACTGATGCAGAATAAAGTGAAAGAAACTATTTTCAAATAAAAATCCATTGCTTATTATTAATACCTGAACATCTTTTAAAAGTAATTTTTGTAAAATATATTGGTATCTCCATTCTGTCTGGAAGCAGTTAATCTACTAAAAATAGTGTAAATTGAAACAGAATTGTTTCAATTAATTGAAACTGAAACAGATTACAATAATATAATAGATAACATTGTTTGAATTATACTCAGGTTTAAAGAGACTCTTTTTTCAGCCACTGTGAAAAGAGCTTATTGAAAGATGTTCAAAACTATTTTAAGGTAGCATTGTTATCTTTATTGGAATTATGTCAAACCATAAGTACTGAATCACAGTAGAATGTCTTCCGCTATTTGAACTCAAATAGATTGACAACTTTATCTGTTATCTATGGAATGATAACAATATAGTATGTTTATATATTGACTAGTGCATTTATGGCAGCTATTTTGAAAAGAAACATCTGGATCCTAAATTCTAAATAGGTTTTGGGATTTCCATTTCAAAATCATGAGTTCTGAGACAGTAACTTGTCAATAAATAATTTTTCCATTTATTTATTGAGACTTTTAGAACACTAAAACATTATATGAGAGATTGAAATTCATTTATTTGTTTGCATTTATGGGTATTATATAAAAAATTGATGTTGCTATTTATTTTTCTCCAAGGTAAATTCAGCAAAGAGCAGAAAATAACAGAGTATAACTCTTTATTCCTACATGACCAGTTAATTTTCTCCCAAAAGATAAATCTTATCCATTATGTCCTATTATTGTTTATGAGAATTTGTTCATTATCTTGGAGTTGTTTAGGGATGAGGGTCAAGGAAAGGACTAATATACCTACAACTCATCTGCTGCATGATAATAGCTGCAGTGCCCTCTTTGTTACATGTGCAAATATGACAGGTTTTTTTCTATTCATTTTTTCATGATGGTATAAATTAAGAGATTGGGTAGACATGGAATTGTGATATAAACTCTATAGGCATAAGTGAACCCAAGATACCAGTAATTTTACAGTTTAAAGATTATGCCTAAATTACTATTGTTTCCTCTTAATTATACTTCTTTTTGCAAATATCTTGACTAGAAGTAGATTTTCATGTTATATTTTGAATGCAAAAGAAGAAAATGTTCTTGAATATGTCAATTGATAGTGTGAAATACAGGGCATTCAGAAAGTATTCAGACCAGCTTCTGGTGGGCGGAGCCTGACAGGGAGTTGTTATTCTTAACAGCCTCTGGAATCTTGGCATCGTTAAACTGTTTAAACAGCAATCCATCAAGCTGTTTTGCAGTTTATTTACCCTCTCTTCGGGCTTAGAAGAGAGAGGTGAGAAGCTATGCATCGGAAGCTCTCTAATTAACCCTCTCAGCCTAAACTCTGGGAGGAAGGGGGAGGGCACCGGCAGAAGCATAGCAGCTCTGCGCCAGGGCTCATTCTGCCTTTTGTTGCAGAACGAAGGTTTTCGCTCATCCTCAGCACAAATGATTTACTGTGGACTTCAAGCCAAGCTGAACCAATATCTGTGAATATCTAATTGTATGTATAAATCCTTAGCTCCATTTGCAAAGAATTCCTTCTGCTAATTACTTGCTGAAAGTTCTGTAAAAATGGCGCCGAGCTGTGTAGGAGGGGCGTGACTCGGATAGAACTTTTGCGAAGCCTAGAAGTGATTTATTATCAAACCAAATAGCAATTGCTGTATAATTGGACTGCCTGGACTTTTTAATTGACTAAAGAAGATTAAACTTGAGATGGCTTCTAAGCAAAAATTTCCCCTCCTCCTCCCCCCGGATCAAAAAGTGCCGGAAATTCCCCAGCGCCTTCTACTAAATTACAGTCATTACTTCCTTCTACTTCTGCAGGGGACCCCTTGACAAGGGAAATTCTGCAGAAAGAATTAATTGATGCGTTAAAAAACCATGCTCTTACAATGGAAGCAAAACTTAAGGAAGAAATAGCTGCTTCTAACAAACAGATGTCTGAAGAACTTATGACATGTAATCAAATGATTAGAGGGGATTTTCTGATGGCTCTGAATTCTCTCTCTGGCTATGTATATGGACTTGAAGAAAAGTTAGAAGATCTTAGTGACTCTAATACGAACCTGGTAATGAAGATGGATGCGGTCCAGCAAAAGGTCAGCGATGCAGAAAATGAAATCATAATGTTACAGTATAGACAAATGGAATTTGCTTTAAGGATAAGGGGCCTCCCTGAAAATACACAAGAGAACCTGAAACAGACTCAGTATGGAAGGCTCAAGATTTCTACAGCAACATATTGAAGGCTGGACAACTCCCTCCCTCTAGATTTAGAGAAAGAGAACAAGAAGGATATGATGGAAAGCAAACCACTCAAGTATTAACAAGAGGGGATCAACTTGTTCTCTCAGAGGTACAAGAAGCTAAGGAACAAAGACAAGACCGTGTGGTTGGAACAGGAATTAAAAAAGCAACAAACACAAGCCACCGTTCAGGAGCCTACGGGCGTTACATCAGAAGCGGTGGGAGGAACCAGGCCAAAGGTTAAATTCCAAGATGGCTCTTAAAAAGCTTCAGGGGGCTAATGATGGCAACTAAGTTTCTAACTTGGAATGTCAATGGTTTAAATTCTCCACAGAAAAGGAAGAAAATTAACCACTATCTTAAACAATTTAAGAATGACACAATTTGTTTACAAGAAACCCATATTAGATCAACTGATCAAAAATACCTGATTAATACAAGACTTGGACAACACTTCATAGCTTCTGCCACTGAGAAGAAAAATGGTATTGGTATATACTTAAGGAAGGATTTGAAAGCTGAATTAATTGAAGCAGACCCCCATGGAAGATATATTGCAATAGATTTGGTTTTAGAAGGGAAAAAGACACTACAATTGGGAATATATGCCCCCAATCAACAACAAGATAAATTTTACAAAATGCTTCATGCTAAGTTAGTACATTGTGACTTTAGATCGTGTATATTACTGGGTGACTGGAATGGCATCATGGATACCAAGAAAGACAAGAAGGCTCTCTGCCAAAATACTCAAAAGCAAGCGAAATTACCTAAATCCTTTTTTGATATGATAGAGGATTTTGAATTGAGAGATATCTGGCGAGAAAGGAATGCAGAAGAATATCACTTTACCTTTTTCTCTGATAGACATCAATCCTTTTCTAGGATCGATTTTATACTAACAACCAATGATTTGCTTTCTAAGATAAAGAAGATGAAGATATGTTCCAGAGCCTTATCAGATCATAATCCAGTCTGGATGGAGTTGGGGGTGGGGATGCAAGTAAGAAGGTCTTGGACTGAATGAAAACTTATTTAGAGATGAGAAAAACATTAATGAATGTAAAAAGTTGCTAAAAGAATATTTTGTTTTTAATATGAACAAGGTACATCTATGGAAATGGTATGGGATGCAAGTAAAGCGTACATGAGAGGAGTTCTGATAAATATGAATAGACTACATAGACGCAAACAGGGGGAAAGGAGAATTGAACTTGAGAATGAAATTAGGAAGAGAGAGCAGGAGCTAATCTTAAACGCAGGAGACAAAAAGATTAAAGAAACAATTACATTATTAAAAGAGCAATTTAACATGTTAATGTCAGATCAGGTGGCTACCAATTTGCTATACGCAAAACACAACACTTTCTGTAATGCAAACAAATCCGGTAGGTGGTTAGCATACCTGTTTAGGAAAAAACAAAAGTGTCGTAATATATCGAAATTACATTTTAAAGGAAAGTAAGTGTATCAACAGGAAGAGATTCAAAAGGTTTTTCGTGAATTTTTTATAGGATTGTATACAAATGATAAAATTCAAAGCTTAGATAGATACTTGGATAAAGAAAAAATATCCATAGTTAAAGATGAGCAGAGGGAAAGACTGAATCAACCAATAACCTCGGGGGAAATCCTACAGGCAATTAAACAGCTAAAAGCAGGGAAAGCACCGGGTACAGATGGCTTGACAGAGGTTTATTACAAAAATTTGCAGTTAGAAATGGTAGAACCACTTAAGGAATTATTTAATAAGATCCAAGTGGAAGGGAAGATACCTCCATCTTGGAAGACCGCCTTTATATCTCTGATCCCCAAAGAAGATCAAGACCCTACTCATCCAAAAAATTATAGACCCATATCATTACTTAATATAGATTATAAAATCTTTACTAAAATGCTAGCGAACAGGTTAATGTTGGTTATTCAACAATTGATTCATAACGATCAAACAGGTTTTATTCAAGGGAGATATATGAGAACTAACGTAAGATTAATCCTTAACACATTAGAATACCTGGGGAAGAACAATCAAATCCCTATGGCGCTTATATTTTTAGATGCTGAAAAAGCCTTTGATCGAGTGAATTGGCAATTCCTACTGAAAACATTGCAAAAAATGCAAATAGGGGACCACTTTTTACAATCAATCAAAGCAATATATCAGGAACAAACAGCCCAAATCATAGTTAATGGAAGCTTAACAGATTCATTTAAAATCGAGAGAGGTACAAGGCAGGGGTGTCCCTTGTCCCCACTATTGTTTATTATAACTTTAGAATTATTGTTGAATAAAATACGGGGTTCAGGGGACCTACAGGGAATCGGGATTAGGCAGCAAGATTATAGAGTACGGGCCTTTGCGGATGACTTGGTTATAACATTAACACAACCACAGGAATCTGGTAACGTCTTAATAAATATAATTAATCAATATGGTCAAGTGTCAGGATTTAAAATAAACCTAGGGAAAACAAAGATATTAGCTATAAATATGAATACTAAACAAAGGGAAGAACTAGAAGGAACGACAGGATGTGAAATAGTTAAAAAGGTCAAATACTTAGAAGTTTATATTTCAACCTCAAATGGGAAGTTATATAAGCACAATTATGAACCACTGTGGTATAGCATACAGAGATGAAAAAATGGGAGAAATTACAGTTATCTGTTGGGAAGAATAGCAGCAGTGAAAATGAATATTTTACCTAAATTTTTATTTCTTTTTCAAATGTTACCAATACTTAAAAATGATGCAAATTTGTTAGAATGGCAGAAGGGTATTAATAAATTTGTATGGGTAGGTAAGAAGCCGAGAGTAAAACTTAAAATAATGCAGGATGTGCGTGAAAGAGGAGGCTTGAAATTACCCAATTTAAAACTATATTATGATGCAGTAGTTTTATCTATAATTAGTGATTGGATCAACTTAACAGGTGATAGAATACTCAATATTGAAGGGTATGATTTGATATATGGTTGGCATGTTTATTTGCTATATAACAAAAAGGTGGATAAGAATTTTAAAAGTCATATTTTAAGGAATGCCTTACTGCAGGTTTGGAAAAAATATCAATATAAACTAAATGATAAGTTACCTATGTGGGCTATCCCTAGACATGCAATAGAAAATATGAACATAGTACAAAAACAGGATATAATTACTTATAGGCAGCTTCTTACTGTAGAGGGAGGGAGCGGAGTTTACTAAGTTGGAGGAGGGGTGTTGGATTTTAAGGTATTATGATTGTACATGTATACTGCTATGGAATTATAAATATCATCAACAGAAAAGGGAGTTTGCTCAGAAGCTGAAATACACCAAGTAAATTAGAGGAAGAGTGGGAAGCAGAGGAGAGAAGAAAGATAGGAAGAGAGGGACAGGAGAGAGGGTGAGGGGGGAAGATGAGGTGTATAAGGAGGAGTGGTAAGGGGAGAGAGGAGAAGGAGAAAGGAAGGGGAAGTAGAGTAGAAAATGATGGAGGGAAGAAAGGATGTAGAAAGAGGGAAGAAAGTGTCGGATAAGGTATAAATATGGTGTATGAGCAGAAGAGCCAATAACTGGTTTTTTTTTTCCCTTTGGTAGTTGATGGTAAGATGAATTGATGTAATTACTTAATAATACAACATGATATTGACTATGTAATAGTATACATGTGGTTATATGCTATGAAAAAGGAAAATAAAAAATTTTCTATGCAAAAAAAAGAAAGTATTCAGACCACCCTTCACAGTGGCCTCCATAATATTCTTAAATGGAAGAAATCTGCACAACCAGGACTCTTCAAAGAGCTGGTTGCCTGGTCAAATGGAGCAATTGGAGGAGAATGGCCTTAGTAAGAGAGGTGATCAATGTTCCCTCTAATTTTTTTTCAGTGTGTGCGGAAAAGTAAAAGTGGCACATTTTCATGCCTGAGCACCTGAATTTTTTTCATAGATGTTTCACAGAGCAATTGATTTATAGGATCCGAATTGGAATGGAGAAAAATGGTTTTGTGCGTGCGTGAGTGTGTGTGTGTGTATTTGAGTGAGTGAGGGATCTGGTAAGGGAACTGTGCCTATTTAGAAAAGAAGATAAATTATTGCAAACATGATCAGTCGAAGATAAGTATGGGGACAGGTTGGGTGGTAGAGAGAAAGTGATAAAAGAGTGGGAGAGAGGGAGAGAGGAAGAAAAAAGAGGGAAGAGAGACAGAGAAAGAGAGAGAAAGTGACAGAAGAGTAGGAAAGAAGGAGAGAGAAAGAGACAAAGAGAAAGAGAGTGAGAGAGACAGAGACAAAGAGCAGAGAGAAGGGAGAAGGAGAGAGAAAGTAAAAGAAGAATGGAAAAGAAGGAGAAAGAGAAGAGTGACAAAGAGAAAGAGGATGAGAGAGACAGAGAGAGAAGAGAGGAAGAGGAAAGAGTAAGAGAGAACATCTCATTTCAACCCTGAGGTGCAAATATTCTCTTTGGTAATTTTATTTGTCCATTTACTATCCAATACTTTCATTTCTCCTTAAGTTCATCAGGAATTCCCTTCTTTTTATTGAATTTATCACAATACCTTGAGAACAACTTTTTCAGCAGAGCTTTACAGCTATTTAAAATACATAGTAATTTAGCTCAGGTTTTCAGAACATTAGTGTACTATTTATAAGTCACTAAGTGCAAAAAAACAGAATTCAGAAAGTTGGCTTCCCTTTTTGTAATTGCCTATTGCCTGCTTAATTTTCTACCTACATTTTTGATAACTAATATTCACTGTTGACCCAAGAAGCCCATCATAGAAAGAAACCCTCCCTATGAACTTTGTTGGGTTTCCATGGAATGAAGTTTGATCTTTTTCTCAACCATACAGTAGCATATTCTTTCTAAGGAGGATATAATCAAGATAGTCCATAATTGCCTATCAATCTAACAGTATGATGATTGACAATCTCTTTATATTTCAACTCTAACTCTTTCAGTCTTAAAGGTTTGGTGAGGAGAAATCCAAAAATTCTTTTAAAGAGGAAAAAAAATGCTTGCACAATTGCACCCATGGAGACATGTATATATACACAACACAGAGAGAAACAAACTTAACAAAGTGCTAAGTCTGTCCTAACTAACTAACTAACTAACTAACTAACTAACTAACTAACTAACTAACTCTCTCTCTCTCTCTCTCCTCCCTCCCTCCCTCCCTCCCTCCCTCTCCCTCTCCCTCTCCCTCTCCCTCTCCCTCTCCCTCTCCCTCTCCCTCTCCCTTTCTCTCTCTGGCAAATGGCAAATCTGAGCAGCCGCTGCTGGGAGCCCGTCCCATGCCTTCTCCCCACCCCCATACCCCTTCTCTCAGCTACTTTCTGTCTTGTGGACCTAGAACTGATTGCTGTCTCCAGGCTGGCTCTCCTCTCCTATTATCATGAAAGGTGTCTCACAAAAACCACTGCGCGGCAGTTGGAAACTGCTACATAGTGTTTTGTTGTTGCTGCCATGTGCGCAGCTGCGCAGCCACACAGCTTAGAGGGAACATTGGAGGCGATGGTCACTCTGACTGAGCACCAGAGATTCTATGTGGAGGTGGAACAGAGTTCCAGAAGGACAACTATCACTGCAGCCCTCCACCTGTATGGACTTTATGACAGAGTGGCTAGACAGAAGACTTTCCTCAATGCAAAACACATGAAAGTCTGCTTGGAGTTTGCAAAAAAAGCACCTGAAGGATTCACAGACAGTTGGGATGGAGCCAAGTATATGAATATCCTCAATGAAAACCTGTTCCGCCTGCCAATTGCGTCCCTACCTGAACCGGGAGGATCTTACAACAGTCACTCATGCCCTCGTGACCTCAAGACTGGACTACTGCAATGCGCTCTACATGGGGCAGCCCTTGAAGAGTGTTCGGAGACTCCAGCTGGTCCAGAATGCAGCCGTGCGAGCGATTGTGGGTGCACCCTGGTACACCCACGTTACACCTATCCTCCGCGAACTGCACTGGCTACCTATTGGTCTCTGGATACGCTTCAGGGTGCTAGTTATTACTTATAAAGCCCTACATGGTATTGGACCTGGGTACTTGAGAGACCGCCTTCTGCCGATTACCTCCCACAGACCCATTCGATCCCACAGATTAGGCCTCCTCCGTATTCCATCTGCCAGCCAATGTCAGCTGGTGACTACTCGGAGGAGGGCCTTCTCTGTGGCTGCCCCGGCCCTTTGGAACGAGCTCCCCATGGAGATTCGGACCCTCTCCACCCTTCAGGCCTTCCGGACGGCCGTGAAGACCTGGCTGTCCCAGCAAGCCTGGGGTTGAGTTCCCTACCCCTACTTGAATTTGCTGTGTCTGTTGTGCTTTTAAACTGTTTGTATTGTTTGTTTGTCTTTGTCTCACTTTTTGTAATTTCCCCTCCCTTGGCTTTGTTCAGCCGCCCTGAGTCTCTTCGGGGAATAGGGCGGCCTACAAATTGAATAAAATCCAAAATCCAAATCCAAATGTTCCGTGATGGTCAGATCTCAGACTCTGTTAAAGATTCATTTCCAACATGACAATGATCCTAAGTAAACAGCCAAGATAACAGAGAAGTGGTTTAGGGACAACTCTGTGAATGTCCAAGAGTGGCCCAGCCAGAGCCCTGACCTGCACATCTATTGAACATCTCTGGAGAACTGAAAATGGCTATCCATTGACAGTTGCCATCCAACCTGATTGAGAGGATTCGCAAGGAAGAATGGCTGAAAAACTTCCAATCCAGATTTGCAAAGCTTGGTGTGTCATACCCAAAAGACTCAAGGCTGTAATTGCTGCTAAAGAGGCTTCAACGAAGTATGGAGTGAAGGATCTGAATATATGTCAATGTGATGTTTGAGTTTTTTCTTTCTAATACATTTACAGACATTTCTAAAATTCTCTTTTCACTTTGTCATTATGGAGTACTGAATGTAGATTAAGGAGAAAAAATGAATTTCAACAACTGTAGAATCAGGCTGCAGGATAACAAAATTGACAATAGTGAAGGGGATCTGAATAGTTTCTGAAAGCATTGTATATAAAACTGATACATAATTGCAAACAAATACAAAGAAAACACAATTTCATAATAAATCATTACCTTTCATTAAATTCCAATCTGATCTACGTATTTTCTTTGAGGCGGCCTTTGGAAGGAAGAGCACTGTTGAAGGCAAAAGAGAATTTACCAGGTGAAGTAAAGGAGACAGTTATCTCAAAGAGACTGCCATTTCTGGCTTCATATTTTCCTTTTCATTGAATTGTTTTCTCAGTCGATTCTCTCACTTCTAGCTGTGGCAATCTTACTTTCAGATACCGGATAAACTCCGACTGGTAGCACCTAGCAAGATAATCTTTTGTGCTGTTGCTACCACCCTGTGTAATATTCTACTTTACAGGTGAGGCAGCGGCCCATTCTCCTGGCCTGCTGAAAAAAAGTTTTGCAAACCCAAAGGACCATGCACTTGTGAGGCTGTTGGGATAGCCCTCCATTTTCCTTTTAAATTAATTTTTAGTGGGGTTAGATTATTCTTGTTTCCTTTGAAACATTTTAATTTCAAATTTTAATTCCAACATTTTAATTTTGTATACAGTTTTTATATTTTGATGTTTATTGTATACATCTCAGAGTCCCTTCTTGACAGAGATGGTTCAGAAATGTGATAAATAAATAAAATTAAAATATTCCATCATAGAAAATGAGTAGCAGAAAAAGGTTTCATGCAAGTTCTGATACTTTAGAAGGCAAGCAAATTTATGAATAGTTGTTGAAATTAAAAATTTAAATTTGGATAGTAAATAATCTGAGAACAAGAGTCAATACTTGTATTTATTTAAAATATATTGCCTTACCCTAATTTAGAATATTTAAATAACAACAACAACAACAATAAAAACAGAAAAATGATGTTTGAATGATTATGTAAATCAAAGTACATAAAAATTGCGGTAGGATGTGAAAATGGAGAACATTATAAAAACAAGAGAAACAAAGGCAGAATGTAAGGAAAAACAGCTGGATGACAGATTAAATGGATGGAAAACCAAAGCTTTGCATGGACAGCACTTGAAAAATATTAAAGTAAAATGTGATAACAACCTGACATGAGCATGGCTTAAGAGATGAACTAACAAGAAAGAAACAGAAGGTTTAATACTGGCTGCTCAAGAACAAGCACTACAAACTAATGCCATGAAAGCAAAGATACAAAAATTCACTGACAATCCAAACTGCTGACTTTGCAATGACAAAATTGAAACTGTTTCATATTTTAATATCTGAGTGCAGCAAAATTGTGCACTCTGATTACAAAACTAGATCAAGTTGCTACATTAATCCACTGGTCATTATGTAAAAAAAATATGATTTACCTGTATCCAGAAAGTCATGGGAACATAAAGTGGAAAAAGTTATCAAAAATGCGAAGGTGAAGATCTTGTGGGACTTTCGTATACAAATGGATAGTCATTTGGAGCACAACACGCCAGATATCACGGTTGTAGAGGGCTGAAGTGTACAGTTTATTAATATCGCTGTTCCTGGAGATGCCAGAGTCAAAGAAAAAGAACTAGAAAAAATAATGAAATATCGCGATCTGGCCATCAAAACTACACGGCTATGGATGAAGCATGTAACAGTGATACCCATTGTCATCGGGGCACTTGGCACCATGTCCATGAATTTTACAAGATACATCAACAAATTGCAGCTTCCTGCAATAACACCAGCAGAACTGCAAAAAACTGTGCTACTTGGAACATCTTATATTTTAAGAAGGTACTTGGTTGATACCTAGGACTCTGGCAGCAAACCATATCAACTATTAGCAACAGTCACTGGCATTTGTAATGCATTTTTGAATGTTCAGTTGGCTGAGTTTCATGTTTAATGAATAAAGTATATAATAATAATATCATCATCAGGCAATTCCTGCATTTAGCCTTGCTATCTAACAAAGCATGATACAGATGAAACTGGAATGAGAAGGGAAAGGAAAAAGTATAAGGCAAACATCTCTGTAGTTGCTAAGAGTGTACATCTCTTTGATGGCACTCTATCAATCTTCTCTGTATTGCCATATGAAATGTTCAGAGAAGCAATAATGTCAGAACACCCTCCCCAAATCCCCCCATCCACTGTTTCCACTCCCTTTTTTTTGTCTTTTCTCCTCTCAGGGAGCAGTTTGACCTGATTGGCCTGTGTAAGAAGGAAAGTTGTGTTGGAGACAGTAATAGTGAAGAAAGATTGTAGACCCATAAAATCTATTGTCATCACTAATTATGGATTAAGGAAGCACCTTACCTGTTCAGAGTGAAGTGAATAGGAGAAACTTTGCTTTATTTAATTTCAATTTTCAATGTAATTTCAATTGCATACTATTTATAAATAGTATGCAATTGTGAATAGAAACATTTCTGATAGATTGGTATGTCATGAAGCAATGTGCCCACTGGATGTCACTCTTGTAATCTAGTAATGTTAACACCATTTAAAAATCAACTATTCAAAATTTATTTATCCTAAAAAAGAACACAAATACAGCTTGGTTTTCTAAACAATACACAAATATATATTTAGAGATTTGAAATTATACATTTTCAACAAATGCACCTTTTCCCTATTTTATTATTATCATTACTAGGATGTTGAATGACTATACTTTTGTAAGTGAACAATAGCAGTTTTAGTAGTGTGAAATTTTATAGGGTGACTTAAGCATTTGAGTTTAAAGATTTCATTTTTTGTACTTACAAGAAATCAGTGGAAGATGGATGTAGAATGAACTTAGAATGACTATTTCAGTAATTTATTAAAAAGAAGCTTTATTAACTAAAAGTCAAATGTACTGCTTGTTTAATTAAAACCTCATTAATAACCAAATGGAATGAAATTTTCTGAAGCATAAGGCACTGTATTTTGATCCCAACATTGTGCTTGACTATACATTATGCTAAATCACCCCACAAATAGATAAATTCTGGAAATTGGAAACTTTATTGGTTTTTTAGTCTGAAGTAAAGCAGTAATTTAGTAATGTTGGTGATAACTACCACTTCTTATGTTGATTCTCCAGATTGGAGTCTGGAAAGCCAATGTAAAGAAATGAATGCAAGCCCACTGAACCTAATATAAAGGAAGAGCTAAGGATAGGTACTTTTGACAGCCCTCTGGGCAACTGAAGGTTTTCTCACAAAATAACTGGATTTTCTTTTTTAATTACCTGTCAAAATTATGAGGGAATTTATGAGGGAATACTTGTAATGCTGCAGATATTTCTTTCCTAGAGCACAAAGAAAAATATCTACTGTGAACACCGCACAGCATCAGTGTAGGCATCTGACCAGAAAATGCTCAGTTTCGTTCAGTTGCCCCAATTCTACAATTCACAAATTAAGAGATTACAGGTTGGAAAATGGAGTTTTATTGTAGGAGGATGTGAAGAAACAGATGATTTGGGATTACTAATACAGATTCTTAGAAGATCTATATACCCTATTATGTTCACAGGTTTATTTAAGTGCTTTAGTAGGCAATGGTTGTGAGGTCTTACCTAGAATGGCTCTCAAAATAGAATGCGTTACAATATCATTTTTCTGATGATATTGGAATAAATGGCATCTTTAGAAAAAAAGTAGGAAGGAATAAGTTTTACTGAAAAGATCATTTCTGATTAGGCTCTTACAATTGACATTCTAAACTAAGCAGATGGTATTTTAAACAAATAACATCAATATTCTTTGAACATCATTGGTTGCTAGTGAGCTTCTGAATACAGTTCAAGGTACTAATTGTGATACTTAAAGCCCTTCATGGATTGTGTTATTTGAGGAATTGCCTTCTCCCCAGTTGTTTCTACTTGTTTAATTCAGTCACTCAGGATATGCATGATTTGGGTTCCATTGGCCAAAGAATGCCTGTTGGCAAAATCTAGAAAACATACCTTTTCTGCTGTAGTATCCACCTTATGCAATATTTTCTCTCCAGAGATCAGAATGATCTGAACTCTACTGTATCTTTAAGATCTTAAAGAGCTGATTCTGAATAGATGCAGGAACATGCTTCTTAGTTGTATCGGTGATTTAGGTTATTGTTTCTTGGCTGTGAGTATTTTTTATGTTTGTCGTGTTTATTTTAGTTTTGTTCACTGCCCACTTACTGAGATAAACAGCCATATAAATTGAATGGATGTATGACTGGATGGCTCAGTTAATCATAAACAATTTTCCCTTGAGTCATAATTCATAAACAACACATTCTCCTTTGAGTCAAGTTTGATTGTTGATAAAATCATGAGCCATTCATGTATTTTCTTGTGAAGGCAAGGTCCTCTTCCAAGATATCTTTGAATTCCCAGACTAGCCTGCTGGTCCTGGCATTTGGTGGCCATCTCCTGTCCTAGTACAATCCTGGTCTGACCCTGTTTTGAGCTCACTTAAGATCATGCTGAAGTGCTTCAAGTTGAATTTAGGATGCTTAATTCTGTATATACCCTCAATGGATTTTTATCTTTGTAAACTGAAACTGAGAGATAGTTTAAATGTCCTAAAGTTAAGTGTATTTTGTCCAATATAAATTGAGCTAGTGTGCAGTTCTAGCATGCAAACCAGTGCAATGGTTTAAGTATTGGACTAGGATTGGGGAGATCCAAGTTCAAACTCACCATCAGCCAAACTCACCATATGTAAGGATTGCCTCTCCTCCTAGCTTAAGTAAGTGAAACGAAACTCTTGAAATGAAGAATTTCAAAAGGAAACTTTTACTACTGTAAGTAGAAGTGAAAACAATAAGTTCAAAGCAATGTCTGAATCTCCTTAGGCAAGGCAAGTAGAATTAAAGCAGTAGAGACCCCTCCCATTAGTCAGAATGCAGATTTTAGCCAATACACAACTGTGAAGGTGGTTCCTTTACCAGCTGCCCTGAGAACCAGATAAGCATAATGTCAGTGTTCCAAATAACATCCAAAATTAAATCAGAGTCCAAAGCAAAGTATTGTTCGAAGTTTCAATTTATTAAGAGAGTCATGTTGGCACATCTGTGAAAACCTGAATCTGAAAGCTTCCCAGTTTTCCCCACCCAGTTGAAAGTTCATGATCTTGCCCCCATACCTACAGGTTCATCACATGGTCCAATCTTACACTGCCATGCTGGCAATTCCACCCATCCAATTCTGGTCAGGTGCAAAGGTGTAGAGACAAAGGATGACCTTGGATTCTAGAAAGGAATTTTATTTTGATAACATCACATTCTACTCCTTACTATTCTCCCTCCCAATTCCCCACTAATAAAACAGCATAGTAAAATAATAGAGAGTGTGGCAGGCCAAAGATCCAGAAAGGAATATGACTGTAGGCCTGACAGGCAGTCTCTCCTCAAAAGCGATACGGTTCCTGAAAGAGATTAATGTAGGGGTTAACATAACAGAATTAACCACCTCCCCCCCCCCCAGGGGATCCCTTTGGCTTATCAGGGAACTTATCATGGAATTGTTTTATTAACTTAGCTGCTTTTAGGTTCCAGCTTTTCACCCAAGTGGCTTCAGACAAAGGGTACTCCTTCCAATGCACTAAATACTGTAAGCGACCCCTATACAGCCTAGAGTCTAAGATTTTTTTCACCTCATAATGTGTTTCCCCTTCTATCACTACAGGAGGAGGGGGAGCTTGGGTGGACGGTCTTATGCTGGACCCAATTACTGGCTTCAACAAGCTACAATGAAATACTCAGTAAATTTTCCCTAGAATTCTGGGTAGACTGAGTTGAACTGTAACTGGGTTAATTATCTTCACTATTGGGAATGGACCTAGAAATTTTGGGCCAAATTTCTTGCTAGGCATTCTTAATCTTATGTATTTGGTAGATATGAAAACTTTGTTCCCCACATGAAAGGGGGGGTTGGAGTGAGTGGTGTTTATCAGCTTGCTTCTTGTAGGTTTCTGCCACTTCTGCTACAGCTTTCTTCGTATTTTCTCATCCTTTCTTTACCGTGTCCATCTATTCAGTCAGAGACGTGGAGGAGGGAGGTTCTCTAGGCAGCTCAGGTATGAGAACAAATTCCATGCCACTGGTAATTGGGAAAGGAGTTAATCCAGTGCTGCTGTGGACCGCATTGTTGTATGCCACTTCGATGAAGGGTAGCAAGTCTGACCAGTTGTCTTGCTGATAGTCCACATAATACCAGATGTATTGTTCTACCACCACATTGGCCCTCTTCACTGCACTGTTCGTGCTGGGATGAAATGCTGAGCTCAGTCCTTGTGTGGACCCAATGGATCTCAGCAACTCTCTCCAGAACCTGGCGGAGAACTGAACTCCGCAGTCTGAAATGATCCTCTTGTGCAGGTGATAAATGTGTTTCACAAACATTTTAGCTAATTTCTTTGTGGATGGCACCCCTGAGCAAGCAATGAAATATACCTGCTTGGAAAACAAATTAATAACTGTCCAGATTACTCTATTCCTGCTGCTGTCTGAGAGCTTGATGATGAAGTCAATTGCGATCTCTTCCCATGGTCGGCTAGGACTGGCCACTCATTGTAGTAGTCCAGGGGGCTTCCCCGCCCATGTTTTCATCATTGCGCAAGTAGCACAGCTTTTTACATAATCTTCCACTTCTGATTTCATCTTTGGCCACAAAAATTGATAACTGGTGAGGTGGAGCATTTTTAGGAATCCAAAGTGGCCTCCTAGTTTCACATCATGGCTTCGCTATACAACTTCAACCCACGGGGACATACAGTTGGGATCCCTTCCAGGCTAAGCCATCTTTCATCGTCAGGATGTCCTTGTTGTTGTTGAGCCATGGGTCTGCTGGCAGCGCCACTTTCATTGCTGTCATCAGCTTATCCTGGCTTCGGGTGGTGACTTGGGCCGTCTTTTGGCATGAAGAAGAAAGGATGGGGTGAACAACTTCTTCCTTCTTATTGTCGTACTGCGGTTTTCTTGACAAAGCATCTGCCAACAAGTTCTTCCCTGCAGGGATGTGTTTCAGTTCAAATTGGAACCTTTGGAAGTATTGTGCCCAGCAAACTTGTTTTGGGGATAGTCTTCGATGGGCTTTCAGAGCTTCGAGATTTTTATGATCAGTCCAGACCTCAAATGGCATATCCCTGCTTCCAGGAAATGTCTCCAAGTGAGCAGGGACCCCCTGATCGCCAACGCCTCTTTCTTCCAAATGGCCCACCTCTTTTCAGTAGTGCTGAGTTTTTTGGAGATGTAAGCGCAAGGCAAGAGGTGGCCTTCTGTATTCTTTTGAAGTAGCAATGCCGCTATCGCTACATCACTGACATCCATCTGGATTATGAATTGTCACTCTGGGTTGGGGTGTTGCAGTATGGGCTCCTGGGCAAAGAGCCATTTTAATTTCTCAAAGACTTTTTGACAGTCCATTGTCCATGGTTTGCTTTTGGCTTTGTTGGGGAAGGCCCCGTTTTTAATAGCTCAGTCAATGGGAGGGCAATCTCCGTGAAAGCTGGAATGAACTGTAATACTTGCCTGTAGAAATTTACAAATCCAAGAAAGCTCTGTAGTTGTCTGCGTAGTATCATAGTATTTTAACAAGGTTTGTTAGGGTATTGGGAGTGAATTTTTTTCAGTAAGGTAGCGGGGCCAACATGGTGTTTAGCAACCCATTCATTTTGGGATGAGGGTAGATGCTTCCAAGCAAGTATTATGTTTTCCCCCTGTGAATCCTAGAGTCAAGAATTTCCTTGATTTCAAAGTGTTGTTCACCTTCTATCATGATGGGAACAGGTGGTGTAGGTGTAGGTGATCTGAGTGATGAGATTATCTCTCATTTGAGTAAACTGATGTGAAATACTAGGTGGACTTGTCTGAGTGTCTTTGGAAGAAGTAGTTCTACTATTACTGGATTGATGACCCTAGTGATAGGGAATGGTCCAATGAAATTTGGCCCTAATTTCTTTGATGGCTGTAATGAATGCCCTCAGTTCTTCCAGCTCCCTCAGGGACATGCTATACATCTTGGATTTAGGGAGTTTGGCACCGGGTAGGATTTCTATCACACAGTCAGTGGAGCGGTGGGGAGTAGGGGGCTCGACAGATACTTTTTTGCTAGAAACCTCAGCCAAGTCTTTGTATTCTTTGGGTATGCTCTGGGTTGGCAGACATTGCTGTTTCTTGGTGCTCTGCCCTCTCAGTTTCTTTATGTGGATTCTCAGCAAAAGTCACGTCCATCTGAACTTTTATGGTGCCTTGCTTTAGGGTTCCATTTTTCAGCCATGCAAGACCAAAGACTACTCACCATTCCATGCCAGGTGCCAATATAAATGTAAGTATTTCTTCGTGGTTTCTGATGCCTATCTGTAGAGGCTCAGTGGCAAAAGAAGCTGGTTCTCCCCCCTGCTATTGACCCATCTAGTTGGCAAAAAGCGATGGGGCTTTTCAGCTTCCTTACATTAATCCTCAACTTTCCTACCAGGGTTGAGCTGATCAAACAGTGGGTGCACCCTGAGTCCATTAAAGCGAAGATTTTTATCTCCCTCTCCTGGTTGGGGATAAACAGTCTTAGGGGGAGGGTAAGAGGTTTAATTGATTTGCTTACCAGTGGTTCCATCCCTGCTTCACAACTTTAATGCAGTCACCTGCTTTGCGATCTGTGAGAGGGTCCTCAAAACATCATCGCAGGGCTGTCATGAAACAGTTGAAATCCTGCAGTTCTGGCACATCAGCATTATATAGGTCACCATCCATCTTGCAGCAGCTCCTTCCAGGGCTAGGGTAACAACTCACACTCAGGATCCTTGGGTATAGGTGAGCACATGATCTTGCATGTAGGTGAGCATGTGTGCCACAAAGAATCCCAATTGTTGTGGATTCCCATCAAACTTCACCCCAAGGGAAGGAGTTTTTCTTTCCAGTTGTGGGGTTTGGAGTTGTTTGGGAATGGGCCCCTGTCTGTGCTCCGACCAGGGGGGAGGTTTTGCTGGGTTTCCTGCTGCTGCTGCTTTGCCATCTCTTTGATCAGCGGGGCCCAGATGGGGGGTAGCCCCCCTGGCATATAATTCTGCAGGGATGCCATCTGGACCTGGGGTATTATTATTATTTTTTTGCTTTTGAATAGCCAACTTTATATCCGTCATCGTGATTTAATCATTCAGCATTTTTTTCATTTTTCTGGTATTATAGGGAGATTTCTGTCCGTTAAATATTGCATAATATCTTCTTCCTCTACTCTCTCCTGTCTATAGAGAGTTCCAAAGAAGTTTTGGGCTATTCCCTCTTCTTCCATCCAATGGTGGATATTCCCTTGTTCATCCTGTATTGCATTATTAACCTTTTTTCTTTATCCCTTTTCAATTTATAGGTCAGCTATCTCACTGGCTTGTGAGATAGCTGGCATGTTCAAAATAGACCAGTTTCATTGCTCTGAATTTTTGGTCCATTTTTTCCTGGAAGATCAAATTTAATTTATGTTTAACCAAGTCTTTTTTCTCTCTGGTTTTCTCCTTTGGGGATTCTTGCATCTTCAATTCTAATTCTTCAAGTTTCTCCTGTAGCTCTAATTGTAGCTTCCTTTTTTCTTTATTTCTTCTTACCCCATATGCTATTGTTAGGCCTCTTATATAGACTTTGTCCCAAAGGTTCTGTAGATTCGTGTCTTCATTTAATTTTTTATTTTGAAATAAGTCCAGTTCTTTTTCCATCCATTGTATGTACTTTTTCTCTTTTAACACCCTCTGATACATGGTCCACCTCCCTCTCGTTTTCAGCCTTCCTTTCCATTTCAATATTAACGGATTATGATCTGCCCATGTATTTGGTGCTATCTCTGCCTCTTTTTTAATATTAATTCTTGCTTTTTTTCCTTGTCATATATATTTCTGTATTATTTTGTTCAAACTGTCAAAGTACTTTTTCTTAAGTTTTATCAGTATTGTTTGTAATAGAAACAAATTCTTGGTAGTATGTTCATCTTAATTACCATTATTCTTCCCATTAAAGATAACTGTAAATTTCTCAATTTCTCCATGTCTTATTCAATTTGCTTCCTCAATTTATAATATTTAACTTCCTTTATCGTTACACATCTTGAAATCAAATGTATCCCCAAATATTTCACTTTTTTCACTATCTGTATTTCTTATTTCCCTCAATATTTCTCTTTTCTGTTATGTTTTTCACTAAAATTTTTGTTTTAACTTTAATTTTCAATCCTGCTACCTCTCCATATTTCTCTATTTGTTCCAATAGTTTTGGGCCCGTTTCTACCCTTATCTTCCATAATGAACACTAAGTCATTCACAAAGGCTTGTAATTTATATTATTCTTTTTTAATTCTCATTCCTTTTATTTCTTTATTCTGTCTTTCTATTCAAAATCTCTGATGTCAATATGAATAATAATGGGGATAATGGGCATTCTTGTCTAGTTCCCTTCCTGATGGCCACTTTTTCTGTCATATCACCATTTATTATCAATTTTACTGATTGATCCTTGTAAATAGTTTTACCATATTTACAAATGATTCCCCAAAATCCATCATTTGCAAGTGCATTATCATATATTCCCAATTCACATTATCAAAAGTGCATCCTTCTGTGCATCCAAAAATAACAATGCCATTTGCTTCTCTGGGTGTTCTTCATAGTGTTCTAACATATTTAGTATAATCCACATATTGTCCCTAATCTGCCTCTTAGGTAGAAAACTATTTTGATCAGGATATATAAGTTCACTCAACAACCTCTTTAGTCTTTCCACCATTATTGATACAAAAATTTTATAATCCGCATTTAGTAAGGAAATTGGTCTATAGTTCTTTATTTGCTGTAAGTATATCTCTTCTTTTGGTATCAAAGTTATATACGCCTCTGTCCATGAGTCCGGTATCCTCACTTTTATTAGCAGCTCATTAAATACTTCCAGCAATACATTTCTTAATACATCTTTTAACATCTTATATAGTTCTGCTGGAAGACAATCTCATACTAGTGTTTTCCCCTTCTTTTGCCTTTTAATTCCCCCCATTACTTCCATCATGGTTATTCTTTCTTTAGCACTTTTTAAAATTTTTCTGGAATCTTAGGTGTTTCAGTGTTTTCTAAGTATTGTCTTATCCTTTCCCCTGCGACTACCTCATGTTGATATAGTTTTTTTTATAATAATTCTCAACATTTTTTTTCTTTTCTTCATTTTGGTGACATAGATTTCCTTCTTGGTCTACTAGTTGCTCTATTACCTTCTTTTCTTTCTCCTTTTTCATCCTGTACACCAACCATCTTTCTAGTTTATTTGCATTTTCAAAGAAATTTTGTCTTGTTGATTTTATTTTATTTGCCACATCTTCATTTTCCATTAAATTTAGTTTGTGTTTTTGCAAGTCCATGAGAATTTTAATCTTTTTGTTTTGTGGGTTTTTCTGTAATTCTATCTCTAACCTCTTATACTCCTCCTCCAATCCTTTTTGTATTTGTCTGTTCTGTTTATTCCTTTTCCCTAAATAAGTCATTGCCAGTCCTCTAATGTATGCTTTGCTAGTGCCACACATGTTCTGAAGTGATGTATCCTCTTTTAATTTTCCTTTTTAAAAAAAGGTCAATTCTTTTTTCATATACTGTTGAAAGTTCTTATTATTTAATAATGTCTGATTTAAAGTCCATTTTGTTTTTTTCTCTGTCCCTTCCATATCATTGTTATTGGGTTATGATCTGCCCACATACTCATTTCTATATCAATTTTTATGTGTTTTAGCTGTTAATTCTATGGACATCCACTACATATCTATTCTTGACTATGGCATGTGCCTGTTTGAGTAGAATATATATTGCTTTTCTTTTGGGTATCTTCTCCACATGTCATGCAGACTTAATTCATCTATCATAGTGAAGAATGTTTTGAGGAGAGTCTTTATCAATTTCTTACTAGTTTTTATAGTTTTGCAGTTTTATAGTCTAACTCATTACTTACAATAGCATTAAAATCTATTATACATATATCTTCATATTCTATCTATTTTCCTATAAAATTATTCTTGATTCTCGTTTGGCATATATATCACCACCAGCAGGATTTTTTAAAGTTCATTATCATTTCCACCATTAGTATTCTCCCCTTCTCATCCTCAAATACTTGCTTGTATTGTATTGCCTTTTTAATATATAATGCTACCCCTCTTTTACTTCGACAGGCTAATGCTATATATAAATTTCTAAATTTTAAAAGTCTCATGTTGTTTTCTGATGTGAACCTCTTATAGGCATATAATATCTAGCTTTAGTTTCTCTAATTTATTGAAAGTCTTCTCCTTTGTATCACCGAATTTAAGCTGTTTATATTTATTGAAATCATTTTTATCTCTTCTTCCATGTCTTATTTATTTGTAGGCTTGGTTGATCTAGTTCCTCTTATCTCCCTTTGTTCTTTCACTTTTTTTGCTCTTGCGCCTTCTCTTAGGGCTCTTTTTCTTGTTCTTTGGTTGTTTCTTTTAGTTTTTTCTCCTTCTCCTCCTGATATTCGACACTTCTTTCCTCTCTCATTCTCCCTTCTTCTTGGAGACCTATGTACTATTCATAAAATGACTCTGCCTTCTCTATTGAATCCAATCTTTGTCTTTGTTCCTGCCAATTCACCAGTATCCCTTCTGGTACTAGCCATCTAAAATTCACTCTTTTTAAATCAAACATCTGGTCAAGAATTGATATTCTTTTCTAAAGTCTCTCACTTTCCTTGGCACTTGCTTAAACACCGCTTAAATTTCTCTAGATTTATATTTTATTGTATTGTTTCTTGCTGTCTGCAAAATCTCTGTTCCTAATTTTTTCTTAGTAAATCTTACATATACCTCTCTGGGGAGATTATTTCTCATTGAATATCTTGTATGTGATCTAAATATTTCATCAAACTAATTTAGAATTTTTTCTTTACTCTCTTCCATTACCTCCGCTAGAATCTCTGCCAATTTTTTCGGCTAAGTTCTCTCCCCTTCTTCAGTGTTTTGAAATCTTAGGTAATAATCATCCCTATCGATTTCCCAGGCTATATTAATCCTTTCCTGATTCTTGTCAGTTAGTGTAAGTCTATAATCCATCTCCTCTACTCTTTTCTCTGTTACTTCCACTTTCTCTCCCACCTTCTGCAATTGTTGCTCACTTTTCCCCATCATTTCTTTGACTTCTTTAAGCTCTTCTTCTACTTTCCCCATTCTTTCATCTACTTTGCTTATTCTTTCCTTCAGATCTTAGTTAAAATTGCCAGTTAAAACTATAATACAAATTGTAAATCCTCAAACCAGCCCAAATTACACAAATTCAACCCCCAAAATTTCAAATTTCACTTCAAACTCCAATTCCAATTCTGAATCTTCAGGTTCTTGTTCCCCTAATCCAAATAGGTGTCAAAATTCCCTAAAAAAATCAAGACAAAGACTCCCAAAACCAAATTGCTAAAATATAAAAAGTTTAAAAAGGAAGAAAAAAAGAAAAGAAAAGAATAATAACATGAAAAAATAAAAGTAATCCACATTGGTAATCCAAACACTTGGGAAAAAAGAAAAAACAAAGCTGAGAAGAAAACGGGAAAAAATTAAATAGTTCAAAAAGAGTATACCCAGAGTCAAATTCCCAGTATTCCAAATAGAGAAAACCCAAAAAGCCAAGCTTGTCCACAAAGGAAAAAAAAGAAAACAGTAGAAATAAATGCACATCTGATCTTATTTTTTTTAATGAACAGATTTTCTCAGCACTCTATTTGGCAAGTCTGTAAACATTACTCAAGGTCATTCCCTTTCTTATCTTCTTGTTTCTCTTTCTGTATTTAATATATAGTGCCACTAAATGGCACTGCAATCTGCTCCCATTAGTCACACACGTATTCCATTGACAAAAATCAGCAGTTCCAAAAGCAAATCTCAGAGTGTCAAAATTAAAAACACAACCATATAAAAATCCCAAGAAAAATAACTCTGTCCAATCTGCTTTCTAATATCTTCCAATCAATTCACAAATTCATTTAATATTTCCTTTAATTTGGGGCCATCACCCTGTTCGCCGCTATTGCCAGAAGTGGAGAGACAGACAAACAAAAGTCGGCTGCCTCCTCTCTTTTTTTTCCAGTCTGGTGTTCTTTTATTCTTTTAAAGTTTTCCAGTCAGGGAATCCCAAAGAGAAAGGAAACAGTGTAGTTCAAGACAAACTTACAGACTCATCCAGATGATCCACCTTGCTTTCTTTCTGCTCTCCATGTGACTGCCCCCAGCTTCTTGAAAGCAGACAACGGCTGTATTCCCGACTATCAGTTGGGGGCTATTGCTGGTGCTTCAGGGAATTTGCGACTTCCCCATTCAGACATGCATGCACCCCTATTCCTCACTATCCCTATGAAACAGATCCGAACCACCTGTGAATCCCCTAAACGGTTGAGATATTAACGTTTCTCCAGAGCCTTTCTGTCATGACACTGATGATGCTGGCCATGCCCTCCGGGTTTCATAAGAGTTCTTAAAATCGGGAGAAGAGAGCTGACGTCACGACGGCATGATGTGCGATCTTTGTGCTCCATGATCGCAGTCACATTTTTGCTGCTGGATGGTCCATTTGGACCTAAACCGTCCTACAGAGACCGTGATTGAGAAGGGCACCTCCTGCTGATCTCAGGGACACCGCAAAGTCACTGAAAGATCCAGGAATAGCCTTTTTTTCTGGCAACAGAAACATAGCTAATGAAGCTGCTGAAGCTCCGGAACTGGAAGAAAGCAGAAAGAGAAAGTGTGTCGAATTGGTGAGACTACCCAAGAAAAAAAAATTAAATTAAGTTAAGATTGAAGACAAAAGACTGTAGGTGGCGAGATTGATCTCCATTGAACTTAGTGTGTTATCCAGTCTCTAATTTCTTTTTTTTCCACGGATGGAACTTTTGCAGGGGCTCCCTATTTTTTAAACTGAATGGATTAATTCTTTCTTCTTCTTTTTTCACTTTTGCTTATACCTATAGATTAAAATTCTCTTTCTTTTTTTATAATGCTTGATTTGATTGATTGGATTGTTTTTGATCTCCATTTAAGGGTTTTTTTTTCTTTCTTAAGCTTGGAATATAAAGAAGAAAATAAGAAGGATTATAAAGAGGGTTGTAACAACAGGAGGAAAAGCAGTTACACTGCCACTTAGAGGTTGGAGGCTGGATACATTGTTTTTTCTTCTTTCTCTTTGGTCACTTGAGATTCAAGGTTCTTTCAGCTTGTTTACTGACAGTGATAGTAGGAAGAGCACAAGTTGTTTATACAGGAAGTTCTATCACTAGCTTTGGAGGGAAGACAACATTTTGACTTGAAAGATAATAAATGAACTTGTTTGAAGTTTATTAAAATAGCCTTGAACCCTATAGTGGCAGTATCTGTAAAATTGAAAAAAAATGGCCCAGCAGGAAAAAGAAACTGTAACATTGCAAATGATTATGTTTGAAATTCAAAATCTATTAGTTGTTACAGAGAGAATTGAAGTGATTGGAGAATATGGAATACAAAACAGAAAAATCTGATGGAGAAACTGAGGATGTTTACCAAATGAAGAAAGTGGAGGACAGAGTTTAAAAGATGGAAGAAAAAATGAGCAAAGAGATAAGAAAACTGTGGCTACTGATAACAAAGTGAGCGTGGTTGGTAATGGCAAAAGCGGAATATGGAAAGGGAAGATGGATGGATTGGAACACTACCACTGACTTCAAAGCACAGAAGAAGAAAAGAGAGAAAAATTGACGGAGATAAGGAGAGAAATCTTGATAGAAGCACTAGCGATAACCAAAGATAAGCTGATGGAAAGAGCAAATGTAAATAAATAATGATCAATAATGATAACAATACATATAGATATATTAGTTTGATAATATGAAATTTTATATAAATAATATTTTGAGATTATGAGAAGAGGTTTAAAAGCTTTATCTAGAAAATGTTATAAAGATGTATTGTGATTGGATGATTTTAGGATGATTTAATGGAATGTTATCATATAATCCTATTCTAGATTTTGAATATTATATATAAAAGGACGTAAAAACAATTATAATCTAATTAAGGTTGACATATAATAATTGTGATATACATGAATATAGGTGAATTTAAAATATGTGGTTTGATATGAAAAGCAGGTGGTGACTATGGAAGAGATGCATGGAAATACTGCAACCAACTGACACACTTTCTACAATTTGTAATGGAAGATGGTTTTTATTTTATTTTTATATTTGTCTTTGTTCAAAAATAAATAAAAATTGTTTTAAAAAGAGTTCTTAAAATCATTTTAGGTTGTTTATTTTTTGTTTAGTTATCAATTCTGTTACACATCAAAGTTTAGAAGCAGATTTTATATATCTATGTGTATATATATATATATATGTGTGTTTATATATATGAGTCATGTTATGAATAATATTTGATAAAGGAATTAAGAAGAAAGAATTGTACTTTTCCATAACCGTACTTTCAGTAAGATATTAACGACTGATATATTCACGTGAGCAGTTTTAAATACTCTGCCACTTTTTCTGCTAGCTTTAACTCTAATGAATTATTAGATCACATATTCAGTCGGATGTTACTATCTTTGCTTTCATTTGCCACATTCATTCTAAAACTTAAAAACATTTTAGTTTCTTTATTTTAAAACATTTTAAAAACATTTTTGTTTTCTTACATACTATTTACACTATTGTTACTATTTTGCCATGCTGTTGTTTGTAATCAGTCTGTGGAATCTTCTTGCAGCAGCTACCTAGGTCCATAATGTCGAACCTATGGCATGTGTGCCAAAGAGCCATACTTGCCAGCACACGAGCATCAGCTCCAGCTCACATGTGTGCACTAGACAGCTGATTTTCGGTCTTCCAGAGAGCCGGGGAAGGCCATTTTCACACTCCCCAGACTTCAGGAAAGCCTCTGGAGTCTGGGGAGGGTGAAAAATGGGCCCAAGGGGGCCAACTGGTAGTTTGGAAATAAACTTCTGGTAGGCCCGTTGGGTCTTTTTTCGCCCCCCCAGGCTCCGGAGGCTTTCCTGAAGCCTGGGGAGGCTGAAAATGCCCCTCCCTGGAGGCCATCCAGAATCCGGAAATGGATTGTTTCTGAACTTCTGGTTGGTCTGTTGGGCCTCTCCAGGCTTTCCTGAAGCTTGGAGAGGGTGAAAACAGCCCCCCCCGGAGGAAATACCAAGCTCAGCTTGGAGGTGAGCAGTGTGGCACGCATGGGGGGGGGTGTATGTGCATGCACATGTGGGGGGCACGCATTGCATTATGGGTGCCGGCATGCACGTGTGCTATCGCATTTTTCGCACCCAACAATAAAATGGTTCGCCATCACTGACCTGGGTGGTCCAGTCTTCCAATGTTTTTTCAGCTTCTTTGCAAAGGGTTTGTTTGCTGTATGTTGCTGTTTTGTTAATTCTGATTTTGTATGCATTTGTTTTTAAGGCTTGGACTTGTGCAGCCAGAATTAGCCCCTTTGTCTCTTTCTTCAATTTTCCTGTTCTTAACCATTGCCACAATTTGGTATTATCTGCTTTGCCTGCTGTATTTTATATGTGTTAGCCATGTAGTATTTTGTCCCATATCTGTTTTATGTTCTTCATTTGGTTAGGAGTGGTGGTGGTGGTGGTGGTGGTGGTGGTGGTGGAGGAGGAGGAGGAAGAGGAAGAAGAAACGTTTCTGATCTGACTGAAATTGCAGATTTTGTCTAGACTCTAGTGTGCAATTTCACCTTTGTAGCTGCCCATTTTCTTGGTTATGGCTCTTATTTTCTGCTTTATTATTTCCAATGCTTCCTTCATCTTCCTTATTTCTACATGGTATTTCTTGATCAGGTCATCTTTGGTCCTCCTGTTCTTCAGTTTCTTCATCCTCTTCTTTTTTAAAATTTTAACTTGCTTGCAACTGATCTCAGCTTGCTGATCTTACTTTCCAACTTGAGCTTTTATTTTGGTGATATTGTTTTGGCTTTTTACTTGTTTAATAATTTTGCATTTCAAATTTTTAACTGTTGCTATATTGTACATCAACTGGTATGTTTTTTTACAGTGAGCTACTGATTATTTTCATTGTTACAGTATTACATCTTTGATATTACAATTTTAGCACAATAAATTAACTACTGGCACAATATTTATTAATATATACTATTGTGATGCTTGCTTTTTTGTAACAATCTTCAATGCAGGAAACCTTATTCAATTTTTTTATTGCACAAGGTGCTTATTCTGTGTATCAATTCTTCTTTTTTCAGTTAGAGAACTTTGTTCTGTCTGAGGAGAAGGCATGAGGAGAGAGTACCTGATTTGGGAATGAGAATGTTTCAATAGCAGTGCTGCCTCTCTCTATTATAGGCTCCTCCTTGTTTGTCTCCATTGTCTGGCAAGGCTTTCGGTTTCTTTGCCCTGAGTAGACCTTTGCTATTTATCTTTCCAGATATCAGCTTTTAATTCTGTAGCTGCCAACAGCTACAGAATTTAATTCTCAGCCAACAGTCCTGAGTCCTGCAGATCACTTATCACCAGATATCTAAGTACTCCAATATCTAGTGTAGTCTTTCTTGACCCAAATGATGACTGATCTGGTATAGGTTTATGTAAATTATATCTCACTGTATTGTTTACTGGGGGTCTGGCTCCTCAGATGAGACTGTCCAGTACAAAGATGGATGCACTCTCCCCATTCAGATCCTGATGAAAATTATCTAAAAGAGCAACCAATGTTCTTTCTGCCCCATGGGTACACTTGATATCTTCCTGCAAAAGATCAAGAAAAGTTAAACCACTGCCACCACATTCCTTCTGCAGAAAGTAGATGTTGGATATGTTGGAGACTGAATGAAAATTGTTAAAATATCTAGGTTTATAAAGTATTATGAAGTATGTTCCTAAAGTATTAAGAGTCGTGCAGATTCAACTGCACATGCCCTGCCTAGATGTCCAGAAGAGCCAGAAAATAAATGACTCAGATCTACAGATGGTAGCATTGAAATCACAGAATATCCTCTCCCTTTTCTCAGTTTCTTCAAGCTCAAAAGTATCCCAGATAATTCTACAAATGTTGCCCTGATCACCACTGTGGATTTTGTCCAATGGGATCCAAGCCAGAGCTTTTATTTGTGAGAAACCTGCAACTTCATTGAGTATGCTCTTGGACTTGTGATTTTCTTGTTTCTCCTGTTCTAGACCTCAGAAGGGTCCGATTTAAATAAATATGGCTGCTGGTGGAGAGTCTGCAGATGCAATAAACATGAAGTACTGACACATTATCACCACTATGTAGATGTGGTCTAGAGTTGAAGGGCATTAAAACCTTGCCCTTGTCATGGTCTGATCACTTCCTGCTGAGGCTTGACTTTCGGAGGCCAATCCCCCACTGTAGGGAGGAGGAACCGATTAGGTGGTTCCGCCCCAGGCGCCTGATGGACCCAATGGGGTTTCAGACGGCGCTTGGAGAAATACCTGACACTATCGTCCACAATTCGGTGGAGTCCTTAGTCGCTGCGATTTTAAGAATACAGCGGCGGCGGGGGCTTTTTTAAGAATACAGCGGCGGCGGGGGCTCTAAACCGGATTGCACCTTTGCGACCTCTCTGAGGCGGCGGATCCAGGAGGGCTCCTTGGTTCACCGAGGAACTCTGGGAGATGAAACACCAAAAGAGACGCCTAGGGCGCCGCTGGAGGGCCAGTAAATCTGAGTCAGACCGAGCACTGATGAGAGCCTTTATTAGAGCCTATCTCGTGGCAATACGGGTGGCGAAATGTTCGCATTTTGCCGCCCTTATTGCATCCGCCGAATTGCGCCCAGCCGCCTTGTTTAGAATAAGCCGCTACCTCTTGAAAGGGAGGGATGCGGATGACCCTCTACAGGGTAGAGCTGAAGAATTTGTTCAGTATTTGACGGATAAAGTCGCTCGGATTCGGACAGAGCTGGACTCCAATTGCACGATACCAGCCAAGGTACCGGGGGAGGGTCTTGAGCATGCTTTATGGATTGAGTTTCAACTGGCTTCTCCTGATGAAGTGGACAAGGCCATGGGAGCGGTGAGTGCCTCCACTTGTATACTGGACCCGTGTCCCTCCTGGCTGGTCTCGACCAGCAGGGAGGTGACACGCGGCTGGATCCAGACGATTGTGAACACCTCTCTCCGGGAGGGAATCTTCCCACCCCTCCTAAAGGATGCGGTGGTGAGACCCCTCCTGAAGAAATCGTCTTTGGACCCAGCCATTTTGAGCAATTATCGTCCAGTCTCCAACCTTCCCTTTGTAGGGAAGGTTGTTGAGAAAGTGGTGGCCTTGCAACTCCGACGGTCCTTGGATGAAGCCGATTATCTAGACTCTTTTCAGTCGGGTTTCAGGCCTGGTTACAGCACGGAAACTGCTTTGGTCGCGCTGATCGATGATCTCTGGCGGGCCAGGGATAGGGGTCACCCCTCTATCCTTGTGCTTCTTGACCTCTCAGCGGCCTTCGATACCATCGACCATGGTATCCTTCTGTGACGGTTGCGAGAGGTGGGGGTGGGAGGCACCGTTTTGCGGTGGTTCTCCTACCTCTCGGACAGGTCGCAGTCGGTGTTGGTCGGAGGGCAGAGATCGACCCCAAGGCCCCTCAAGTATGGGGTGCCGCAGGGTTCGGTCCTGTCCCCCCTCCTATTTAACATCTACATGAAGCCGCTGGGTGAGATCATATGCAGGCACGGGATTAAGTATCACCAATATGCAGACGATACGCAGCTGTATCTGTCTGCCCCGTGCCAACTCAGCGAAGCAGTAGAAGTGATGTGCCAGTGCCTGGAGGCTGTTAGAGTCTGGATGGGAGCAAACAAGTTGGCACTCAATCCAGACAAGACCGAGTGGCTTCTGATGTTCCCTCCCAAAGATTGTCCAACTGTTCCATCTCTCAGGCTGGGGGGTGAAATTATACGCCCCTCAGAGAGGGTTCGCAATTTGGGAGTCCTCCTGGACCCACAGCTGACTCTAGAACACCATTTGTCGGCTGTGACCAGGGGGACCTTTGCCCAGGTTCGCCTGGTGCACCAATTGCGACCCTACCTGGATCGGGAGGCCCTTCAGACAGTCACTCACGCCCTTGTGACCTCAAGACTGGATTATTGTAATGCGCTCTACATGGGGCTGCCCTTGAAGAGTGTTCGAAGACTCCAATTAGTCCAGAATGCAGCCGCGCGAGCGATTGTGGGTACACCAAGGTACACCCACGTTACACCTATCCTCCGCGAGCTGCACTGGCTACCTATTAGTCTCCGAATCCTCTTCAAGGTGCTGGTCGCTACCTATAAAGCCCTGCATGGCATCGGACCTGGGTACCTGAGAGACCGCCTCCTGCCGATTACCTCTCTCAGACCAATTAGATCGCACAGGTTGGGTCTCCTCCGGATTCCATCTGCCAGCCAATGTCGGCTGGTGACTCCCCGGGGGAGAGCCTTCTCTGTTGCAGCTCCGGCCCTCTGGAACGAGCTCCCTGTTGAGATCCGGATCCTTACTACCCTCCCGGCCTTCCGCAAAGCCACCAAGTCCTGGCTGTTCCAGCAGGCTGGGGGGAGCTGAGAAGCATCTACCTCCATAGAAATTGTGAATGTTGGTTTTGTTTTTAATATGTTGTCTTTGTCTTGTTCCCCCCTTTCCCTTGTCTTTTGTAAGCCGCCCGGAGTCCTCCGGGAGTGGACGGCATACAAGACAAATAAATAATAAATAATAATAATAATAATGTAGGCTTGAATTTTTGCTCTTACCAGCCCTCAGTAATGTTCACTTTTAGCTTTACATCAATGGCTCCTCATTAAATCAAAGAGCTAGCTGATATTGAATGAAAATTAACAAAGTTTCTATTGCTTTTCAATATTTTGATACTATAGCTGGTTGCTTCACAGTGAACTGATATTTTTAGTTGCTTAATTGGTATAATCTAATTGTGATCTAATTTGAGGCCTTTCTGATATAGAAATTCAATTCTTCATTTAGTAAATTATACTTCAGCAAAAAATAATGATTGATTGGATTATATGTTCATTTTTCATAATTAAACCTTTGTAGCCTACTTTAATTAAACAGCTATTAAATAGTTTGTCCATTATGGTGACTAATTTATAAGTTAGTTTAAGATCCTGGTTGATAAATTGTCTCTAGTCAGTTTCCTCTTTCGAACTTAATGACTTAATTATTTTTATAGTAGTTGTTCCAAGAGGATGAGAATGGAGTATCCTCTCCCATTACTTATTACTGGCTGCAAAATACCAGATTTGAAGTTAGCAAATGCATCTGAAAGGGCAGGGATATGTATATAGTTTTTAGTTATATTGCTCTACCTAATGTAAAGTAGCCAGAAACTCAGTAATGCAGTAAATGATACTCAGTTGTATGTCTCAGTCCGTGATGAGTTAAGCGATGCCGTGTCCTCCCTCTTGCAGTGCCTGGAGGCTGTTAGGGGCTGGAGCAAGGGGTGAAACCAAACCCTGGCAAGACCGAGTGGCTCTGGGTTTGGGGTTCTTTACAGAGGTGGAAGTCAGCCAGTTCGGACCAGTTTGGGTGAACTGGTAGCAGAAATTTTAACTAGTTGGGTATTTTCTAAACTAGAATAGACTAGAATAATAGAGTTGGAAGGGACCTTGGAGGTCTTCTAGTCCAACCCCCTGCTTAGTCAGGAAACTCTACACCACTTCAGACAAACAGTTATCCAACATCATCTTAAAAACTTCCAGCATTGGAGCATTCACAACTTCTAGAGGCAAGTTGTTCCACTGATTAATTGTTCTAACTGTCAGGAAATTTCTCCTTAGTTCAGAGTTGCTTCTTGATTAGTTTCCACCCATTGCTTCTTGTCCTACCCTCAGGTGCTTTGGAGAATAGCTTGGCTCCCTCTTCTTTGTGGCAGCCCCTGTGATATTGGAAGACTGCTATCATGTCTCCCCTAGTCCTTCTTTCCATTAAACTAGACATACTCAGTTCCAGCAACTGTTTTTTATATGTTTTAGCCTCCAGTCCCCTAATCATCTTTGTTGCCCCTCTGCACTTTTTCTAGAGTCTCAATATCTTTTTTACATTGTGGTGACCAAAATTAAATGCAGTATTCTAAGTGTGGCCTTACCAAGGCATTATAAAGTGGTAATAACACTTCACATGATCTTGATTCTACCCCTCTGTTTATGCAGCCTAGAACTGTGTTGGCTTTTTTGGCAGCTGCTGCACACTATTGACTCATATTTAAATGTTTGTCCACTAGGACAGCAGTCACCAACGGGTGGTCCATCGACCACTGGTGGTCTGCAAGAAAATTTTGGTGGTCCACAGAAAAATTATTTGCATTTTTTATATTGCATTAAATCAGGGGTCCTCAAACTATGGCCTCTTGGCCAGATACATGCAATAAAAGCTTGAGTTGCTGCAGAGAGTCTCCCCCTCAGGGTCTTTTTGTGCAGGGGGTGGGGGGAAGAAATTCCCACTTGGGGTCTGCTTCAGCCTCCTAGTATGGGGCTTTGGGCAGAGGCTGGAGGGAAGTGCTGCTGGTGGCAAAGAGCCAGAGGGCCCTGTTCTAATGGGACTGTTTCATTGCCTGGAACTGGCTAACCATCTCAGCTCACTGAGCCTCTACTCGCTAGTACATGGCATGGCACTCCCGCAGGTCTTTCCTCTGCTTGGAAAGCCTATGCTCGTAGTCTGAGGTAGTTTGAGGTGCTTCTGCTGAGCTGCCTCGGTTAGATCCAATTTGAACTGAGTCAGCTATTGCCAAATCTTTCTCATGTTGCCTGCTTAGCTCCAACAACTGCTTCCTTTTGGGGCCCTATGGAGCTCTGGCGGGCAGGTCAGGAGTGTCTGGGAGGGGAGGGGTGAGTAGAGGTTGGCAAGGCACCCCTCAACATGAGTGATATCAATTGACCATGCCCACACAATCACATGACCATCTAATCACGTCCACCCACCGAGTCATTAGACTGATCATATTAGTGCTCCGCAGGATTTAAAATTATGAATTTAGTAGCCCCTGAGGTTGGGGACCTCTGCACTAGGATTTCAAGATTCCTTTCACAGTTGCTACTATTGAGCAAGGTACCACATAAACTGTATCTGTACATTCTGTTCTTCTTGCCCAAATCTAGAATCTTACCTTTTTCACAATTGAATTTCATTTTGTTAGATAGTGCCCAATGTTCAAGTCTGCCAAGATTCTTCTGTATCTTAAGCCCATCCTCTGGAGCACCAGCCATTCCTGCAAGCTTGCTGTCATCTGCAAATTTGATGAGTTCCCCATCTATCCCCTGGTTGAAGTCATAGATGAAGATGTTGGAGAGTACTGGCCCCAAACAGAGCTCTGGGGTACTCCACTGCATACCTCCCTCCATGTAGATTCAGTTCCATTTAGGACTAGTTTGGAGAACTGGCAAATACCACCTCTGGCTGGCCCCATCCCCCCTTACTTGTCCTGCCTGCTCATCGCACTCCGCCCACCCTAACCAATCACTCCTCATCTCGCCCGTTTGCCTACCATTGCTAGCCTGCCTTTGCCTGCCATTGCTGCCTGCTTTTGCCCACTATTGCTGCCTGCCTTTGCTCGCCATTGCTGCATGCCTTCCGCCACAGCTCTGATCTCCCTGGGTGAATAAGACTGCAAGCAAGCCCCAGTGGAGTTGACTCCTGGGCCGGCCTGGGCCGCCACTGCTGCAAGCTCCAGTTAACTCCTGGCCTGGCCTACCTGCCTCCGCCTTAAATACTGTATGTGTATAATATGTAATTTGATGTGTTAATATTAGCTGTAGTGTAAATCAGCTCTCTCTCCTGGACACTTTATAGTATGTATGAAATGGGCTCAGTGGGTGCATTAAATATTATACTTCCAGACTCTAGAACTAAATTGTTTCCCCCCTTTTTATCTTATCTACTTTTCCTTTTCCCTTCATTTCATACACTGATCAAAACATAGGTTATTATTTAGGTAACCTATAGGTAAAGGCATCTAGAGAAAGATGTATGTAGAAGAACTCAAAAATCATGTAACATTTAAGATAATGTTAAAAAAGACAAAATGTTCAAGAATCAATAAAATAAGTAATAATAGCTTATATGACTTTATATACTACTTACATTAACACTATGGGGATAGTGCCACAATATTGCACATTGCTTGACAAAATTTCAGACAAAACCCAGACAAGGTCTTGAGAGCCATTTAGTGTAAATGTTCTAAATATATATTTTAACTCTTTTAAGTATCCTCGCCTTCATTTCTCCTCCTAGTTTTCTAATTGTCAACTCTGAATGAAGATAAGAACTCCCAAATTTTATCATTATATAAAATGTTTTAACAATCAAATCTACTGTATTTCCTGTGTTTAAGAGATGGAGAATCTTCAGATCACTTTGTTCTTTCTTTGAAAATTAGATTTGGAGAGAAACAGTCATAATTATTTTAAGTAAACAGGAAAGTGGTTATTTGCTTGGGGGTGCATGTTTATAGTAGTACAGGATTAGGGAAGATGTGTGTTCATAAAAGGGGATCCTGCAGTTATGAAAAATATGTTTTGAATAAAAATGTCTGTGGCTGTATATGATGGTCTCACTCCTTCAGGGTGTTATTGTAATTTAAATTTAAACACTTTTAGAAATCTTTTTGGATTTTTTCCCCATGTTTTTTAAATGGAGCAATCTTCATATTTTTTCATTCTAAGAAAAGAGTAAATGAAGAATAGAACTAGTCCCTAAGACTAGTCTTAGGGACTGTTGGTTATAAGAACAAAACTAGGAAATGGCAGTTGTCAAAAATAATATCAAAAAAGTAACATCCTTCAAAAAGCTACTCTGCAGATTTTTCCCATATATTTTTTTTAGTCATTGCTTCTTTATATAAGAAAATGTATTGTTAGGAACATGTATTACTTCCCACATTTTCTGTGTTAAAAATAGTTTGAATCAGTTTATATAATTTTGGAAAAATACAGATGTTGGTCAATGGAGGAGGCAAATACTTTTTTCATCACTTGTTTCTTGGTATCAACTATCTTCAAGTTTATGTTCCAGTCTTCTGATACTTTCTTTCTTTCTGTCTTTCTATTCTGTTCACATAACCCTTATCTAACACTTGTTTCCAAATACCACATTGAGGTACATACTTGCATAGTTATCTTTCAAGCTTAATAAAAACAGATCCCCCCATTCAATAATGTCCATGTCATGGTTTCAAGTAACACCTCCAATGAAAGAAGACTCCGGGGCTAGCGATTCCTAAAACTTCAATTTAATTATTTATTCCATATTGCCGCATCTGGGAAAACCCAAAACTCAGTGAGGTTTTCCTCACTCAATATAAAGTCAAAGATCTGTCCCTGCACCCATTAGTCCATCAAATGGTCCAATCATTTCAACGTCCCAAATAGAGATCATCCTCAGTTACTCCCATCCAGGTGCAGGCTGAGTGTCCTTGACTCCCATAGAAAAGAATGTTGTTTCTTTTCTATCAAGAAGAAGAGATAATAAAAATTTAAACTGCAGAGATGAACAGATTAACTGTGAGAATAAAGGATAAAGAGGAAGGTGTATTTTAAGACATGGGGAAGATTCTATGATTGGCTAGAGAAAGAAATCTAGAAAAGAAAGCAAGAGAGAGACATTATTAAATGGAAAAGGGAGGGAGAGGGGAAAAATAGAAAAGAAAGTATTAATATACAAGTATATGTTCAAGAATGAGATATAGAGGGGAAAAATAGGACATGATAGTGAAGAAAAGGGAAGGGAAGGACAAGTATAAAAATGTAACCGGGTTTGCGGGAATACCATCCTGAAAATACACCAGTTGAGAGTTGAAAAGAGATAACCACAATAACAGAAAAGGAAAGGAAGAGAGGAGGAGAGGAGAAGAGAGGAAAGGGGAGAGAAGAAAGAAAGAGGAAAGGGGAGGAAGGAAGGAGGGAAGGGATAGAAAGAGAAGGGGGAGGGTAGGAGGGGAAGAGGAAGAAAGGAGTAGGGGAGAGGTAAGGGAAGAAGGAAAGGGAAAGGAGGAGGAAGGAAGTAGAAAAAGGAAGGAGGTGCAAAGAAAATAAAATAAGGGTGGTGATAATGTAAAATAAGTGCATGGGATGGTAAGCAAAGCAAGCCAGAATGTCTATTTTAACCTTTTATATGGAAAAATAAATATGTAAAATGATAAAGATAAATAAGAACAATATGTGAATGTATACTGTGTTTATATATAATTGAATAAATTTTTTTTTTAAAAAGAAAAGAATATTGTTATGGCTAATCCTCCACCTGCTCCTTGCAATCCCCCTCCCATTTTCCCAGGCACTAAATCTGGCAGCCCTGAAGCTCTAACTTATAAGTTAGCTTGGACTGACAAAATTGTACTGACAGTCCAATTCTTGCGTGACCCGACAAAAGGGCGAACGACAAAACCGCGCCGACTAAACCACATCACTAAAACCACGACGTCATCAACGCGCCGACAACAACACGGCGACAACAGTGCGGAGACAGAAGGGCGATTTCTGTCAACAGAGGGGCGATTTAAGGTAAGGGTTAGGTTTAGGGTTAGGTTTAGCATTACATTTAGGGTTAGGTTTAGGGTTAGGTTTAGGGTTAGGTTTAGGGTTAGGTTTAGGGTTAGGTTTAGGGTTAGGTTTAGGGTTAGGTTTAGGGTTAGGTTTAGGGTTAGGTTTAGGGTTAGGTTTAGGGTTAGGTTTAGGGTTAGGTTTAGGGTTAGGTTTAGGGTTAGGTTTAGGATTAGGTTTAGCATTACGTTTAGGGTTAGGGTTACATTTAGGGTTAGATTTAGGGTTAGATTTAGGGTTAGGTTTAGGGTTAAGTTTAGTTTTACAGCGTGCTTCTGTCGCTGCGCTGTTGTCGGCGCAATTCAGCGCTCATTTGTCGGAGTGCTTTAGAACACAGGGTTTTGTCACCGCGGTTTGGTCGGGCGCAGTTTTGTCGTTCGCCCTTTTGTCGGTGAACCCAATTCTTGGATATTTCCTGGACAAGTGCCTGCTATTGTCTTGGCAGGCTTTTTCAGAAGTGGTTTGTCATTGCTTCCTTTCTGGGACTGAGAGAAGATGACTGGTCCAGAGTTACCCACCTGGCTTTATGCCTAAGGCCGTGATGGTGAACCTATGGCATGCATGCCACAGGTGGCACACAGAGCTATTTCTAAGAGCATGTGAGGTGTTGCCCTATCAGCTCCAGTGTGCATGTGCACACTGGCCAGCTGATTTTCAGCTTTGATTTTTGGCCATTTTTCACCCTCTGGAGGGCAAACCGGAAGTTTAGGAATGGAATTCTGGTTTGTGTGTTGGACTGTTTTTGGCTCTCCCCAGGCTCCTAGAAAGCCTCTGGAACCTGTGGAGGGCAAAAAATTGACCTCCTGGACCCACTGGGAGTTGGAAAATGGGCTGTTTCCGGCCTCGGAAGGGCCTCCGGCAGGGCAGGTAGAATCATTTTTCTAGAGTCTCCACATCTTTTATACCATGACCTAAACTGGATACAATATTCCAAGTGTGATATTACCAAGGCCATTATGAAGTGGTACTAACACTTCACATGATCTTGATTCTATCCTTCTATTAATGCAGCCTAGGACTGGGTTCACTTTTTTGGAAGCTGCAGTACACTGCTGGCTCATAATCAAGTGATTCTCCACTATGACTCCAAGATCCTCTTGCAGTTACTTTTATTGAACCAGGTGCCAAATATTATGTACTTGTGCATTTGGTTATTCTTGCTTAAATGTAGAACCTTACTCTTTTCACCATTAAATTTCATTTTGATAGGTGGGGCTCACTGTTCAAGTATGTCAAAATCCTTCTATATTTTGAGCCTACTTCTGGAGTATTAACTATTTCTGAAGACCTCTAAGGTCCCTTCCAACTCTATTATTCTATTCTGTTCTAGCTTATAAAATACACAACTCTTTTCCACAATCAAATTACTTCGTGCATGCTATGGAAAACATGTTTTAGCAGGACATTCATATGCAGAGTGCTCAGGTTATCTAAATACAAACATGCATCTAATTTATACTGTTGCCTTTTTTCCAAGAAGTGATGTTCTGCTAACTTCATGAGATCATCTTGCAAAATTTCTGGTGGAAGATGTAAGGAGAAAATGAAAATGAATAGTGGTATCTTCCATTCCCAGCTGTACTGCATATTAGTCCTGAATAATTCAGGATTTGCTTATTTCTCTGAATTGCCATCTTATTTGTCAAACAAGAGATAATTTACTGGAGGGTACCAATACCTGGTACCATCTGTTGGAGCTTCTTTGTTCTGCTCCTGTTTGGATGTGAGTGCCTCAATCTGGAGCTGCAGATAGTATCACTTTGTAAGCTGAAAAAAAATTACGTAATAAAAAGACCGTTGGCTTACCTGAATGGTTGTTCTCTAGGTGCTGCGGGAGAATTTTGCTTTTTAAATGTCAAGGTTTCTGTGACAACAAAGATTAGGAAAGTTCTATTTTTTCCAGAGATATTTCAACATCCATGTAAGCTGAAGAAAGAGGAAGATAAAAAAGGTCGTGTCTTCAAACTTTGAATTTAATCCATTTCTTTTTCCATTATTTGTATAAATTCCTTGTCCTTTAGTATGGTTTGGTTCATTGTCCATCTCAATTTCTTCCTTTGTCCCTTCCACCTATTTTTTATTCGGTTATGATCTGCCCATATGTTCGTTTCTATATTAACCTCTTGGACATCTGTTCTCATTTCTGGCAACATCCGTATCATATTTATTCTAGACCAGAATTGGTGTCTGTTTGAATATAATGTATATTGGTTTTTCTTTGGATTTAACTATCTCCATATATCCTGTATGCCTATTTCTTGTGTCATTTTGAAAAAAAGTTTTGGGGAGTGTCCTTATTTTTTTACTGCATCTATAGTCTACTTTGACATCCACAATTACACTGAAGTCTCCTATCATACATGTTTTCATAGTTCATTTCAATTATCTTCTTATGGAGCTTTTTGTAAAATTCTTCTTGTCTGTTATTTGGTGCATAAATTGTGATCAAAAGAATCTGTTTCTGATTTATTACAATCTCAACCATCAATATTCTCCCTTCTTCATCTAAATATACTTGCTTGGCTTTTAATGCTTCTTTAGCATATAATGCCACCTCTCTTTTCTTTTGTTGTGCTAATGCAGAACATAATTTCAGAATTTTGGGTTATTCCAGTAAGTTGTCATATTGTTTTTAATATGCACTTCTTTTAAAAAAAAATAATAAAGTTTTTTTAATTTTTGATTTAAAACAAATACAACATCCTTCTTTACATGCTATAGAAAGTGTATCAGTTGGTTACAAATAGACTTTTACGCATCTCTTCCACAGTCAAGAAACATAGTTCATGTTAGCTCGAGCATTTTAACTCAACTATTCATATATGTCACCATCATCATATATCCATTTTCATTTGACTATAATTATTATTAAAAAAAAGAAAGATAATGGTAATAATAATTTTTGTTTCTTAAACAATACATGCCCACACCAGTGGGGAAAGAAAAAATCGAAGGGAAAAAAAAAAAAAACAAGAAACGGAAAAAAAAAAAAAAAGCCAAAAAAAAAAAAAAGGTAACACAGGTATATATCAAAAAAAAAAAGTATATCAGCTGGTTACAACATGTTTTGGTGCATCTCTTCCATTAATTCATATTATAATTAATTCATACCATAATTCATATTAATTCAAATATCTTAACTCATATGTTTACCATATTGACATCATTATACCTCCACTTTTAGTTGACTACAGTTATTTAAACATCCTTCATCCTTAACTATGCCAAAGGTTTAGTCCATAACCACATGCTAGCATTTCATTTACTTGTTTGTAAAATCCTCTATTAACATCAAATCCTCATATCCTGTTTTAGCTGAACATCCATAATATTTAATACCAAAAATTCAATCTTTCATGCAATGTAGTTTATTATCATTCTCCCTTTTTATGTAATTATATCGTGTATCGTAACATTTTCCCCATATTAGTTGACATTTAACTGTATATATTTTATTTTATTTTTTAATAGTAACAATTATTGTGATTAATAACCTTTGTATATGGTCTAAAAGTATTTCCAACCTTCCCTTCTCATATCCAATTATTATTTATCATATCAACTCCACATTATATACATTACTATCAATATCAATTATTATTCAGCTATATCTATTACAAATAAGAGTAATTAGATTTAGCTAGTTTCAAATTGTATTCTTCCATCTATCAGCCTATGTCTCTCCAATAACAAAACCTTCTCAGTCCTAATGGCATTCGTAGAACAGATTTACCAAATGTTTTTATAAGCAAGTCCAGACAGGGATATCTTCGCACCTTTTTACTCAGGATGCCTCTGATGAAATAATAACGTTGTCCCAGGCTTGTTAAACTTTTCAATTTGTTTTTAATTCTCAAGGGTGGAATTAAAAATTCTGCCAATGATGTTTCATAAAGTGTAGATTCTTTAATGCTTGTCATTCCTTTTGCGCTCTGTCTTTTAAAATAAATCTTCTGTAAGGCTGCATCTCTTTGTCCCTCCGAAATAACCCAGACGCCCTGCATGTCAGCAAGTTGAGAGGCTTCGTTTCTCACCTTCTTCGTTTGTATTTCAGGAGCATTAAAACATTCAGCATTCTCACTTTTTCCTTCAAATTTTAATATCAAATGGTCCAATTTTTCCCCAAATCTTTCATATGAGTCAAACAGCTCTTTAAATGCAGAAAAAAACATCTGAAATGAACTTTTCGGAGTATGTATCAGCGCCATGTTGTGACGCAGTCTAAAATATTTGCAAGTAAAAACACGCTGGGAGCTGTGCGATCTTATCTGATCTTAGACCAACACAGTCAAGCAATAAAAGTGTCAGATTGTAAAATTTATAGTAAGTTAATTTACAGCACGCTTAAAGAGAGTCAGAGAAAGTATTAAAGCAGATCTTTGAAACATCTAAGAAATAGGGTAACCACTGGCCATAAATCCATTTAAAAAAAACCAATTCGCCGCTAGATTCTTCTGTTCTTTGGTTTCAATTAGCTTAGCTTTTAGTGCGGACCGTCTCTCTTTGAGTAATAAAATCAGCTTACCAGATGAAATCACTTCTACCATTCTTAGGGGCTACTTGCAGTTTCGGTTAGCATACAGCTAATCCAAAAAGGGTTGGCAAAAGGGGTTGAATTCCGAGCCCCCCCGAGACCTGCGAACGTCTCTGAGGTCACTGGATCTCCCCAAACCTTCACTGTCTCTTCAGGACAGCTAGGATCGAAAACGACCCGTCCATTCCCTCCAGAATAGGGGAATTTCAGGAATGGCCTGAAACTCCGTCTTCTCACTGCTAAGCCCTGCCTTCTTCCAATATGCACTTCTTGAAGACAAATTAGGTCCAATTTTAATTTTTGTAGTTTCGTAAAAAAATTTCCCCTTTTCATAGGAGAGTTCAATCCATTTACGTTAATTGATAACATCTTTATTTTTTCTTCCATCACTTCATTTATATATTGATTTTATACTCCTGGTTGTTCTTATCTCTCTCTGTTTTATTGCTCTTGCACCTTCTTGTTCTGCTCATTCTCTCTTCTCATTTTCACTCTCTTCTTGTTGCAAAGTCTTTTCTTCTGCTTGTATTTCTTCTTGTCTTTTACTTCCTTTCTCTTCTCTGCTTTCCTGTTCTTCACTTGTAGTAAAATGATCTTCAAAAAATTCATGCTTTATCTAGTGAATCCAATTTAAATCTTTTACCTTGCCAAATAACCAGGATTTCCTCTGGTATCAGCCATCTGAAAATCATATTATATTTAATCAATTGTGTTATCAAAACTTGATATTGTCTTCTTTGATATCTTACTTTCCTAGGGATCTGTTCAGTCACAATTTCTTTTCCTTTATATTTCAAAGGCTCGCCTCTTGATCTTTTAAACATTTCATCTCTCAATGTCTTTTTAGTAAATCTCACATGTACCTCTCTTGAAAGTTTATGTCTCCTTCTATAGTTTATATGAATTCTAAATATTTCATCTATTTCCGCTTGAACGTCTTGTTTAGTTTTCTGTGGAACTCCAGCCCAAAACTCTGTCATCATGTCCATCAGGTCTTCCCCTTTCTCTTCTTCAATATTCTTCAATCTCAGGAAGTAGGCCGTCTTTCCATCTCCAGGGCAATTATTGTCTCCTCCAGGCCTTTGTTAACTAATGCTACTTCTTCCACTTTTTGCTCTGTTTGTTCTGCTTTTTCTTCCATTTTCTGTATCCTCTATTCATTTTTTGATATCATTTTTTGAAAATTCCCTATTTTTTCATCCATCTTACATATCTCACACATTTCTTGACTTGTCTATTACACTTTGTATTAATATTTCCCTTCTTGTTAATCAGTAGGGCTATTATATGGAAGACAACATGCTGTTTTTTTTGTTTTTTGTTTTGCTTGCAGTTAATTTCACAAAAATCTCCTATAAGATTACAGAGCAGGGCAGGACAAGACAGACAGGACATGATACGATGGAGGGGGGGAGGAGAGGAGAGATTTACTTTGTGCCTTCAGCACAAAACCAGCTGGGTGACCTTGGAACAGTCACTCTGTCATGCCTTCAGGCCTAGAAGCCCTAGAAAAAAGCAAAGGCAGCCCACTATTCAGTACTGACTCAAAGGCACACACAAAAAGGCAATAATATTGGCACTCTATGTATATTATGATCACATCTATACCTACTGGAAGGACCCAATAAATTTCTGTTCATATTCCCCACAACCAGAATTTGGGGACTTCCACTTATGATACTGGTTGTTGTGCACAAACATCAATGGTAACTATCCCAATTCTCCACAAATGTATTTAACCATCTTCTAAAGTAATTCAAGCTTATACCTATTTGTTGCACCTAAATTCCATAAGTTGTGCTAGGTGAAGGTTTTTTTTTAACTAGTAAAATTACTTCTGAATTTTTTTTTACCATTTCTTTTTTTCCCCAATATACTTTTTTATTTTCCATTTTCATAACATACAATCACATGTATACTATTACATAGCCAGTATCCTATTGTATTAAGTAGTAATTACATCAGTTCCTCTTGTCATCAACGCCCAGAAAGATAAAAACCCATTATTAGCTCTTCTACTCTCCATACACCTTTTTCTTCTACCTCTCTCCTACCTCCTTCCTTCCCTCCATCATCCTTTCCTACTCTACTTCCCCTTCCTTTCTCCTTCTCCTCTCTCTGCATTCCACTCCTCCTTCTCCTCCTCATCTTCCCCCCTTACCCTCTCTCCTATCCCTCTCTTCCCATCTTTCTTATCTTTTCTGTTTCCCACTCTTCTTCTCATTAGTGTATTTCCGCTTCTGAGCAAACTCCAATCTATGTTGATGGTATTTATGCTTCCATATCCATAGAAAGTTTTTATTTTCAATTTTCATAACATATAATCAGATGTATACTATTACATAGTCAATATCATGTTGTATTATTAAGTACTTACATCAATTCATCTTACCATCTAGCCGCTGGGTGAGATCATACGGCGGCACGGGATTAAATACCACCAATACACGGACAATACACAATTGTATCTGTCTGCCCCGTGCCAACTCAGTGAAGCGGTAGAAGTGATGTGCCAGTGCCTGGAGGCTGTTAGGGTCTGGATGGGAACGAACAAGCTTGGGCTCAATCCCGACAAGACTGAATGGCTATTGATGTTCCCTCCCAAAGATTGGCTAATTACTCCATCTCTCAGGCTGGGGGGTGAAATTATACGCCCCTCTGAGAAGGTTCACAATTTGGGAGTCCTCCTGGACCCACAGCTGACTTTAGATCACCATTTGTCAGCTGTGACCAGGGGGGTCTTTGCCCAGGTCCGCCTGGTGCACCAATTGCGACCCTATCTGGACCGGGAGGCACTTCAGATAGTCACTCACTCCCTCGTTACCTCAAGACTGGATTACTGTAATGCGCTCTACATGGGGCTGCCCTTGAAAAGTGTTCGAAGACTTCAGCTAGTCCAGAATGCAGCCGCGCAAGCGATTGTGGGTGCACCTAGGTTCACCCACGTTACACCTATCCTCCGTGAGCTGCACTGGCTGCCCATTGGTCTCCGGACTCACTTCAAGGTGCTAGTTATTACTTATAAAGCCCTGCATGGCATCGGACCTGGGTACCTGAGAGACTGCCTCCTGCCAATTACCTCCCAAAGACCGATTTGATCACACAGGCTCAGCCTTCTCTGGGTTCCATCTGCCAGCCAATGTCGGCTGGCGACCCCCCAGGGGAGAGCCTTCTCTGTTGTTCCCCTTTGAGATCCGGACCCTTGCTACCCTCCCGGCCTTCCATAAAGCTACTAAGTCCTGGCTGTTCCAGTAGGTTGGGGGCTGTTGAAGTATCCAGCCCCGCTTCAATTGTTACTGTTGTGTATTTTAATATTGTTTGTACTGTCTTATTTATCCCCTCCCCTGTTTTATTGTGAGCCGCCCGGAGTCCTTCGAGAGTGGGTGGCATATAAAACCAATAAACGAAATGAAATGAAACCATCAACTACCAAAGGAAAAAAAGAAAAACCCAGTTATTGGCTCTTCTGCTCTGCATACACCATATTTATACCTTATACGACACTTTCCTCCCCCTCTCTCCTCCCCCTTTCTACATCCTGTCTTTCCTCCATCATTTTCTACTCTACTTCCCCTTCCTTTCTCCTTCTCCTCTCTCCCCTAACCACTCCGCCTTATACACCTCATCTTCCCCCCTCACCCTCTCTCCTGTCCCTCTCTTCCTATCTTTCTTCTCTCCTCTGCTTGCCACTCTTCCTCTAATTCACTTGGTGTATTTCAGCTTCTGAGCAAACTCCCTTTTGTGTTGATGGTATTTATAATTCCATTTCAACATACATAAAAAAAGAAAAAATAGCAGTATACATGTACAATCATCCAACATCCCTCCTCCAACTTAGTAAACTCCACTCCCTCCCCCCCAACCCCCCAACCTTCCCCCACCATGACTTCCCAGAACCAATACAAGGTATAAATCTTTAACAAAAACAGTTTAAGGTATACTTAAAGAAAAAGTAGAAAGTGAATAACATCTTTGAATTGAGCTTAGCTCCTCCTTGCTAGGCTAACTAAAAACAATTTGTATCATTTCTGATCTTAATCATAAGCTATCTGAAATTTCCTAGACCCATATTTATTTTGAATATAGTCAATCCATTTTTCCCAGTCTCGTTTATATCTCTCATTTGAATTATCCTAGAGATATGCAAATATTTTAGCCATCTCTACTAAGTTTGTGATTTTCAATGTCCATTCCTGGATAGTAGACAAATCTTCCTTCTTCCAGTATTATGCCACCACAATCTAGCTGCAGTTATCAAATGCAAAGTCAAGTTAATCTCTACTGCTGTACAGTCAGTAATTATACATAACAAAAATAGGTGGGGGTAAACGTTATCCTTTTTTCTTTTGAGAACATTTTGCATAATCCATCATATTTTTGTCCAGAATACCTTAACCTTTTTATAAGTCTACCATGTCATTTAATTTATATTGATGTTTTTTCCCAACCCGTAGCAAGGCATTCCCCAGAAGATGACCTTTAAAATTCTCATCCACCTCTTTATTATACAGCAAACAAGCAGCCATATACCAAATCATACCCTTCAATACTGAACACTCCATCCCCTGATAAATTGATCCAATTGCTTAACTACCATATTAGAGACTTAGTTACCATCATTAGCCCCCTGAAACTTTTTAATAGCTATCTGAACATCTTGGAATTTAACCTTTGGCCTAGCTCCTCCCACTGTTTCTGATGTAACACCTGTATGCTCTTGAACGGTGGCTTGTGTACATTGCTTTGTTAATTCCTGTTCCATTCGTCTGATAACCACGTGGTCTTGTCTTTGTTCTTTAGCTTCTTGTACCTCTGAGAGAACATGTTGATCCCCCTTTGTTAATACTTGAGTGGTTTGATTTCCATCATATCCTTCTTGTTCTCTTTGTCTAGATTTAGAGGGAGAGGGTTGTCCACCCTTCAGTACGTTGGTGTAGAAATCTTGTGCCTTCCATACTGTATTGAGGCGATGTCTTTTTCCAAGGTAGCTAAATGCGATGCCAGCTGGTGTGTCCCATCTAAACTGTATCTGGCGATTTTTAAGCTCTTCAACTAAAAAGGTATAGTCTTTCCTAGATATCAGCATTTTAGGTGGTATCTCCTTCAAGACAGTCACCTCCCGACCCCTGATTTGAAGCTTATTTTTGTAGGATTCCTGTAATATCGTATTTCTCACATCTCTAGTGGCGAAGTAGATCACTGTATCTCTTGGTAATTATTTTTGTTTTGCCAGCAAGGAATTAACGCGGTAAACCTTTTCGATTTGCCAATCAAGATTCCCTCCTGACCTTCCCACCATCAGGTTGAAGGCTTCAAAGAAAGTCTGTTTCAGGTTCTCTTGTGTATTTTCAGGGAGGCCCCTTATCCTTAAAGCAAATTCCATTTGCCTATACTGTAGCATTATGATTTCATTTTCTGCATTGCTAACCTTTTGCTGGACCGCCTCCATCTTCATTACCAAGTTCGTATTAGAGTCACTAAGATCTTCTAACTTTTTTTCAAGGCCATATGCATAACCCGCTAGCAAATTCAGGGCCATCAAAAAGTCCCCTCTAATCCTTTGGTTACGTGTCATAAGTTCTTCAGACATCTGTTTGTTAGAAGCAGCTATCTCTTCCTTAAGTTTTGCTTCCATCCTAACAGCATGATTTTTTAACGCATCGATTAATTCCTTCTGCAGAATTTCCCTTGTCAGGGGGTCCCCTGCAGAAATAGAAGGGAGTAATGATTGTATTTTAGCAGAAGGCGCTAGTGAATTTCCAGCACTTTTTGATGCAGGGGGAGGGGGGGGATTTTTGCTTAGAAGCCATCTCAAGCTTAATCTTCTTTAGTCAATTAAAAAGTCCAGGCAGTCCAATTATACAGTAATTGCTATTTGTTTTGATAATAAATTACTTCTTGGTAATAAATCACTTTTAGGCTTCGCAAAAGTTCTATCCAAGACATGCCCCTCCTACATAGCTCGGCACCATTTTTATAGAACTTTCAACAAGTAATCAGCAGAAGGAGTTCTTTGCAAATGGAGCTAAGGATTTATACATACAATTAAGATGTTCACAGATATTGGTTCAGCTCGGCTTGAAGTCCATAATAAATCATTGTGCTGAGGATGAGCGAAAACCTTTGTTCTGCAACAAAAGGCAGAATGAATCCCGGCTCAGAGCTGCCATGCTGCAGCCGGTGCCTTCCCCTTTCCTCCCAGTGTTTAGGCTGAAAGGGCTAGTTGGAAAGCTTCCGATGCATAGCTTATCATCTCTCTCTTCTAAGCCCAAAGAGAGGATAAATAAACTGCCAAACAGCTTGATAGATTGCTGTTTAGACAGATTAATGACGCCAAGATTCCAGAGCTGTTAAAGATAACAACCCTCTGTCAGGCTCCACCCACCGGAAGTCCACCATTTCTGAAGATTAGAGTAAATGGTAACTGTACCTTATTAATTCATTTCATTGGTTCATTTATACAGCTACTAACAAAACAAAACCAAAAAAAACCTCAGGGCCTAATAGTGTAACTTAATTACAAGTAATCTTCAAATTTCGAATGTAATATAACATGCCAATTACATTCAGAACTTGAAGATTCATTAATTGGATCACATTAAATGAATGTGCTCCTTCCTTGCTTTACCCCATGCATTCATAAATCGAATGCATAGGTCATTAAGTGCACATGAGATATCTCAGGGAATACCATAGGAGAGTCTAGTGCTTCTGACCACCTGAGGCCTCCCCAACCCACTGAGGTAACTCATGCTTCCCCCCCATATCTTACCCTCCTGGGTCTCCACAGGCACTGGGCCTGTGGAGACACACCTTTCAAAGATCTGAATGATCAAGCAAGATGACTCCTCTTTGGTACAGCTTCTTTGTGTTTTCCCAGTGTTCCAAAAGCAAACCAGTGAGAGCAGAGGCAGAGCAGGACCAGCCTCCAATCATAACGCCAAAAGCCTTTTTCCTCTATCCCCTGTACCAAAAGCGTTTGCAAAGAGGACAGAAGCCTTCAGGAATGCAATCTCACACCCCTGCAGAGGCCTCCTGTGAAAAAGCTTTTGACACAGAGAATGGAAGTCTTCAGGGGCATTATCTTGTTCTGCTGAAGGCTTCTTCCTCCTTTGCAAAAGCTTTTGGTGCAGAGAATGGAAGTGTATGGGGCCTCCATTCTCTGCACCAAAATACTTTTGCAAATGGGACAGAAGAATGTGTAAGAAGATGACTGCTGACTCTGCAAATCTTTGAAAAATAAATAAGAATTGGTTACAGAGGGGAAATAGGTAGGGGGAAGGTTGAAGCATTTTTGCAATCAGTCGTAAGTCTGAATAATTGTCGTGGTGCTTCAATATTCATAACTTCAGGTCTATGTTGTAAGTACTTTGTTGGGGGTGTCATAATTTTGAGCCATAATTAAGTGAACTGTCGTAAGTTAAGGACTACCTGTACTGTTTTTGTATTAAATTATGAGTTACACTTCTTATATTATTATTAATAATGATTAGATAATTACATATTACTGAGCCATGTTCATATCCAAATTATTATTATTTTATCTTTAGTTGTTTTTACAACTTGTTGATATCTTTTTTTTATATTAATTTTTTTTAATTTTTAATTTAAAACAAATACAACATCTTTCTTTACATGCTATAAAAAGTGTATCAGTTGGTTACAAATAGACTTTTGTGCATCTCTTCCACAGTCAACAAACATAATTCATGTTAACTCAAGCATTTTAACTCAAATATTCATACATGTCACCATCATCATATATCCATCTTCATTTGACTATAATAATAATAATAATAATAATAATAATAATAATAATAATAATAATAATAATAATAATAATAATAAATTTCGCATTTACTATATATGGATGATTTGAAACTCTATGGAAAGTCAGAAATAGAAATCCAATCATTGACAAATACAGTCCGAGTATTCAGCACCGATATTTCAATGCAGTTTGGCATGGAAAAATGCGCCACTGTATCCATAAAAAGGGGCAAAATCACTGCATCTGAGGGAATTGAAATGCCCAATGGCCAACTAATTAAATGCAAAGAAAATGAAGCCTACAAAAACTATTGTCAGGCGAGAGTACACCAACAGAGTTAGGAAAATTTTGAAATCTAAATTGAATGGTGGAAATACAATCAAGGCCATAAATACCTGGGCAATACCAGTTATAAGATACACAGCTGGCATAGTTAACTGGACACAAGCTGATTTGGACCTTTTGGACCGAAAAACCAGGAAACTAATGACAATGCACTACAGTTTACATCCACGTGGTGATACTGATAGACTATATCTGCCCCGAAAATCAGGTGGCAGAGGATTATTACAAGTGAAGCAAACAGTTGAAGAAGAAAAACATGCACTGGCTGATTATTTAAAAGACACTCAAGAACATCTATTAATCGAAGTAAAGAACAAAAATCTACTGAAGGCCCAACAGACAAAACAAGAATACAGAAAAGATGTGATAAAATCAAGAATGGAGAGTTGGCAGAACAAAGCACTGCATGGTCAATTTCTGGAAAAAATAAAAGATAAAGTGGACAGTGAACAAACTTGGTTATGGTTAAAAACAGGTACATTAAAGAAAGAAACAGAGTCACTAATCCTGGCTGCGCAAGAACAAGCTATCCGCACAAATGCCATTAAGGCCAAAATCGAAAAATCCTCTGATGATGCCAAATGCAGACTTTGCAAAGAAGCTGATGAAACTGTTGATCACATACTCAGCTGCTGTAAAAAAATCACGCAGACTGATTATAAATTGCGGCACAATTCAGTAGCACAAATGATCCATTGGAATTTGTGCAAAAATTATAATATTAAAACAGCAACAAACTGGTGGGAACATCAGCCTGAAAAAGTCACCGAAAATCAGATGGTCAAGATCTTGTGGGATTTCCGTATACAAACCGACAAAATACTGGCGCATAATACACCAGACATCACACTGGTTGAGAAAAATAAGGTCACAATCATAGACATCGCAATACCAGGTGATAGCAGGGTCGCCGAGAAGGAACATGAAAAAATCGCAAGATACCAGGACTTAAAAATTGAAATTCAACGACTATGGCACAAACCAGCAGTGGTAATTCCAGTGGTAATTGGCACACTGGGTGCTATTCCAAAAGCACTGGAATTACATTTAAAACAGTTAAAAATTGACAAAATCACCATCAGTCAAATGCAAAAAGCCGCACTGCTTGGATCTGCACGCATATTACGAAAATACGTTACGACGTCCTAGGCCCCTGGGTGGGGCCCGACTAGTAACCAATGCCAAATCCGGCGAAACAACTGGCCGCTGTGATACAATTGTACAACAACAACAACAACAACAACAACAACAACAACAATAATAATAATAATAATAATAATAAAAATCTAAATTGAATGGTGGAAATACAATCAAGGCCATAAATACCTGGGCAATACCAGTTATAAGATACACAGCTGGTATAGTTAACTGGACACAAGCTGATTTGGACCTTTTGGACCAAAAAACCAGGAAGCTAATGACAATGCACTACAGTTTACATCCACGTGGTGATACTGATAGACTATATCTGCCCCGAAAATCAGGTGGCAGAGGATTATTACAAGTGAAGCAAACAGTTGAAGAAGAAAAACATGGACTGGCTGATTATTTAAAAGAAAATCAAGAACATCTATTAATTGAAGTAAAGAACAAAAATCTACTGAAGGCCCAACAGACGAAACAAGAATACAGAAAAGATGTGATAAAATCAAGAATGGAGAGTTGGCAGAACAAAGCACTGCATGGCCAATTTCTGGAAAAAATAAAAGATAAAGTGGACAGTGAACAAACTTGGTTATGGTTAACAACAGGTACATTAAAGAAAGAAACAGAGTCACTAATCCTGGCTGCGCAAGAACAAGCTATCCGCACAAATGCCATTAAGGCCAAAATCGAAAAATCCTCTGATGATGCCAAATGCAGACTTTGCAAAGAAGCTGATGAAACTGTTGATCACATACTCAGCTGCTGTAAAAAAATCGCGCAGACTGATTATAAATTGCGGCACAATTCAGTAGCACAAATGATCCATTGGAATTTGTGCAAAAATTATAATATTAAAACAGCAACAAACTGGTGGGAACATCAGCCTGAAAAAGTCACCGAAAATCAGATGGTCAAGATCTTTGGGATTTCCGTATACAAACCGACAAAATACTGGCGCATAATACACCAGACATCACACTGGTTGAGAAAAATAAGGTCACAATCATAGACATCGCAATACCAGGTGATAGCAGGGTCGCTGAGAAGGAACATGAAAAAAATCGCAAGATACCAGGACTTAAAAATCGAAATTCAACGACTATGGCACCAACTAGCAGTGGTAATTCCAGTGGTAATCAGCACACTGGGTGCTATTCCAAAAGCACTGGAATTACATTTAAAACAGTTAAAAATTGTCAAAATCACCATCAGTCAAATGCAAAAAGCCGCACTGCTTGGATCTGCATGCATATTATGAAAATACGTTACGACGTCCTAGGCCCCTGGGTGGGGCCCGACTAGTAACCAATGCCAAATCCGGCGAAACAACTGGCCGCTGTGATACAATTGTATAATAATAATAATAATAATAATAATAATAATAATAATAATAATAATAATAATAATAATAATAATAATAATTTTGTTTCTTAAACAATACATGCCCACACCAGTGGGAAAAGAAAAAATAAAAAAAAATAAAAAAAGACAAAAAGAACAAAAAACAAGCAGGGGGGAAGAAAAAACAAAAACAAAAGAGAAACCAAAAAGAAAAAAAAAAGAACACAGGTATATATTATAAAAAAAGTATATCAGCTGGTTACAACATGTTTTGGTGCATCTCTTCCATTAATTCATATTAATTCAAATATCTTAACTCAAATTTTTACCATATTGACATCATTATGCCTCCACTTTTAGTTGACTACAGTTATTTAAATATCCTTCATCCTTAAATATGCCAAAGATTTAATCCATAACCACATGCTGACATTTCATTTACTTGTTTGTAAAATCCTCTATTAACATCAAATCCTCATATCCTGTTTTAGCTGAACATCCATAATATTTAATACCAAAGATTCCATCTTCCATGCAGTATAGTTTATCATTCTCCCTTCTTCATGTAATTATATCGTATATCGTAACATTTTCCCCATATTAGTTAACATTTAACTGTATATATTTTATTTTATTTTTTAATAGTGATAATTATTGTGATTAATAACCTTTGTATATGGTCCAAAAATATTTCCAACCTTCCCTTCTCATATCCAATTATTATTTATCATATCAACTCCACATTATATACATTACTATCAATATCAATTGTTATTCAGCTATATCTATTACAAATAAGAGTAATTAGATTTAGCTAGTTTCAAACTGTATTCTTCCATCTATCAGCCTATGTCTCTCCAATAACAAAACCTTCTTAGTCCTATTGCCATTCGTGGAACAAATTTACCCAATGTTTTTATAAGCAAGTCCAAACAGGAATATCTTCGCACCTTTTTGCTTAGGATGCCTGTGATGTAATAACGTTGTCCTAGGCTTGTTGCACTTTTCAGCTTGTCTTTAATTCTGAAGGGTGGTATCAAAAATTCTGCAAATGATGTTTCATAAAGTATAGATTCTTTAATGCTTCTCATTCCTCCTGCGCTCTGTCTTTTGAAATAAATCTTCTGTATGGCTGCCCCCCTTTCAAGTGTTGCAACTCTTTCTCCCTCCGAAGTAAACCAGACGCCCGGCGTGTCAGCAAGTTGAGAGACTTCATTTCTGACATTCTTCATTTGTATTTCAGGAACATTCAAACATTCAACATTCTCATTTTTTTTCTTCATATTTTAATGTTAGATAGTCCAGCTTTTTTTCAAATCTTTCATATGTGTCAAACAACTTTTGAAATGCGGAGAAAATCATTTGAAACGAATCATTTGAAGCAAGTATAGACGCCATGTTGTGACGCAGCTAGAAGCTTTAAGATATTTGCAAGTAAGAACATGCTGGGAGCTGTGCGATCTTATCTGATCTTAGACCAACACAGCCAAGCAATAAAAGTGTCAGATTGTAAGAAGCCAAAGTGTAGTAAATTGGTTTACAGCCCACTTAAGGAGAGTCAGAGGGAATGTTAGAATAATCTTTCCTTTATCCACGTAAACAGCATTTAAAACATTTAAGAAATAGGGTAACCACCGGCCATAAATCCATAAAAAAGAAAACAATTCGCCGCTAGATTCTTCTGTTCTTTGGTTTCAATTAGCTTAAATTTTAATGCGGACCGTATCTCTTTGAGTAGTAAAATCAGCTTACCAGTTGAAATCACTCCCACAATTCTTAGGGGCAACCTGCAGTTTCGGTTAGCTTACAGCTAATCCAGAAGGAGCTGGCAAATGAGGTTAAATTCCAAGCCCCCCAGAGACTTGCGAATGTCTCTGAGGTCACTGGATCTTCCCCAACCTTTCACTGTCTCTCCGGGACAGCTAGGGTCCGAAACGACCCGTCCAATTTCCTTCGGAATAGGGGAATTTCAGGAATAGCCTGAAACTCTGTCTTCTCACTGCTAAGCCCCGCCTTCTTCCCCAACTTGTTGATATCTTGAGTTCTGGTGCAGACAGTAAGTGTAGTTAGAGGAGTAAGATTCACTGATGCTGACCATTCAACTTAACACTGCACTGTATTTTAATATTAATTGCCTTGTAAAGTATTATTAACTCATGGACCACAGTGCTTGTTCACATTCCAAAACCCTCTTTTTCTGCAACTTTTCAATGAACAATAAATGAGAAGTTTACCAGCAATGATACCTTCACATATGAAAAAATTGAAATATGAAATTTATTCATTTTTTGTACCTTTTAGAACATTTTGCCAATCTGGATTAAATATCTATGTACTGAATGATCACCTGAGCTGTTTAGCAACAGACAAGTTATAACTTCCAGATTGCCTTTAATACTGCCAATTGATGTGTTTCATAATTTAACGAGATACTGGAATTTGGCAAAACCTCCAAAGCATAATTTGGAACTATTAAAAAAGAATGTTTGTAGATAGAAAATGGATATTCAAAGAATAATAAAATCTAGTTGACTAGAGAAAAGTCCATAGAATTCTTAAGAATTCTAAAGTGATAAAATTATAGCTTTCATTTGTTAAATGTTTAGCCAATGTAAGCAATAAACAATACTGGAAAGTGTCTAGTTTAAATTATTAAATCTATTGCTGCAAGTTTTTTAAGATCTCCCAAAAAGGCCTGGGTTCCATCTTTTCTTGGAGATATGGATTGAGCTAGCAAGCTCAAGGTTAAAGACTTTTTAGCAACTTTACATAGAGATATGAGACCAGAAATATCACCTTTAAATGATAAAGACCTTTTGATTAAGGAACACTGCATACTTGATATTTTACTGGCTAGAACTAATAATTGCAGTTAGAGCTTCTGCTAAGAGTTTTAAACTTCTCATGACTATGTAAAGTAATTGCTTTTCTATGCTTGATAGATGGCTTGAAAGATACAATGCAAATATTGATTGGAACAAAATAGTAACATTAAAATATTGTGTAATCTGAATGTTCGTATTTGTTCAACTATTGTTAACTTTAGGAAAACAAAAATTAGATAACAAATATAATTACATATTTCTACAGATTAATAAAACTTGCTTTTGTATAAATTTATTCAATTTAATTCAATTCAAACTATCATGTCCCAATTACTTAGAATGTCCAATAATCAATGAAAAAAAATTCAGAATATTCCACAATCAATGCATTAATATTTTTCACTTTTGGAACTATGTCTTGTAGGTTTTTTAAAAATTATTTTAAAGCCGAATTATTTATATTTAAATTATTTTAATTCACACAAAATCTTTAAAGAAAAAAGAACTTTTACATATATAACTTTCAATAAATTAAGGAAAATAAAATTATAATTAGCCTAAAAAAGTATCCTTATTAAGGCTGCTTGCTTGAGATTTGGCTATAAAATGCCAAAAATCATCAAAAAAACAACCCCCATAGATATTATTCCTAAAATGATGTGCTTATTATTCCAAATTTTAGCCAAAAACTTAGCATCAAAAAAGGTTAATTCCTGTTGGCAAGCAAAATGTTGTATGTTGTATGTTTATTACACTTGTATGCCGCCCTATTCCAGAGGGACTCGGGGTGGCTAACAAACAAGGTGGGAGGGGGGGAATACAACAACAAACAAAGACAAAAACAAATACAAAAAACAGATTAAAACAATGCAACAGTCACAACAATTCAAGTGGGGCTGGGAACTCATCAGCCCCAGGCCTGCCGGAACAGCCAGGTCTTGATAGCTTTGTGGAAAGCCTGAAGGGTGGTGAGGGTCCAAATCTCCATGGGGAGATCGTTCCAGAGGGCCAGAGCAGCCACAGAGAAGGCCCTCCCCCGAGGGGTCGACAGTCGACATTGGCTAGCAGATGGTATTCAGAGGAGGCCTAATCTGTGGGATCTAATTGGTCGTAGGGAGGTAATTGGCAGGAGGCGGTCTCTCAAGTACCCAGGTCCAATACCATGTAGGGTTTTAAAAGTAACAACTAGCACCTTGAAGTGCGTCCGGAGCCCAACAGGCAGCCAGTGCAGCTCGTGGAGAATAGGTGTAACATGGGTGAACCGAGGTGCACCCACAATCGCTCGCGCAGCTGCATTCTGGATAAGCTGAAGTCTCCGAATGCTCTTCAAGGGCTGCCCCATGTAGAGCACCTTACAGTAGTCCAGTCTTGAGGTCACAAGGGCATGAGTGACTGCTCTGAGGGCCTCCCAGTTCAGGTAGGGACGCAATTGGTGCATCAGGCGAACCTGGGCAAATATCCCCCTGGTCACAGCCAACAGATGATGTTCTAAAGTCAGCTGTGGGTACAGGAGGACTCCCAAATTGCAAACCCTGTCTGAGGGGCATATAATTTCACCCCCCAGCCTGAGAGATGGAATACAAGGCCAATCTTTGGGAGGGAAAAACACAAGCCACTCGGTCTTGTCTGGATTGAGTGCAAGCTTGTTCACCCCCATCCAGACCCTGACAGCCTCCAGGCACTGACACATCACTTCAACCGCTTCACTGAGTTGGCACGGGGCGGACAGATACAGCTGTGTATCGTCCGCGTATTGATGGTATTTTATCCTGTGCCGACGAATGATCTCACCCAGTGGCTTCATGTAGATGTTAAACAGGAGGGGCGACAGGACCCAACCCTGCAGCACCCCATACTTAAGGGGCCTAGGGGTCGACCTCTGCCCTCCGACTAACACCGACTGTGACCTGTCAGAGAGGTAGGAGGAGAACCACCGAAGAACGGTGCCTCCCACTCCCACCTCACGCAACCACCGCAGAAGGATACCATGGCCGCTGAGAGGTCAAGGAGCACTAGGATGGAGGCATGGCCCCCATCCCTGGCTCTCCAGAGATCATCTATCAGTGCGACCAAAGCAGTTTCCGTGCTGTAGCCAGGCCTGAATCCAGACTGAAAGGAATCCAGAATGTCTTTAAACTATGTAATAAAAAGCATAATGTGAAATTGTTTGTTATTAAATGGATAACAAATACAAAGCTCAAATCGCAAATCAAAATGATAGGTTAACCAATCCCTTTTTAAATGTTGCAAACAGATGTAATTGATTTAAAACATCATGTTTCTTAATGTGCTTTGTATAGAGAGTTTATTAATACTCTGGAAAAAATCCAAAATATAAAAACATAAAAGTTAAAGAGTATTCTTCACACATTGAACTTTATTGTGGCTCATGATCATAGCATAATAAGTTTAAAATCTCAGGGTCCTCACCGCCAGACCAGGTTCTTAATAATGAAACCTTTTCTTAGTTTTAAATTGGGAAATTTCCCAACAATTGCATCTCATTTCCAAAGTTTATAAGTCTGTGTTATAAATGTCTCTGCAACATCCATTGTTGAAAAATTTCCCTTAACAAACAATACAGCATTCCTTTTGCCAAGAAAGTCCAGTTTTGCTCCATTTTACAATCTTTTCTGCCACAGTTGGTAAGTGAATTACTGCAGTTGTTAAATTAGTAAAACAGTTGTTAAGTGAATCTGGCTTCCCTATTGACTTTGCTTGTCAGAAGTTTGCCAAATGAGGCAAATCCAATTTTATTTCCTTTTCAAATCATCAAATAATTTATTTTAGCAAAGTAACAAGAAACTCTCTTTCTCAATAGCTTCATTATTTGCTTGCTTCTACCTCCCAAGAAAATACAGGGAGAATATTAAGGACAATTTAATACCAGTCTGTACAGTGGTGGGTTCCGGATTCCATTCCAACCGGTTGGAACGGCCCCGGAGTTACCTACAGGTAACATTCTAACATCAAATGATGCCTTCACAAGCCTCCGCGATGCTCCAGCTGCTCCGCGGAGCATTGCACAGGCGCCCTACGCGCCATGTACATGCGTGGAAGCACCAACAGCATAAAGCACTGGTAAGGAGCACGGGCGGGAGGATGGGCCCTCGGAGCACCGTAGTGGAACAGTATTTTTTTTTTTAATATAATTTTTATTAAACATTATTACCTTTAAAAAAACGGAAAAAACAATACAGCGACATAAATACAACGACATAAGCAAGACAAATCATACATAACAATATAAAGTAAAACATACAGATACAAATACCGTTTTAAACATACAACCCCCCCTCCCCCCCCGGTGACAGTCATTCACAGCCCGGTTTTTCTTTCTTTCCTCATTATTGGGTCTCTAAGCCACATCTTCTCATTGCAAGATTCAGGGATCTATTACGGTACCTATGTTAACTTTCCCCATTTTAAGTCCCTGCTGTTCTCCTAGTCGCCCACATATACCATAGGTCGTAGTGGAACAGTATTCAGTGCTCTGGGCAGGATCCGGTACACCCATACCGGGGCATACCGCCTGCAACCCACCACTGATTCTGTATCTAAAATAAGTCATTTGATTTAATAAAGGATTGCTGAATATGATTATTTTCCTTTTCCATCAAGTTCAACATTTTGCTTTTCATTTTATTATGTCCAATTATGGGCCAATAGAATTTTCTACTTTTTCTTGAATAGAACTGAAGTTTAGATCAAGCATTTATGAAAGAGACAGGAAGGGAGGGTCTAGTCCAGTGATGGCGAACCTTTTTGGCACTGAGTGCCGAAAAGGTCATGCAGAAATGTCACACGTGCTCATTGGGGCCACGCTCCAGAAAAGCTGAATTTCCAGGTTCTAGCATGCATGCATGCCTGACGATCAGCCAGCTGGTTCACATGCACAGGCTGGTTTTTGGCGCTGCTGCATGCGCGAAGGGCTTACACTCTGGAAAAGATGAACTTCTGGGTTCTGGCGTGCATGAACACCCAACAATCAGCTGGCCAGTGCGCATCCGCACACCAGTTTTCAGCACTGCCGTGCATGCAAACGTCAGCTGATTGTCACATGTGCATGCAGGCCAGAAACTCAGAAGACAAACAGGCAAGGCTGTGCATGCCAGGTGACATGGCTTCATGTGCCACTTTGGGCATATGTGTCCTAGGTTTGCTATCAAGGGTCTAGTCTATTATCTGCTTCCATTGTACTTGAGCTTCTTAAACTACTTGAGCTTTATTTTAGTAATCACTATCTCAAAGAAGTAGCCAATATTTATTTGTTCCAAATCCAACTTATTTATTATTTTTGCAAGCCATAAAATGTTTAATAAATAACTTTTAAAAGATCATAGAAAAGAAGAAACATCACTATAAAATGTTTGGGACATGGCTAAAGCATACCTGCAAGGATTTGCCATAACATATATAGCAAGAGAAAACAAGAAAAAGAAACAACAGCAAAAAAACACTACAAGAACAGCTAAAAAAGCTAGAGATAAAATTGTAGAAAAATCCACAAAAAGTTATGTTCTTAAACTGGAAAAAAATACAAGATATAAAGATATCCTAAATGAACAAGGGGAATTAAAATCAGAACAAGAACTGAAAAATCAAGAAATTTATTTGTCTTGGTGGCCACTTATGTAAATACAATTGTGATACAAGAAAAATGCAAAAATGTATGGATTTTACAAAGAATCTTCAGAATTAGATCAGATATTTTTAGGGACAGATAATAAATTAATAAAAAAATATAGCTACCTATTGAATTTTAAAATGGAAGAACAACAAGTAAAAGAAACTATGATAGTATGGTCCAAAATTTTTGGATATACTGTAGAATTAGATACATGACAAAAACTCTGGGAAAGAAACTATACATTGATGATGTCAACAGCCTACAAAGAAAATCTCTACAAAATGTTTTATAGGTAGCCACCAAGAAGAATGGGAAATATGTTCCAAAATATATCTCCCAAATGCTGGAAATGCAAACAGATACCAGGTTCTTACTATCGTATATGTCCTATGGCAAAAAAATATTGGTTAAAAATAAAAATGTGGCTAAAAAATGATAAATGATAAAACAACAAAAAGAACTAAAACCAGAGATGTTCTTGTTGGGTATCCTACCAGAGAAATATAATAAAATAAATATATATTTAATTTTACGTGTGCTAACAGCAGCAAGAATTGTGCAAAAAACTGGAAAAAAATAAAAAATATACCTATAGAAGAAAATGTAATAAAGAAAATACTAGAATGTGCTGAAATGGATAGATTAACATTGAAAATTAAGGATAAGGAGGAAACCGAATATTTTTTAACTTGGGAATTATTTTATCAATGGTTAGAAACTAGAAGCAGAAGTTAGAAATTTAGAATCAAGGAGGATATGTAAGTAAAAATGAAGTAAATTTGCAATTAAATAATGAATACCGAATAATGAGGATAAGTAAACATGATTAATAGACTTGGATGATAAAGGTTAGAAATGTGATGGTTATAATGCTTGATATTATTAACTAATTATAGATAAAACCAAAAAGAGCATTTAATTAAATAATGGAAAATGTTTAATAACTACTATATGTATAAGAGTTATTATTTGTATTTAAGAGAGATTGTACCCAGTCAGCACACTGCCATTGTGGATATGGAAATTTTATATATGAGAAATAAAAATGTATAATAAAAATAATACTAAAAAAAAGAAAAGAAATGTGTGATGTAGATTCTGTTACACCCATATGCATAGGTAGATTCCATGTAGAAAGTCAGAAAAAATCTGAAAGGGAATGTTGCCACAGTTCTGTTCCAGAACCACCAATGTTAGAACATTAAGGCTAGTGAGTAGCGGCCTTCTGTGAGGAGCAGAGAAGATGATATGTAAGTAATTAGAGATAGAAAAGAATATATTCCAGAGGATGCTGTTACAGGGATGACAGATCTAGTCTCTAGTCCTTCCCACATAGAAGCTGTTGGTTTTGATTACCTAAAGGTCTGCCTGCATTTTTATAAGTCTGCTATCAGATCCATCATTAAAGACTCTTTAATTATAATTAGTAGAGGTTCCATTTTTATATATTTTGTTTTATCAGTCCTGAAAATAAGGCCATGCCACATTTTTTGGGTGGGCAAAAATATAATCACTCCCCTGGACACCCCCCCCTCCAGCCAGGCAGAGCGCTGCTTACAGACCTAGCAGTATCCCGAAGGCACCAAGCTACAGGAACTGGGGGGGGAGGCGCTCGCTTTGCTTGGCACCTTTGGGATACCGCTAGGTCAGCGAGTGGCACTGTGCCAAGCTGGAGAGGGAGGTTGCTGGGCGGTTGCTCTCTTGTGAGCGGGCTCCCGAAGAGCTGGGCACAGCCACAGGGGCAAACGGCTATGTTACGCTGTCACAGCAGCGCAACACAGCAGCCATGAAGTCACCATGCTCATGAGCAGCCACCCTGCAAACCCCTTTTCCAGCGGGGCACAGCACCATTCACTGACCTAGGGGTACCTACTCGGCTCCTGCAGCTTGGAGTCTTTGGAATGCCCCTAGGTCAGCGAATGGTGCTCTGCAATGCTGGAGAGGGGGGTTGCACAAGCGGCTGTTTCTCTCCCTGCTCACGCGCCTCCCAGCCTCCCAGTGCCCTGGCCCAACTCTCCCTGCAGGTCACCACTGCTGCCGCCGCCATCCCACCATAGCTTTTTCTGCAGCTTCCAAACCACGGAAGTAGGCTGCCAAGTCTTCCAGCAGTGGCTGCTATGGGAGTATGCTCTATGGTTGTACGCTCTGGGAGTATGCTCTGCTGGCAGCCGGCCCACAACCATAGAGCATACTCCCAGAGGGGTCACTGCTGGAAGACTCAGCAGCCTACTTCCATGGTTTGGAAGCCGCAGAAAAAACTATGCTGGGATGGTGGTGGAAAATAAAAAGCAGAAAAAAGATTTAACTGGGCTTGACAGTGTCTTGGGGAAAATTGAAAAGGGTGGACATATCCCAACAAAGAAAAGAGAGATGACAGAATATAGAATTGGGACAAAAGACTTGTTATGGAAAAATCTGATATTTAGAAATTGTTATGGGCAGAATATAAAGTTAGGCATGTGATTTACATCTTAACATGATAATTAAATTGAGTTATTACCATATTTTTCAGAGTATAAGACGCACCAAAGTTTTGAAGAGGCATTTTTTTTAAAGTAAGTAAGTAGATAGAGGGATAGAGAGGGAGAGAAAGAAAGAAAAATACAGTAGGTAGGTAGGTAGAGAGAGTAAGTAGGTAGGTAGGTAGATAAAGAGATAGAGAGAGAAATAGAAAGAGAGAGAGATACAGTAGGTAGGTAGGGAAAAATAATGTGTAGGTAGGTAAGTAGAGGGATAGAGAGAGAGAAAAATAGAGAGAGAGAGAAATACAGTAGCTAGGGGGACAGAGAATAGGTAGGTAGGTGGGTAGGTAGGTAGGTAGGTAGGTAGGTAGGTAGGTAGGTAGAGGGATAGAGAGAGAGATAGGTAGATAGGTAGATGTTTTCAGGTGTATTTATCCATATGCTGGGGAAGGAAATCGCTGACAAACCTTAAGACTTTGTTTCGGCTGGCACAGCACTCGATCAATGTAATTCTCATCAGTTAAAGTTCCCCCAAAAGGGGGAAAAAGTTTTTGCACTCTGCAAACCTCTGAAAAATGGCCCGTTTTTTGTGAAAACGGGCCAGTTTCTTTTCAAATAAAAGGCATAAATAGCCTTGGGGGACTTGCAGAGTGCTCCTGGGGGTGTGGGAAGGCCAAAAAGAGAAACAACAGCCTGTTTTTCGTGAAAATTGGCCTGTTTTTTGTCAAAAATTGCACAAATAGCCTTATGGAGGCTTATAGAGTGCTGCTGGGGGCTGGGGGGGCAAAAATAGCCCATTTTGTGCTCATTTCTGCCCTCCCCAGCCTCCAGGAGCTCTCTGAAAGCCTCCAAAAGGGTATGAACGGCCATTTTTGTGAATAGGGTAGGGCTTCGGGAGGCAAAAAAATGCTGTATTCAATGTATAAGATGCACCCAGATTTTCAGCCTCTTTTTTGAGGAAAAAAGGTGCATCTTACACTCCAAAAAATACAGTAATTGATTGAATATGATAATGAAAAGACAATTAAATATAGGTTAAAAATACATAGAAACATGAATGCATATAGAATTCTTAAGAAGATAAAGTGAAGTGTGTATTGTTTTTATTTTACGTAGTAGATCAATGGAATTGCAATAAACACTGAGCAGCAGGCAGCAGACAATAAAATATAAGCTAATTTAAGATATGGCAAAATGGAAGGGGAACATGAAATATACTTATAATGAGATTATAAAGATGGATTAAAATTTGGGGCGGATAAAGATATATAACTATACAGTATTATGATGAGAATAGCTGAGAATTGTAATCAGACCACATTCTGAACTAAAATTAGTTTGGGGGGGTGAGTTTAAAAATATAATTGCTATATATGTATACTTTTTTTCATTGCTTAAAAAAGATGTTAAAATTAAAGAGATTTATTGATATGAAATTATAAATACCATCAATATAAAATGGAGTTTGCTCAGAAGATAAGAGGGAGAGTGTGGAAGAGATAGGAGAGGTAAGGGAAGAAGAGAGGGTGGGGGGGGAAGAGAAGGAGAGAAAGAAGGAGTGGAAAGGGGAGAAGACGAGAGGAAGAGAAAGTAGAGAAGAATGACAGAGGGTAGAGGGGAGATAGGGAGGAGGAGTAGAAAGGGAGAAGAAAGTGATGGACGGAAATATGGATGCAAATATGGTGTATGGAGAGCAGAGGAACCAATAATCATTTTTGGGAGTTGATGGTTAAGACGAATTGTTAATATTTAATAATATAAAATAATGTTGATTATGTAACAGTATACATGTAGTTATGTGTTATGAAAATGAAAACATAAAAAACTAAATAAAAAAATCCTCCCCATCCTATCCTCTTCTCCCCTCAGGCTTGATCCACAGAAGCTCCACCAATTCTATCCCCTTCTCTCCCTCAGCCTGGCCCCACAAAATCCTCCCCTATCCTATTCCCTTCTCTTCCTCAAGTCTGCCCCACAGAATCCTCCCCTATCCTATCCCCTTCTCTTCCTCAAGTCTGCCCCACAGAATCCTCCCCTATCCTATCCCTTTCTCTTCCTCAAGTCTGCCACACAGAATCCTTCCCTATCCTATCCCTTTCGCTTCTTCAGACTTACCCCACAGAAGAAGCCTCTCCTACCTTCTCTCCCTCAGGAGGCTGGATGAGTCATGTCCTGGCCACGCCCACATCCAAGTTTTCAGGCTGGGCGGGGGAATAGAATGTCTAACTCCTTAGTATCAGAGCGTGTTAATAATAATATACGAAATACTAATGCTCTGATGGTCACTTCGAAAAATCCTTTGTTACCGAGCACCTAGAAGCCAAGAGGAACATATGTGCCAAATTTTTGTAGCCACTTACCAAGCAGAAAATAAAAAGATGAAGTTAAAACAACAATATTAAACTTTCCTTGTCTAAAACTAAAGAAAATTCTGGCAGTTTTATTCAATAATAAATTAAATCTTGTCACAGTTAGTTTAAATGAAGGCTATGTGTAGAACCTTTTAATCTGTCATGGGTTTGTTGTGAAAAATTTATGAGTGATGCCCACTTATCTTTGTACCATTGAGGAGATAAAAATACAAAGGAGAGATACTAGATCAGTGATGGGCAACCTTTTTGGCGTGGTGTGTCAAAAATCAGCAAAAAATCGAGCATAACTTGCGTTGTGTGTCACTTCGACAAAAACATAATTTTGCACAATTTATAGTTTAAACTACAAAAATGTATGATTGCAATATATAATTGTATTTAATAAACCAAAAACAAATTATTTAACATACCTGCTTAGTAACTTCTTTGTTCATCAGTCGATTTCGTATGTTGCCCTTGATATTATTGAACTTGTTTGGGGTGCCGTGAACCAGGGCTGTGGAGTCGGCTGCTTCCAGCTCCACGTCCTCATCAACATGCTGCTCCAGCCCGCCCCTGCTATGAATATTCCTAGTGACGCGAGGGTGAAGAATATGAATATTCATAGCGGGGGCGGGCCGGAGCAGCATGTTGATGAGGACGTGGAGCTGGAAGCAGCAGACTCCACAGCCCTGCCATGAACTGAGATAAGTGTGGTGCGGTCGTAACCGACAGTCCCAGGAGTAGACTCTCTGTGCCGGCCTGACTGGAGAGAGGCACGCACTGTTCCCGCGCTCTTCTCCTGCGGGTCCTCCCTCGCCGCGCTGATGACGTGTGTGCGCACGGCACGCACGCCTTACCAGCAGCCCCTGCGCTCAGAAAGGGGCGGCGGCGATACAGTAAGTGAGTGTGGGCGGGTGAGATCACACGTCCCGCCCCCCCGTTCCTCCAGCACAGATTCTTTCATCCTCGGCGGCCGTGCAGGAGCCGAGGATGAATCGCATGAAATCCTGTGCGTGTCACCCCAAATGGCTACGCGTGTCAGCACTGACACGCGTGTCATAGGTTCGCCATCACTGTACTAGATTAATCTGAATTATAAGATTAACATTTAGAATGGCTGGTAAATTACTGTAACTGAACTCTAAACATGATTGAAAGTCTGCTTCTAAAACCAAAGAGGGTATTTTTATTAAGGTCCTGGGACTTAGATTTAAAGATAAGTCTTCTACAAAGATATCTGGAAACAAGTATTGTTGATTTAATCTTTTAACAAACATTGCCCAATCTGATTTACCAGATCTTTTTCTTAAGAATCAGTCTGTAAAGGAATATGAGAGGAGAAATAAACTATACCCTGATTTTTTTGATCAACTGCAAAAGTGTTTTAAATGCTGTATTATTATTCCATTGACTTCGTGCTATAGAATTATCTATACATAGATTTATTTATGTGCTGTCTAATAAAAAAGAAGGAACAAAAGGGACAGATGGGGTGGAATTAACTGTAAAATTCGAAACAATTCTTCTATAAAGAGTTTCTCTTTGTTTTTTTTATAAAGTACGCTGTAATCTAACTTTTCATTGTATCTAGAGAAAATAATGAAAAGGTAGAAAGGGACTCCAATATCAAGATATGATTTAAAAAAAATATTTGTAGAATGTCTCAAATAGTATGATGTTCTTGGTTTATTTTATGGCTTGCATTTCAATTCTGAGGTTAAAGTTGTATATTGCTAATCATCAACCCATTCTTAACTAAGTACTTCTAACATACAAGGAAGAACTTTGATGGTTTCCATGGCTTAGAGCTGATTAATAATGAAAAGAAAATACATAGAAATCATTTTTTAAATTATTTTTACTGCCACATGAGAGAGAAAATTATTCATATTTCTGAACATTAAAAAAATCTTTGTTGAACTCTGTTCCTTGTGTTGACCTGCCTTGCTTTATAGAATTCTGTCAAACATCACTACATTTTGATAGTGTATCTATATACATTATTCTAGTTATACTCTCCGCTGTGGAGTTGCTTGTTTAGTAAGGCCAAAAGGTTTTTCAAGAGAAAAAAGACGGCATAAAAATTCTTAAATTAGACCAAATGTCTCCAGAATTGAATGTTCTGTTTCCAGCATTGACTAGCCACAAATAGCATATAAAATCCTTTACCCAGGTTACTCTTTTGCCTCTATTTCCTTGACTACGGTTCCTTTTCAACATCTTTCCCCAAGAATATAGCACAAAGTACTACAAATAAATGAACACTGGTGCTTATGTTGCAAAGAATATTCTTCGCTTCCTTATAATTCTCTGCCTTAAGAAAGAATATGTTACATACTGACAGAAGTATGGTATTTTCCACCAAGGTCCTCTGATCTGGTGGGAAAATACTAAAAGTGATTGGCTAAGATGTCTGCCTATAACAGGGCTGCTGCCAGACAGAGTCTTTGCTGGATTGTACATAGTTGTGACTAATAAAGAGCTGTTGTTACTGTTAGCCTGAGTCTGCCTCTTCCATTCACCTGATCTAACACTGGCGACGAGGATGGGATTGGAAGGCAACTAGGCACAAAAAGAGCTGACTGACAATCCAGCAAAATAATTCAGCCCGGAGCTCAGCACTTCATCGAGCAGCCATCTTTGAGCAGCAAATTCAAATCTGCCTTGACTGAACAAAGATGACAACGCACATCCCACCAGCTCAGTACGACCCAGCCACCGAGCACTGGGACTCGTATATGATGTAGTTCGAATGTTTCCTAGAAGCTAATGATCTTCTTGGCATGTCCAAAGGCCATAAAAAAGCTATGTTCCTGAGCTACTGTGGGCCAGAGGTGTTCGACACCACCAAAGACTTATCCGAGCCAATGCCGGTACAGTCAGTCGCTTGGTCGGTGCTTCAACAGACATTGAGGATGCACTACACTCCCAAACCATCAAAATACATGCGGAGGCACAAATTCAACCTCCACAACCAAAAGGAAGGTAAAACAATCAACCAATATGTTGCAGCGCTTTGTAAGGCCGCAGCATATTGCGAGTTTCGCGACTTAGATGAACTGTTATTGGACAAAATCATTTGTGGCATTCGAGACATCAACCTGCAGCAAAGGTTGCTGGCAAAGATCAACCTCACGCTGCAAATAACTTTAGATGAGGCTAGAGCAATGGAGTCCTCGACCAAGTTGACGGAAATGCTGCAGAGGCAGAACAGCCCCAAGAGTATGTGCAGAGCAGCTGAGGTGCATCGCGAAACTATGGAGTGAGACCTCTCTGACATGCAGAAGTACAAGCTGAGGGTTCCAGATCTACACCTAAGCAACTACCAGGGGAACTGAATCCCCATTTTGGGCCAAGGTACCTTCCAGGTGCAATTTAAAAACTTTGACAGCTTGCTTCCTGTAACAATGGTTGGTGAAGCCCTGCAGAGCCTTCTAGGTTTAGACTGATTCAAATCCCTGGATTCGGGGTGACCGGCGCGTGACCAGGCATCAACACCATTCGTGATGACAGTACTGAAGAACTGATGAGGGAGCTCATGGACATCTTCGACACCGGTCTAGGCAAGAATGTGGGGACTCCAATTACCTTCAATTTGGACCCTAATATTGTTCCCATTAGATTAAAGTCTCGGAGGGTCCTGTTTGCCTTCCCCCCAAAATTGACCTTGAATTGGACAAATTAATTGGCCAGGGGATTCTGGAGCCAGTTGATCATGCATGATGGGAGATCCCTATAGTGATCCCGGTCAAGCCTGATGGGTCTGTCCGCATCTGCGTGGACTATAAGTGCACCATCAATAAGGCCCTACAACAGAGCACTTATCTGGTGTCCATTGTCCAGCATTTACTTCATTCCCTTGGCCCGGAAAAAGTATTTGCTAAATTAGATATGACACAGGCACACCAGCAGTTGCCTATAGATGGCACCACAGCAGAGGCCCAAACTATTGTGACACATAGGGGTGCATTTAAATGCAGCCAGCTGCAATTCGGAGTTAGTATCACCCCTGGACTGTTCCAAAGCATCAGAGAATGGCTTTTGCAGGAGATACCAGGAGTCGTCCCCTATTTCGATGACATCTTGGTTTCGGCTGCAAATAAGGAGCAACTTTTTAAAAGATTACAAACTGTTTTGACCAGAATTAGTGAAAAGGGTCTCCATTTAAAAAGAGAAAAATGCCAAATTAATGTACCAAGGGTTGAATTCCTGGTGTATTTGATCAACAGCTCTGGAATTCACCCAATAAATAAAAGACATCAAAGCAATCCAGGAAGCCCCCATACCTTGCAATCAGATCGAGCTGCAGGCATTTCTCGGACTTCTCAATTTTTACAGTGTGTTTCTCAAGCAGAAAGCTATTGTCACTGAGCCCTTGCATTGGCTCCTTGGCAAGAATGCCAGTTGGACCTGGGGAAAACCGAGGCCACTGCTTTTGCCACAGTTAAAAGACTGCTGTCAGCAGATATGTTCCTGTTCCAATATAACCAGACTCTGCCACTTGTCCTGACTTGTGATGCCTCTCCTTTTGGCGTCGGTGCTGTCCTTAGCCACCGCATGCCCAATGGAACCGAAGCCCCCATTGCTTATTACTCGAGGAACCTGTCAGCTGCCAAGTGCAATTACAGCCAACTGGACTGTGAGGATTTGGCTTCAGTTGCTGGGGTCAAGAGGTTCCATGAGTACCTGTATGGCCGTGACTTTGAAGTCATCATGGATCCTAAACTGTTGCTGAGGCTCTTGGCTAGGGACCGACCAAGTCCTGCATCGCTGTCCCAACAAATGACATGCTGGACTATTTTCCTCGCAGCCTACAGCTACCAACTTGTTCACAGGCTGGGGAAAACTCTGGGACATGCTGACACTCTTATCAGGAGCCCACTTCCTGAACCTTTGGAAGATCCAACCCTTGACACCCCGATTTTACTCATTGACTGTTTGGAGGCTGACCCAGTGTCATCAAGCGAGGTTGCCCGCCACTCTGCAAGAGACAAGACTATCTCTAAAATTTTGAACTGGGTGTGGAGAGGGTGGCCCAAGGGGCCGGTGAGTTTAAAGCATTTGTCAACAAAAAAGACAAATTATCTGTATTGCTGGGTTTTCTTTTTTTGGAGGGGGGGGACCGGGTTGTTGTTCCACCCAAACTGCGAGTTGCAGTATTAGAGGCCTTGCACATAGGGCATCCAGGAATTGTCCAAATGAAATCTTGGACAAGGAGTTACGTGCAGTGGCCTCACATGGACAGGGAGATAAAAGAGTGGGTGGCTACCTGCACACCATGCCTGGAATCCAGACCAGCTCCCCCAGAGGCACCCACTAAAGAATGGAAAAGGCCTCAGTCATCCTGGTCATAGGGTATACATTGACTTTGCTGGTCTGGTTTATGGTTTATGGCCATGTTTTTATGGTAGCAGTGGACGCCTACTCGAAGTGGTTAGAGGTAGTCCTCATGGCTACCACCATGGTGGTCATCAAGGCACTACAAAGACTTTTCTCCACTCATTTTATTTTTTCATTTTCCCTTTATTTGTATGCCGCCCTTTTCCCTGGGGGGACTCAGGGCGGCTCACAGTTCAAAAAAGGGGGGGGAGGACAAACAATTTTCCAACATGAAGACAATACAACATATTAAAAAGAAAACACAACAGTCACACAATTTGAGTGGGGTTAGACTCTTAACCCCAGGCCAGCCGGGACAGCCAGATCTTTAGAGCGGTGCGGAAGGACTGGAGGGTGGTGAGGGTCCGAATCTCCACGGGGAGTTCGTTCCAGAGGGTCGGAGCAGCCACCGAGAAGGCTCTCCTCCGGGTAGTTGCCAGTCTACACTGGCTGGATGATGGAATTCGGAGGAGGCCTAATCTATGCGATCGTATTGGTCTAGTGGAGGTAATTGGCAGTAGGCGGTCTCTCAAGTACCCAGGTCCAGTACCATGAAGCACTTTGTAGGTGATAAGTAGCACCTTGAAGCGCACCCGGAGATCAACAGGTAGCCAGTGCAGCTCGCGGAGGATAGGTGTTACGTGGGTGAAGCGAGGTGCACCCACGATCGCTCGCGCGGCTGCATTCTGGACTAGCTGAAGTCGCCGAATGCTCTTCAAGGGCAGCCCCATGTAGAGCACATTGCAGTATTCCAGCCTAGAGGTCACAAGGGCACGAGTGACTGTTGTGAGGGCCTCCCAGTTCAGGTAGGGACGCAACTGGTGCACCAGGCGAACCTGGGCAAATGCCCCCCTGGTCACAGCTGACAAATGATGTTCGAAGGTCAGCTGTGGATCCTGGAGGACTCCCAAGTTGCGAACCCCGTCTGAGGGGCGTACAGTTTGACCCCCCAGCCTGAGAGATGGAACACTTGGCCAATTTGTGGGAGGGAAACACAACAGCCACTCGGTCTTTTCTGGATTGAGCACAAGTTTGTTGACCCCCATCCAATCTTTAACAGCCTCAAGACCCTGGCTCATCACATCCATCGCTTTGTTGAGTTGGCACGGGGCGGACAGATACAACTGAGTATCGTCCGCATACTGGTGGTATTTTATCCCGTGCCGTCGAATGATCTCACCCAGCGGTTTTTATGTAGATGTTGAAAAGAAGGGGGGACAGGACCGAACCCTGCGGCACCTCATACGTTAGGGGCCTAGGGGTCGATCTCTGCCCCCCAACTAACACCGACTGCGACCTGTCCGAGAGGTAAGAGGAGAACCACTGTAAAACAGCGCCTCTCACCCCCACCTCCCGCAGTCGTCACAGAAGGATACCATGGTCGATGGTATCGAAAGCCGCCGAGAGGTCAAGGAGCACCAGGATGGAGGCGTGGCCTCCATCCCTAGCTCTCCAGAGATCATCGGTCAATGCGACCAAAGCGGTTTCTGTGCTGCGGCCAGGTCTGAAGCCTGACTGGAAAGGATCGAGATAACTGGCTTCCTCCAAGGACCGCTGGAGCTGAAAGGCCACCACCTTCTCAACAACCTTCCCCACAAAGGGGAGGTTGGAGACCGGACGATAGTTATTTAAAACAGCTGGATCCAGGGATGGTTTCTTCAGGAGGGGTCTCACCACTGCCGCCTTTAAAGCGGGGGGAAAGACCCCCTCCTGTAGAGAGGCGGTAACAACCGCCTGGATCCAGCCTCGTGTCACCTCTCTGCTGTTTACAACCAGCCAGGAGGGGCACGGGTCCAGCACACATGTGGAGGCTCCTACAGCTCTCATCGCCTTGTCCACATCCTCAGGGGTAACAGCTTGAAACTCAACCCAGCAATGGCTTACCAGATCATCCCTTAGTGCCTCGGCTGGTTCTGCAGAATTGGAGTCCAGGTCCGCCCGGAACCGAGCAACCTTGTCTGCGAGGAATTGGACGTAATCCTCAGCCCTGCCCTGCAGCGGATCGCCCGTATCCCTCCTATTTAGGAGGGAATGGGTTATCCTAAACAGGGCGGCTGGGCGCGACTCAGCAGACGCAACCAGAGAGGCAATATGTGTTCTCTTAGCCGTCCTAATTGCTCGAATGTACTCTCTGGTGCAGGTTGTTAAACGTGCTCGGTTCGATTCGGATTTACTGGACCTCCATATGTGCTCTAAGCGTCTCCTTTGGCGCTTCCTCTCCTGGCGTTCCTCAGTAAACCAGGGAGCCCTCCGGGATCCACTGCCTCGGAGTGGCCGTAGAGGCGCAATCCGGTTGAGAGACTTTGTCGCTGCCAGGTTCCAGGCAGCAACCAAAGTCTCCATCGGACTGCGGGCGAGAGTATCAGGAATAACCCCAAGTTCCGTCTGGAACCCCAAAGGGTCCATAAGTCGCCTGGGGTGGAACCACCTGGTCGGCTCCTCCTCCCTACAGTGGGGGTTTGGTCTCCGAAAGTCAAGCCTCAATAGGTAGTGGTCTGACCATGACAGGGGCAAGATCTCACTACCCCTCAGACCAAGGTCACAATTCCACTGCTCCGAGAGGAATATGAGGTCAAGCGTGTGACCCACTGAGTGGGTCGGTCCTCGGATTACTTGGGTCAAGCCCATGGTTGTCATGGAAGCCATGAACTCCTGCGCTCCATCAGAGCGATCACCGAGCGAAGGCAGATTGAAATCCCCCAGAACCATAAGTCTGGGGAACTCAACTGCCAGCTCGGCTATCGACTCGAGGAGCGAGGGGAGGGCTGCTGCAACGCAGTTAGGAGGCAGGTACGTTAGCAGCAGACCCACTTGACCCTTGAGGTCCAACTTCACCAGCAGGGACTCACACCCGACAAGCTCCGGAGCAGGGATCCTACGAGGTGCTAGAGACTCTCGGATAACAATGGCCACACCCCCACCCCTTCCCTGAGCTCTTGGCTGATGGAGCACCTGAAAACCCTCTGGGCACATTTCAACGAGGGGGACTCCTCCCTCCGGGCCCAGCCAGGTCTCAGTAATACATGCCAGGTCTGCCCTCTCGTCTAAAATTAAGTCCCGAACGAGAGGAGCTTTATGAACTACAGACCTGGCATTTAGCGCCAGCAGCCTGAGGCCAGGGTCCTGATTACTCAGACCACCTGGCCTTGGAGTGGGACTCATAGGGCCGGAAGGAGGGATCTCTGTGACGTAGCGAGCCCTCCTTCCCCGGTAATGGCCTCTCCTAAAGTCCCCGCCATATCTGCCCCTCCCTGTTAAGACCGTAATGCTCCGGCCCACTCCCGTGTCCATGGTCCCCCTACCCATCCCCATAACCTCCGCATGCTCCGGCAGGCCCTTCGAAACAAACATTCTGAGGCTGGGATTGACCCAGCCCCCCCCCCCTAATACTTCTGCAGAGCACTCAGTATAGAGGGTGCCTGGCTAAGGCCCCAGCCTACTCAAACATACACAGTCACAGCACCATTCACTCCCCACTAACAATTTAAAAACACAAAGAGAATACAGCAATGATAAGGATTAAAAGTGGGCACAAGCAACAACAGTCACATCATTCACACCTCACTCAACCATACAAGTTAAAAATTGCGCAACTGTGCAAGTTCGTACGAGGTTTGTGCTAATATGAGGGAGGAGGTCTTAATGTTCTTAGTCTTCTCCTCTGCAGCATGTTATTCAAGATGGTGTTAGTACTCTCAGAGCAATTGCAACTCATAATAGTCAAAACAGCTAAAATGGCTGCGATAGCAAGGCCAAGAGTCCTGGTATTGTGGTTAGATAAGGGCTTGCTGTTTAAAGGCCCAGCTGGAGAAGATAATGATGACAACAATTGGGGCTGAAAAAGCCAGTCCAAATGCCCCAGGCATATAGTTGAGGAGAGACAGATAGTCAAAGCCCAGAATAACAAGAGACCAATGTTGCTTAAAAAGCCAGCAGGAGATGGTATACAGGGGGTATCTTGTATTCCCCCTCTCCTATAAGCCTGGGAGGGGCCAAAAGTCCGGGGGGGGGCTGAAGAGTGGCAGAAGGCCCCCCTGTTTGCTGTAAGTACCCCCACTCGTCCAAAGTCTCAAGCACCGTGATATAGTAAATTAAACAAGTATTGTCTGAGATGATATTCCAAGAACAGTGGCAGGAGGCTATGAGTAACACAGCTGGGATTGAAACAGCAAGACCGGGGGCAAATCCAGGGGCCCTGGGGTTGCAGTTGAAAGAGGCTAGATATTCAAAAACCAGGCTAAAAGGGAGCCAGATATCAGGCAAGGGGGAGCAGAACAGCAAAGGTGGTCTGGAGGAGAAGTTCGCCAGGATGAAAAGTCCAGACAAAAATCCAGTCAAGCAAGATGTGACAAATGAAGAAAGCCACGCTGAGGAAAAGGCCAAGCCGAACAGAGACGGGGGGAGGGGGCATCCGGAAGCGGCATGGCGACTGTAACACAGCCAGCCGCCCACTTCACGCAGCCCCAGCAGTCACCCAGATCATTCCCCTTTCTCTGGGGCAATGGGCCATCCACTGAAGTCCTCGGGCTCACCAGGTCGGGCGGGAAGCGCCAGGAACACCCAGGCATCGGAAATGGTAACGACGCCAACAATCGCCAGCGCGCCGCCGCCCTCAAGCAGCCGGGTGGTTCAAAGGCTGCCGACGTTGCGAGAGCTGGAGTCTTCCGAAGGTGGTAGCCTCCCAGCTGTCTGGATTCTTCAGGTCCGGCAGGTCTCAACACTCCCAGGGACCCTTTCCAAAAAGTTTTGCGGTCCGTTTGGAAGGCTTCCCGGTTCTCTTTCGCCAGGTTTAGGCGGAGCGAAAGAGCCCAGTCGCCATTCACAAACCCGCACATGCGCAACCAGGGCATGTCTGGTAGCCTGCCTGACCTCCTAGTCTCAGACAATAGGCCCCAATTCATGGCCATGCAATTTGAGACTTATTTAGCCGCTCAGGGAACCAGACATGCCCTGGTTGCACCCTTCCATCCGTCCAGTAATGGACAGGTGGAGAGAATGGTGTGATGTGCAAAAGAAGCCCTATCTAGGATGTGCCCGGGAGATTTGCAAGCACAGGTAGACCAATTCCTCCTTTACCAGCACATCACTCCAAGTGTAACCACTGACAGAAGCCCCCCCCCCCCGAGCTTTTGATGGGTCGCCAGCTAAGATCGCCCTTAGACTGACTGCACCCAAACTACTATGCCGAATCACCTCCAGATTTGACTGGCAAACTTAGACATTTTAGCATAGGGGATCAAGTTTATACCCACAACTATGCTGGGGGGACTCTCTGGATTCCTGCCATGGTTACAGGGATCACCGGACCTCACTCTTACCAGTTGGAGCTCAAGGATGGTAGAATTTGGAGGCAGCACATTGACCAATTCTGAGGCCACTTCTCCAACTCCAATCTTAGGCAATCAGAGGTAACTCCTGCACGAGTTAGCCAAAGCCCTACCCAAAAGGAGCACAAATTCATTCCTTCCACAGACAACTCAAGCGTGAAGGTACCAAGTTACTTATCTGGTGAGGTTGCAGGGCTGCAGCGAGTTCTGAATGAACTGGCTCCAGAAACTCCAGCCGTGCCCTGTGGAAAGTTCCAGGAGCTTCCCCCAGGCGAAGCCAGAGAGATGACAGATCCATCCGACCTGACCAAAATTTTAGCGCCAACTGAACTGCACAGATCAGAAAGAGTGACTCAAAAACCCACCTACCTGTGTGAGTACGCAACCAGCCAAATCAACCCAACTAAGAGGGGAGGGGTATTACATATTGACAGACAGTATGGTAGTTTCACCAAGGTCCTCTGATCCGGCAGGAAAATACTCAAAGGTGAGTGGTTAAGACATCTGACAGCTCCCTATAAAAGTGCTTCTGCCAAACAGACAATCTTTGCTGGATTGTACATAGTTATGACAAATAAAGAGCTGTTGTTACTGTTAGCTTGAGTCTGCCTCTTCCATTCACCATATCTAACAGAATACAAATTGATCATATTTGTATTGGGTTCAGTGTCATATAATTATGAAAACAATGAATCATATGGAAAATAAAGCAGAAATTTTTACCATGAAGCTATTAGTAGGGGAGATTGTGGAATAGGTAAAAATATACTTTTCTTCTTTAGTTCCCTTAAAAGATTAGTAAAGGGGATACATCCTTTAATCTTCATGTTTTTTCTCAATCCAGAATATTACAAAAGCTTTCTTTGTAAATAGTATACATTTATATTTATTATAGGAAATATTATGAATGGAGCAAAAGAGAAAACACATTCCTCTAAGATTTTAGTGTTCTTAGGATAAAACCTCACTTTTAGGATTCTGTATAGGATAAAAGCCTACAGCATCATGGACTAAGAAGTGGAACACATACTGTAATTTAGAGCTAGGATTAGTAACTATTTATTGTTTATGATGTTTTTTATTTTACTTTTTTTCCCAATTGATGTTTGCCTTTAATATTTAATGTTTTTCAAAGAGTACTGAACATGTTCAAACCAAATCATGACTTTTTTTTAGTACAATAGCTAATGAATAGAGAGAAACAATGAGAGAATATATAAAAGATAACATGTCTGAATAAGACCTTATATTTAATGATATTTAACCTATTTAACTATTTAAAATGTAATTATTCTTCTATTTGAGTTTAATTTTCAAAGATAAATTATTATTAAAAATAATATTTTTTCTCAGCCACAACATAATTTAATAATCACATTATTGGAAATAATAATAAAAATTGTACAGGAAACCAGTGGGAATAATTACAGTAAAGATATATACAGAGAGATCAAGTTTGAATGTATTATAAACTGGTTTGGAGCAGCTGGGAATAGTTTATTTTATTTTTAGATGGAGCAATTACTATTCCTTTTAATACTCAACTACCAGCACACATTCAAGGAGAGTTAAAAAAAGGAAGCAAGAGCTTGCCTATTTTTTCAGACGTTCAAATATGTAAATCAGAGAAGGCCTCAAATTCTATACACTTGCTTTAGTGAACGAAGTGTACCAAATGCTCAGCTGACCTTACCACACCCTATGAAAACATTTCAAAATTGAGGTGGGGACAAAAAAATGATTAAAGCAGTTATTACCAGTACATAGGAACAATTGACATGTAACTGAATGAAACACAGATTCCATTTCTTAATTAGATTAGATTAGAACTTCCTCCATGTGAAACACATACTGTGTTTTTGAATCAAGAGATTAGCAACTGTTGCCGCCAGGAACAACTGACTCAGTGTTTTCATAATTAATGAAACTAAAGGCACAAATCTGTTTGATTCAGTTCTTGTCCTTTAGACAGTATAAAAAATGTTCTCATGATGAAATGGATCTCTGCTGGCTTTCCTCACTGGCTATATAAATTGAAAAAATGCTGCACAGCATAAAGTTGGATTCCACAAATCTCAGGCAGGATATATAAAATACTGATTATGTATTTTGTTCTGGAAGTCCAGTGCAGTTTGCATTATTGCCAAGTTCTTACAACTAGGACTCCCCGCCCCCCCAAGTAATCTATTCCCAAAGTATAATAATATCTTCATGGAAGATAAAGTTAATAGCTACTGTTGATGATAGCTGCAGATTTTTTCCAGCATTATGTGTTTGTGAATGCTGGTTACGTAAATATATGATTTACGTTCCCAGAAATATATAATTCCACAAGGTGAATACAAGAATGCCAAACTACAAGGATTTTGAGTAGCAGGACAATCTTTTCTTGCTTTTATTCTGAATTCTTAGAAGATATGCCTGGATGTTACTAATTCCCACCATTTATTATATTTCATGAATCAACTAATATGAGTTCCTATGAGGCTTAAAAATTAAAAGAACAAAATGGATTTTGACTTCAATACTTAGGAATTTTGCGATTTCAGCAGATGCAAATTAGAATAGTATCTCTAAGACCAATGAAATAATACCTGTTTTTCATGCAACTGAGATTTTGTCCTTTTGCCAGCTATTAGGGAAATTGGCTTACAGAGGAATATTTAGGTGTGTCCAATATATATGAATATTGGACATGCTAAAGATGTGGGTTTTTTTCCTAAAAGAACAGTTTGGTTATCTGGGTGTGTAAAACATATCTGCCATTTAAAAAAAAAAGTAAATAAAACAAAATGGAAATATCTTTTTCCTTAAGTATTTTCTCTTCAGTCTGACCACTGAGCATTCATGCAGCCCTTTATCTCAGTAACATAGAATGAATTTCAGACATTCCTGCCAGATCTTTTTTAATTACTATATGTAACATTGGTCATGCCTGTTAGGAATAATGTCTGCACAAAGCCTTTTCCTGAAGTGGCTTTTAGAAAGAGAGGCTGTGTTAGATTAGAAATGATTGGTAAGATGTTGATCACGCTTTTACAGAAATATTTTTGTTGTCTAATTTGGTTTAAAAGGGGCTATGGGAAAACAGCCATATCAAATTACAGCATTTTGAGGCATGGCATTGATAGGATTTGATATAAATGTTTATATAAAATTTGATTGGGCTTGATACAAAATCAAGAGAGTGTGCTGAAATATTTGAGGGCTTCAGCACTGAATCCAGGACACAATATAGAATAGAATAGAACAGAACAACAGAATTCTGGACACACAAGGAATTTGTCTTTGGTGCATATGCTCTCAGTGTACATAAAGAAAAATAAAATACATTCATCAAGAATCATAAGATACAACATTTAGTAATAGTGATAGGTACTAATAAGCCATCAAATCATACTAGGAAACAAATAAAACAATACAAATTTAATATACACAAAATGTAGAAGTACTCTGAAAATAAATAATATCTATGTAACTTATATTATGAAGGAAATGTTTAAAATAAACAAAGAGCAGGTGCTGAACGCAAATGTTCTTTATTTAATGTCAGTGACAACAAAATTAAATAATAATAGAATAGAACAGAATAGAATAGAATTCTTTATTGGCCAAGTGTTATTGGACACTCAAGGAATTTGTCTTTAATGCATATGCTCTCAGTACATAAAAAGAAAAAAATACATTCATCAAGAATCATAAGATACAATACTAAGTGGTAGTCATAGGTTACTAAATAAGCAATCAAATCATACTAGGAAACAAATAAAACATTATAAATCTTAGAAATACAAGCAACAAGATTATAATCATAAGTGAGAGGAGATAGGTAATAGGAAGGATGAGAAGAACAATAATTCTAATATTATTAGTATTAGTAATACAGTCTTAGTAAATAGTTTTGACAGTGTTGTGGTAATTAGTTTAGCAGAGTGATGGCATTCAGGAAAAACCTGTCCTTGTATCTAGTTGTTCTGGTGTGCAATGCCCTATAGTGTCATTTTGAGGGAAGTTGAAACAATTTATATCCAGGATGTGAAAGGTCTGTAGATATTTTCAAAATCCTCTTTTTGACTTCCGCAGTATACAGGTCCTCAATGCAAGGCAGGTTGGTAGCAATTGTTTTTTCTGCAGTTCTAATTATCCATTGAAGTTTGTGTCTGTCTTCAATGAATAAAGCCAAACCAGACATTTATAGAAGTGCAGAAATGCAGACTCAATAATTCCTCAGTATTACTGAACCAGCTCTTTGGGCAGTTTGAGGTTTCTCATTTGGCACAGAAAGAATATTCTTTGTTGTGCTTTTTTGATGACGTTTTTAATGTTAGGTGTCCATTTTAAGTCTTGAGATATGATAGAACCTAGAAACTTGAAGGTCTTTACTATTGATAGTATTGTAAGAGTGGTAGCATAGGAGAGTTTCTCCTAAAATCTACCACCATTTCTATGGTTTTGAATATATTTAGTTCAAGATTGTTCTGGTTACACCATAAAGCTAGTTGTTCAACCTCCCGTCTGTATGCAGATTCATTGTTGCCTCGAATGAAACCAATCACTCTTATATCATCTGCAAACTTCAGTACTTTAACAGAGGGATCTTTTGAGATGAAGTCATTGGTGTATAGAGAGAAGAAAAGCAGAAAGATCACATATGGGGACTCCTGTGCTAATTGGATAAGTATCTAATGTGAGTTTGCCTAGCCTTACCTGTTGATTCCTGTCTGTTAGGAAGCTTATGATCCATTTACAAGTGTGGTCAGGTACAGCTAGAAGGAGTTATCTTGTCTGGGCCTGGTGCTTTTCCTGGCTTTTGTCTGTGAAATAGAACTTGTACCTCATTCTCTATAATTACCAGAGAGGGTTGGCCCAATTGGATGGGGTACGTTGTAAGGAGCTTAGCTGTTGTTGGTGTGTCTGAGATGAGGATTGTGGCGATGGTTGGTGTTAGATCAGGTGAATGGAAGAGGCATACTCAAGCTAACAGTAACAACAACTCTTTTTTAGGGATAACTATGTACAATCCAGCAGCCTTCTGTTTGACAGCATTCTCTTTTATAGGGTGCTGTCAAACGTCTTAGCCAATCACCATTCAATATTTTCATTTTGGATCAGAAGACCTTGGTGGAACCACCATATGTAGCACCCCTCCCCTTTTAGTTGGGCTGATCCGGTTGGTGATGTACTCACGCAGGTAGATGGGTCTTCTACAGACTCACTCTGACCTATGCAGTTCAGTTGAAGCTAGAACTTCAGTCAGGTCGGTCAGACTTTTGACTCTCTGGCTTCGCCTGGTGGAAGCTCCTGGAATTTTCCACAGGGCACGGCTGGAGTTTCCAGAGCCAATTCGCTCAGCACTCACTGCGGCCCTGCAACATCACCAGATAAGTAACCTGGTACCTTCAGACTCGAGTGGTCTGTGGAAGGAGTTACCTTTGGTTGCCTAAGGATGGATTGGGTGAGGGGACCTTGGAGTTTCTCCTGTCCTCGAGCTCCAATTTGTAAGAGTGAGGTCCGATGATTTCTGCAATTGTGGCAGGAATCCAGAGAGCCCCCTCGCGTAGAAGCTCGGCAGGGCTTTGCCAGTGGTTGCAAAGGAGCTTGTAAAGGAAGAATTGGTCTACCTGTATTTGCCAATCTCCCGGCCCCAACCTAGATAGGGCTTCTTTTGCGGATCGCACCATTCTCTCCCCCCTGTCCATTACTGGCCAGATGGAAGGGTGTGACCAGGGCATGTCTGATTCCCTGGGTACCTAAAAAGTCTCAAATTGGAGGGCTGTGAATTGAGGACCGTTATCCGAGACTAGGATGTCGTGTGGAGAAGACTCTCTGTAGCACTTTGATGACTGCCTCTACTATGGTGGTGGCCATGAGGACTACCTCTAACAACTTCGAATAGGTGTCCAGAACTACGATAAAAACATGGCCATAAACCAGGCCAACTAAATCAATGTGCATCCTGGACCAGGGTGACTGAGGCCGTTCCCATTCCTTAGTGAGTGCCTCTGGGGGAGCTGGTCTGGATTCCTATGAACCAGTATGTGATTAATATGTTACAACAATATTAGTTTCCCACTCCCTTGTGAAACAGGCCCAAAGAATTTTAAACTACTAAGCTACTATACTGTCATCTATGTACTATATTAATATCAAAATTGCAGGAAGAACAACAATAATAAAGACAAGATTAAATTTCCAAAATCCTCTGTTAAAAAAATTGAAAACTATTGAATATCATTACAACCATCCCAAATCATTCCCCAAATTAACATACACACATACTGTATATACATATTAATATACAGTATATCAATATCAATATATGAACAGTGAAGCATCTGGGTACTATTTATTTAAATAGAAGTAGTAATAATAGTATTAATATTTGTTATTGAGAGAATGAATGAATGAATGAATGTATGTATGTATGTGTATGTGTGTGTGTGTGTGTGTGTGTGTGTGTGTGTATGTATATATATATATATATATATATATATATATATATATATATATATATATATATATATATATATAGTGTGTGTGTGTGTGTGTGTGTATGTATCTATTAGATGTATGTATGTACATATATATATATATATATATATATATATATATATATATATATATATATATATATATATGCCTTCATTATTTAGTTGTTCAACATTTTAGTCCCCCATTCCAATGACAATAATAATATCATTAAAACATACATCTTTCAGCATCTAATTTTTATATCTAACTATTACTTTTAGTATATTATATAAAATATGAATAATAATATTCTCCCTATTTCTTATTTCTGCCTCTGTTCTAACTCCTAATAAAGATAATCTTTTGTTACACAACATTTCCTCTATCCATCATCTCTTGCCTGTTTTAATATTTAAATTCTTATTCTTTTTTTAACTTGCATCCCAAATTCCTCCCTTGGGTCTTCATCTCTATCTACATCTTTCCTGTTTAGCTTAAGTATTTCTGCCATCTCTACTATCTTTTTCTGACAAACCTCCAGAGGATCTGCCCACATCTCTATTTTCTTTTCAAAACATCTTTCTGTTTATCCAGTATCATTTTTTTGGTCTTTTGGCATGTATTTTCCCTGAATTGCTTCATAAGTTTTCATTGCCTTCTCTTTTGTATCTTGTTTTATTTGTTGATTCTATTTTTATTTGTTGATTCTATCTTTTCCCCTGGCTCTCTATTATCTCCTTTGTTTCCTGGGCTTTTTGATCATTATTCATTATCTCTTGTGTAGCACTTTCTAGCTTCCCATTTATGTTATTCATTAAATCCGTTATCTCCCTGTGATTCCTTGTCATGATATCATAAATGCTTTGAATCATCAACACCATTTCTTTTTGAAACCCACTTGTTTCCCTCTGCTGAAACATTTTGTCTTCTTTTAATAAGTCCCAGTATAGCTCAATAGTCTGTCAGTGGTGTATCACTGCCCCAGAGTCTCAATTATCTTTGATCTCAGAAAGTTGATCTGAAAATCATTTACTGAGTCCAGATATTTCTCCTCAGAGAATAAAGTAATATAGTTCTTTATGTCCCACAGTTAGTCAATTTAGTTCTTTTTAGGTAATCCAGGAAGATTTACAAATGTCTCCATAAGTCCACTCTAGAAGTTCAATCATAGCTCCTAATGTTTGAAAGTCAGTTTAATTAATGTCTTCCGTGTTTTCACTATTAGAACTTCAGTAGTCTTGGAGCAGATAAGTACAATAGAACCTCTGGTCACGAATGCTTCTGCCCACAACCAAATTGGGTTTCGACCAAAAAATTCATAAAAGTTTTGAATCTGGTTATGAATACATACTCAGGTGGTGATCAGGTGGTGATCAGATTTCCCCTTCCAGACCATTTTTTTGTAAGCACCAAATTTCAGGTCAGGAACAAATCTGGGTGCGACCAAAGTTATGGAACGAATTATGGTTGTGACTAGAGGTTCTACTGTATAGAGCATTAAGCACAGCAGTCCTCCTGGTGCTATTTATTTCCACTTTTTCCTCTTATCAGTATTTTTCCAGGGTTACAGGAATATAATGTCTATTCCATTTACCAATAGGTGGCACCTTCAGCTTAACTTCAATGTTGCACAAATTCTAACAGGTTCCGTTTGTATTTATTCAAGCAGATAATCAAAATTCTGACAGGTAATTCCAGCATTTTAAAATGCCTTATTGCTTCTAAAAATTAGAGATCCAATCTTTCAATGTTTTTAAAGGTTTCATGTTCATGTTTAACAATATTCATGTTAAAATATTTTCTTCCAGGTCTGTAATTTTTCTCTTTGTAATTGTTCGCCGCTTAAACAAACTTTTCAAAGAATCTCTTTTCCAGAGTTAATTTTCTTGGGATAGGTTTTAGGTAAAAAAAGTCACCTCACCCAGTTCCAATCACTGTTCATCCATATCGCTCCAGCACAGTCTTTGTTTCTTTGGCTGCCCCAGTTTCACGGCAACCATAATGGCTGCCACTCCTCTTTTTTGTCATCTGAGGAGGAATTAGTCACTTGCCTGTAAATGTTTGCTGAAGCCTTTATAAGTTCATCAAACTTTTAAAACAAGATTTCAGCTAAGAATTGCATGTTGCCAAACAGTCTTTTTTCTAGTGTCCACCTCCTTCCCTCAAAAAACTTTTTTTTTGGTTTTTGCAGATTGATAAAATACAAAATTCCTATACTGAAGGACCAATAAAAATGTAACTCAAGTCAAACTACTTTCATTATCCAAGGACACTGTGTTTTCTTATAGAAAAGTGAAAGTCATTCAACCACATAAATCAAAAGGGAAAAAACCCAGTCCAGCAAGCAGTTAAAATAAATCAGCATTCAACCAACTGATCAACTTTTAAAGATAAAAAAACAAAATAAACACCAGATTCAAAAAGTGAAGTTAAAACTCAGACATACTTAAGAAACAAATTTCCAAGAGGAGGATGTATGCCCAGTAGCTTTCCAAAGAGATCTGGAATGTACAATACTTTCCATTTCAGCCATCCAAACTCCATCTTGGTTCAATCCTAAGTGCTCCCATTCAAATCCAGGGAGCAGCCAAAGAACCAGCTTTGGCAGCAAAATCGGCAGATTGTTGGCAAGACAGAAAAATTCCCTTACCATTCAGCAGCCATCTTGGGAGTGAATGCAATGGAAGTTCCTTCCCAATTGTGGTTGTCATTTGGGGAATTCCTGTAGCAATATTTGTGAATGTACTATAAAATCAGGGTGTGAAACTGGTATATTAACAATGTGGTACAACTATGAAGATTGTTCAGTCCAGTTAACTTCCACAGTCTTATAGAAACAAAATTAGTTATAGCCCAATATGAGCAATGTATTGATTTCTGTTTATTGAACAGTCCTATTCAGCAAAGATTATTTCATTTACAGCTTTTGACACTCAAATATTATTTCCAATTAGGATTATTTTAAAGCAATACCTCTAAATGCCTAAAAAAAAGCAAGCACTAAAATAATATGATTGGTCCTGGATCAAATATCCACATCCAACTTAAAAAGTTGCTATTATTTCCCTTGCTGCAGACATTTACCTATTAAATGTTAGGCCTGTAGAAAGAGAAATAATAACAGCTTTGTAAATTTAAAACAATCACATAAATTAGTTTTGAGTAATCAGTAATTTGCTTTGGGTATGGGTAATTATGTAGATTTCTTGGAAAGCACCCAATATATTACTGTGTTCTCTTTTTTATAAGATTATATTCTGCACAGCCTTTGGTAGGTGGCCATGGCAAATTAGTTATGAATTTATCAAATTTATCAAAGATATCAAAACTGTGTAACTGGTTCAAAAGATGTATTGTAATATACAGAAATATATATGGAACAATTTTCTTTGAATCCATAAAGCAGTTGTATTTCTTTTCAAGCTATCAGGTTGTTTCATAAATTGTTTACGGGCATATCTCCATATGGTCATGAACATGCAAAACTATCTTGCTTTACATTTTACATTTTTCTTGAATACATATTGCTGAGCAAGTGATATACTAACATTCACCAGTAGAACATAATTTATTCAATCACACAGGCTGAATTGAAGGAGACACTATGAAGGAGGCAGGGAGATTGTTACCTCCCCCTCCCTTCATTAGAATCATTAATCTCAGAGTGGCATTACTGGAGTTCTCCCATTCCTATTCTGTGCCTTTTAATCTCACCCATGAAAGATAAAAAGGAGATATTCAAACATAGTTCTAGTATGGGCAATTACAGGCTAGGTGGAAAATAAATCAAAAAATTGGTTTTATCCAAGTTGAGGATAATTTGTTTAAACAAGAGATCAAAGCTTAATGCATATAAAGAGGATATATAATGTATTAATACAGATGGATTCGGAAACAGAATTAGTTAAAGATTGTATGATAAAGTGGGCTCAAAACATTGAAGAACCAATAATGTTGGATACATGGGAAAGAATCTGGGTAAGAAATGTGAAATTTACACAAGCTCAAAATATGAGAGAAAATTTTTATAAGATGTTCTATAGATGGCATTTAGATCCTAAAAAGCTGGCTTCTATGTATCCGAATGTACAGCCTAAATGTTGGAGGTGTGGTTCTCTCGATGCTACATATTATCATATATGGTGGACCTGCCAAAAGGTTAAGGCATTCTGGATAAAAATATGGTGGATTATGCAAAATATCTTTAAAAGAAGGATAAAGTTTGCTCCTCAGTTATTTTTACTAGGTATATGTACTGACTTTACAGTGGTAGAGACTAATTTGATTCTGCACCTAATAACGGCAGCGAGACTGTTGGTGGCGCAATACTGGAAGAAGGAAGACTTGCCTACAACTCAAGAATGGACATTGAAAGTTACAAACTTAGCCGAGATGGCTAAAATATCGGCATATCTTAAAGATCATTCAAATGAGAGATATAAACGAGACTGGAAAAAATGGATTGACTATATACAAAATAAATACGGGACCAAGAAATTCCTGTTAGCCTATGCTTAAGATCAGAAATGATTTAAATTGTTTAAAGTTAGCTCAGCAAGAAGAAGCTAAGGTCAATGTAGAATGTCATTAATTTCTTTATTTCTTTTTTCTCAATAGATTATAGACTGTGTTTGTTAAAAATCCATACCGTGTACGGGTTCTGGGAAGTCGGGGAGGGGAAGGAGGGGGGGTTGGGGTGGTGGAGGGAGGGAGGGGCATACAAAGAAAATTGTACTTCGATGTTTTAATGATTGAGGAATGATGAAATATTTGTGTTTTAAAAGAAATAAAACTTTTGAACCAAAAAAGAGAAAAAGGAGATGGACAGGCTACATTTTCACATGGTTGCTCTAGATCTTCATCTGTGTCTTGGAAATTAGAAAGGAGAGGTAGCTGTCTATTCACTCTATAATCAATTTGAATAACTTAGTTAATAGTGTTAGTTTAGTTAAGTCTCAAACAGGATCATTACACCATATGTAACTCTCCTATTCAATCAGCCACTGGCCTAGAACAATGATTGAATCCATTCACATTGACATTTTAATAATTAATGCCCAAAATGAGGACAAAAGGAAAAGTTACTTACTTGAGATAGTGATTGGAAATAAAAATGGTATAATTGATATGGTGTGTGTAGTTTTGAGATAAGTGTTCAATCATGTAAATAAAGTAAAAATCCGAAGTGTTACCTTAGTCACAGAAATTTAAAAGCCCCTTTGTGGCACCCGATATTACTGACTACAAACCTCAGCTTTGGGTATCTGCATGAAGGAGATAGGAGAATGCAAGAAGCAAAAATAAGTGAAGGCAATATCCTGCAAATGCAGTGACTTATGTCCCTGTGTAAGACTTGTGTATGCTATGGCTACATTTGTTTGATGGTGTCACCATATGAAAGTTTGCCATTATTGTGGTTTATTGTAATTGATATTGCCTAAGGGATGCTGTGAGTGGTATTTCAATAATGTCCAGGTATATCACACTTGTGCTTAAATGTTCCTACTTTATGAAAGTTTACCTGTTTGAAAGAAGTACTTACCATTAGATGGCTTTTCATTCCATTTAACCAACATTTGCTTTTGTGTGATTTCCATTCATTTCTTTCTTCTAATCCAGGAGTGGGTTTCAAAATTTTTTACTACCTATTCTGTGGGCATGACCTATTTTGTGGGCATGGCTTGGCAGTCATGTGACCAGGTAGGCATGGCCAATTTGTAAAATGTGGTGAAGCTCACTTAACAACGCTCTTGCTTAGCAACAAAAATTTTGGGCTCAATTATAGTCATAAGTCAAGGACTATCTCTGCCTTCCTCTGCATGGCAGCCTTGTCCAAGTAAACTTCTTCTCCTTTCTGGCAATTTTCCTCTCTGTTATAGGCACCAAAATAATCGGTTCCACCACAAATGCGCGCACAACAAAAGCGCGCCTGACTAAACCGCGGTGTCTTAAGCGCGGTGACAAAACCGTGCGACGAATTAGCGACTAATTAGCCCTAAAGCGATCCGACAAAAGCGCGCCGACAGAAGCGCTGTAACGTAACCCTCAACCTAACCCTCAACCTAACCCTCAACCTAACCCTCAACCTAACCCTAAACCTAACCCTAAACCTAACTGTAAATCTTACCTTAAATGAAATCGCGCTTCTGTCGGCGCGCTGTTGTCGGCGCGCTGTTGTCAGCGCGCTGTTGTCGGCGCGCTTTTGAAATCGTGGTTTTAGCGTCGCGGTGTTGTCGGCGCGCTTATGACGTTCACGCTTTTGACGGGTCACGAAATATTCCAGACAATGTAAGGTTTCTTGCTGCCTCAGGAGGTTGGACTAAATGATCTCCAATTAGCCTTCTAGCCCTAAATTGCTGTGCTGTTTTTCTTTCTTTCTTTCTCTCTTTCTTTCTCTCTTTCTTTCTCTCTTTCTTTCTCTCTTTCTTTCTTTATTTCCTTCCTTCCTTCCTTCCTTCCTTCTTTCTTTCTTTCTTTCTCTTTCCCCAGTGTGGGAAGCAACCCCCCCCATAAAATATTACTCATAAGAAAAGGCTTCCAGAAAAGGAAAAACCAAGCTGCTAACAAAGAAAGCTTCCCGAGGCTCATTCCACATTCCTGCCAGATAGAGATAATGAGATAATGAGCCTATATAAAGTTTTGCTCCATTCACACAACAGGAGAACTACCATTACTACTGGTCCGGTCCACCAGATTTTCACTACCTCTTCTAGCGTACCATATTGTACTGGGAGGAATCTAGTTCTAATCTTGCAGGGCAGGAAAATTTTATTTCTACATGAGATTTCTTTAGTATTAATATTCCTTGCTAATATTGACTAAAGTTAATGTGCTATAAAAAATGTGTTATGCAAAAAAAGAGAGGTTCTTTTTTTAAATTGGGTAGTGTAAAAATAACCGAACAATAGGCACAAAGCTTTTACACAGTATAAATACTTTTAAAGAAAGAGATAGAAAGAATTCTCTTTTCTTATTGTGGAGTTTTGTGCTGCCATTCCATGTAAAGTTTGATTATTTAGCTTAGAATGATATCATGGCACATGTGTTAAGCAGATGAAATTAGTTGATGATTTGTTATTTAGTCTCGTCAATTGGTGCTGCATAGTTCTGTGTAAACATTTTTTTTAAAGCTAACTGAAGACAAAATTGGAATCAAAGAATTGCTCTTTGACTTAAGATCATAAATGAAAGACAATTCAAAGCTTAGTAAAATAAAATAAAATAAATAAATCCAAATTTCAAAATTTAAATACTTTGTTATGCCAGCCTTATGTTTATACAACTGCACCCTATTGTGAGTTGATATTAAAGCTTTAATTCTGAAATTTATAATCACGTTGGCCAAATGAAAATGGAAATGTCTCCAGACAGCTAAGAAATGGAGATGAGCCCTAGAGTCAGACATGATTGGAAAGGGGAAAACCTTTATTTTTACATTTTTTTAATGTCAGGAATTTTTGTATTTCTATGGATACATAAAAATTGAAATTAGGTTATTGTATGAAAATACATTTTCCACAAATTTTTCTTTTATTAGATTGATACTTGGCCATATTAGATCATTTGCTAACTTTTGTTACTGTTGTTTGGAGCAATCTATTCAATGAAGCATAATTCAGTTGGTAAATGTCATGACTATACTATATCAGTAAAGCCCACAATGTCAGTTTTGAGGTGAAACAGAATGCCAAGGGGTAGATTTACAAGTATTATAAGTGCTATTGGTAAGGGAAGGGACTTTTAGAGAAAAAAAATGAATCTCTTATCTTTTGGTTTCAGTCCTATAATTGTAGATTTATATTGTCTATTACATATAATGTAATGGAAGATTTTAAAAGCTGTATTTGTTACTTATTAGAAATGACTAGTTAGTACACTGATACCTTGATATAATCATTGTCCTTAGCCTACATCATCTGGGCATGGGAAGTAAAATGCAGTATGCAGCACAGATGTGGCTATGGTATATAATCCTGTCTGCAGCTATAAGGTAATCATCCTAATTTGCACAAACCTACATAAATATATGGTAAAAACCATTGGAATCAGGTGATTTATATTTACACAGTTTCTCAGGGCAGAAAAACAATGTTTGCCCTTGAGAGAAATTGTGCATTTTTGTCCAGGTTTTCTAATCTATTTTCATTAGCCAAACCACAAACAAACCACTTCTTAAACTTCCTCAAGCATAGAAAGAAATTTGGCAAGGACAGTTGCTGAAGGAAAAACACTTGTACACATACATCCCAGAAAATGAAATAAGGGGAAATCCAGGTGCTTCCATCACATATGGCACTTGGGGATTGTGGCCATTGTGCATGTCAACACACAAAATTAATTGCAATGATCAAGTAACCCAAATTTATTAATGCATGATGTAAGTCCAAAAATATAGAATAAAAAGCCCTGATATACCATAGTTTCAGAAGAGCACTGTTTCAGTGCCCAAACCTCGGATTATTTTTTAAATAAAATTATTTAGTCTATTATATTCTGTTTAAATTAAATTAAACTAAGCAAATGAATAATCTGAAAGGTGGTGGCAACCTTTTAAACAACTTGCAATTAAACATCAGTAAGTATGAACATCGAAAAGAATATCGTATGAGATTCCACTATATTTTGTTATAATGATTCAGCTGTTTCACAAATGTTGGAATATTATTTAGCTTGACAATTATGATTTCTCCTTTCATGTGGACCATCCTGGAGATGATCCATATAATTCATGGGATCCTGCCCTCTTTCATTCATTAGATGCAGCATAGAAAATCAAACAGTATTCTCATTCTCTCACCAAATCAGCTGGACACCAGGAATGTAACAAGCAGAATTTCCTATGGAAAACTTTATTGTCGGTGATTTAAATAAACTATAAGGTAAAGAGCTTGGGAGTCTGATATGTCAACTGAAAGAATACCACATTCACTTTTACAAAAAATAAAGCTGTTTATGGATTGATTAAAAACAGAAAAGGACAGATCAGCTTTATAGAAAGAATTACTTTTAATTGTATTCAGGTTCATGGGCATTAATATTTGTATATCCTTCAAATCTAGAGACATTTATAATGGAAAATACATAGTTTGGACATTTTGAAGGAGATAAGGAGAACATAATGCCTCTTCATAGAACTTACAGGAACAATGCAAGAGATTCACTGAAATGGAGGATGGCAAGGAAAGCCAGAATTAAAGTTTTTTTTAATGTCAAAGATTATAGTTTATAAAATATGTAATTGAGAAGTAGCAATTGAATATTACAGATATCAGTGAGATCTGCAGTATGATTTCTCCAGAATCCTTACAAGAAATGATGAACATACTAAGTTCTTCCACCCAAGTCTTTAAAAAAGGCAAGAGGAGAAATAAGAATGATAAACAAAACCTTTTGATCTCACTATTGAATCACATATGCAATCAAGATATGTTACCTCCACAATCAAGGAAATAATAAGCTATGGATTCAAAGAGGGCTAATAAAAGTCATATAAACCATTTTCCTGAATTTTACATAAAAGTGAATAAAAACTATATTCTGTGAAGGGAATTCAGTCAACAAGGTAGGATTTTTATGTGTTATGGACATTAACATAGCCCCGATCACTTCTGGGGACAGCCTGTACCAAAGTTCTAGATAGGAACTGCTATTTCTTAGTAAAAAATAATAATTAAATTTTATTTTATTTGCTCAATTCTGGAAAGCTATAAGATGTATGTTTTTAATTTCCTCATCTTCTGGGTAATTCTTTAAAATAGGAATATTTTATTTGCACTATTTATATACCATGGTACTGAAGTATCACCAGCCAAATTATATTATAAATATCAATAAAGATGAAGAATTTTAAAATATTTAATGGCTTCTGGTCTTTTGCTCATAATTTTGGGAATTCATTTTCTAATAAGATTATTCTACTGATGTTGCCCTGTTGTTATGCTTTCAAGGTAACATGATCATAACACTAACAGTCTCAAATTACAAGACATTATATTATAATACAGTACTATGTAGAGAAAAAAACAAAAAAACATTGTTTGGTTTCATACTTTCAGAACATGATTATAAAAATTGGGGAATTGTGGAATATTTTAAAATAGTTTAGAGGTGCTGTTTAAAATCCATAAATAATTACAATATTGTAATACAATTACAATTATTGTTTCTCCTATAAATAACAAATGGTTCACTAACAAAATATGCTTTTCTTCTGAAAAATTGCTTAATGTTTGTTTCATTTTTCAGTGGAACTGAATTTTTATGATCTATTCATAAACTTTTTAAACACAGTGGCCTACATGGAAATACTGACACAACCTTAATTACACTGGCTCCAGCAAAATCCTGTGATTAAAGCATGATTATTTTGCACAGGAGTACATATGTGTTTCTGCAAGTAATTTTATTGCTGAGAAAACTAATGGGAAAGCAATGTGGCAATGGATAATATGCTTTTGAATATATGGTTTACTTTCTTGCTTTAGATAGCGATTTTTAGTGTCAAATAATTTTTTTCATATGAAAAACATACTTACTTTAATACATAAATGTATCCATAATTGCACTGCTTCCTTTTGAGATAAGCAACATAATGCTTAGGAAGCCAAACTGTGGAAACTTTTAAATAAGAAAAAGAAACGGATATAACTAGTTTATAACCTATCTCTCCCTAACTTTATCTCCTTGCAAACCATTGTTGTTGCCAGATTGATGTTTCATTTTATTTTGTTCCTTAGGCTTTGTACCTGTTTTTTGATGATCTTATCAACTGCATACAAGCACATATTTTGTCTTCCTTTCAACCCTAACCCTAACCCTAACCATTGTGCTGCCACATTACAAAGTAGTCAGAAGTACAGTGTTATGAAGTTAGTCATCGACATATGTGCCATTTGTTTAATAATATTTTGTAGTTACAGTGGCTTTGGAAAAAAATATTTGTGACTTGTCCTCGAAGCATGACCATTGCATCTCCTTGGTCATGTGATCAGTCAGTGCTTTGCAACTGGCTCCCATTTATGACATATTGTAGTGTCCTCTGTTCACATGATTACAATTTGGGATCTTCCCAGCCAGTTTCTGGCAAGAATCATCAATTGGGAAGCCAGATTTACTCAATGACTGTGTGATTTGTTTCAGGACTGTGGTAAAAATGGACATAAATTCAGGTCTAGTCATGTAGTGACTCACTTTACAATTGCATCAATTTACAATGGAAATTGTGATTGTAAGTTGAAGACTCCCTGTGTACATTCATTTTCACTTATTTCTACTTACATTAATTCTTTCCAAAGGGACCACCTATTATTTACTTCTTTTCCTCCAACATTTTTACTTCTATTTTCCTATCTTTAGATACACAATTTCATCTACCTAGTCCAGGATTAGATTATTTTTTTGCTATTTATGTATAACTTGTGTGTATATATAACTTGAAATCTATGTATAAATTTCATTTTTACTGTAAATGCTATTATCTTAGTCTTTGATAGATTTATTTTTAGAATCTGCTTTCCTCATACAATTTGTGTAACATCCTTTAGGCTATCAACTAAGAAACTAACATCATTTGCATAGAAAACAACATGCACATTCATACAACCAATTAAGATACTTTTCACATCACAGCAAGCATTATTTGTATATTTTTCCATAAATACATTGAACAATTAGTGCATTGTTTAGTTTAGTCTTGTTTCTTGTTTCCTGTTCATTGTTGAACCATTTGTTCAATGTTGTACCATTTGCTAAGCAGTCTATTTATTCTCATGAATGTTTTATTTCCATCATGTATTTACTTATAACACTGAACAACCAGACTTCAACGAAATACTTGCACAAGAATGCTGTATCACAGCGGCCAGTTGTTTTGCCAGATTTGGCATTGATTACTAGTCGGGCCCCACCCAGGGGCCTAGGACGTTGTAACGTATTTTCATAATCCAAGCAGTGCGGCTTTTTGCATTTGACTGATGGTGATTTTGTCAATTTTTAACTGTTTTAAATGTAATTCCAGTGCTTTTGGAATAGCACCCAGTGTGCTGATTACCACTGGAATTACCACTGCTGGTTTGTGCCATAGTTGTTGAATTTAGATTTTTAAGTCCTGGTATTTTGTGATTTTTTCACATTCCTTTTCATCGACCCTGCTATCATCTGGTATTGCAATGTCTATGATTGTAACCTTGTTTTTCTCAACCAGTGTGATGTCTGGTGTATTATGCCCCAGTATTTTGTCTGTTTGTATGAGAAAATCCCACAAGATCTTGACCATCTGATTTTCGGTGACTTTTTCAGGCTGATGTTCCCACCAGTTTCTTGCTGTTTTAATATAATAATTTTTGCACAAATTCCAATGGATCATTTGTGCTATTGAATTGTGCCGTAATTTATAATCAGTCTGCGCAATTTTTTTACAGCAGCTGAGTATGTGATCAACAGTTTCATCAGCTTCTTTGCAAAGTCTGCATTTGGCATCATCAGAGGATTTTTCGATTTTGGCCTTAATGGCATTTGTGCGGATAGCTTGTTCTTGCGCAGCCAGGATTAGTGACTCTGTTTCTTTCTTTAATGTATCTGCTGTTAACCATAACCAAGTTTTTTCACTGTCCACTTTATCTTTTATTTTACCCAGAAATTGGCCATGCAATGCTTTGTTCTGCCAACTCTCCATTCTTGATTTTATCACATCTTTTCTGTATTCTTGTTTCGTCTGTTGGACCTTCAATAGATTTTTGTTCTTTACTTCGATTAATAGATGTTCTTGACTTTCTTTTAAATAATCAGCCAGTGCATGTTTTTCTTCTTCAACTATTTGCTTCATTTTTAATAATCCTCTGCCACCTGATCTTCGGGGCAGATATAGTCTATCAGTATCACCACGTGGATGTAAACTATAGTGCATTGTCATTAGTTTCCTGGTTTTTCAGCTTGTGTCCAGTTAACTATACCAGCTGTGTATCTTATAACTGGTATTGCCCAGGTATTTATGGCCTTGATTGTATTTCCACCATTCAATTTAGATTTCAAAATTTTCCTAACTCTGTTCGTGTACTCTCCCCTGACAATAGTTTTTACTTCTCCATGCTTGATGTTATCCAATTGCAGAATGCCTAAGTATTTGTAGGCTTCATTTCCGCTGCATTTAATTAGTTGGCCATTGGGCATTTCAATTCCCTCACATGTAGTGATTTTGCCCCTTTTTATGGATACAGTGGCATATTTTTCCATGCCAAACTGCATTGAGATATCAGTGCTGAATGCTCGGACTGTGTTTGTCAGTAATTGGATTTCTATTTCTGACTTTCCATAGAGTTTCAAATCATCCATATATAATAAATGCGAACTTTTTTCAGCTTCTTTGGCTGTTTGGTAGCCTAATTTCATTTTTTTTTAAGATTACTGATAATGGGATCATGGCGATGATGAAGAGAAGAGGTGAAAGTGAATCACCCTGGAAAATTCCTCGCTTGATATTAACCATTCCGTAGTTCTCATTCCCTACTGCCAACTCAGTTCTCCATTGTTTCATCGCCTTTTCAGTAAAGGATGTAATATTTTTCCTAATGCCAGTTATTTCTAAGCATTTTATGATCCAACTATGCGGCAATGAGTCGAATGCCTTTTTGTAATCAATCTAGACCATATTCAAGTTCATTTTTCTGTTCTTACAATTTTCTAATATCATTTTATCAATTAAGAGCTGATCTTTTGTGCCCCTGCTCCTTCTTTTGTTGCCTTTTTGCTCTACTGGCAAGATGTTGTTTGTTTCCAAATAATCCATCATGTTATCTGCAATAATGCCTGTGAGTAATTTGAAGGTTGTTGGCAAGCATGTTATTGGTCTGTAATTTTCAGGTGTTGTTCCTTTAGTTGCATCTTTCTGAATCAAGTATATTTTTCCAGTTGTCAACCATTCATCAATTTGGCCCTTTTGTAAAATTTCATTCAGTTGCCTGGCCAATATTGCATGTAAACTGGTCAGATATTTGAGCCAGAAACCATGTAATTGGTCCTTTCCAGGTGATGTCCAATTCTTTACTTTTTTTACTCGATTTTTGACCATCTCAGTTGTTATTTCTAATACTTGCATTTGTTTGTTGCCAATGCTTTTCTCAAAGTCATGTATCCACTTTGCTGCCTTATTGTAGTCCTTTGCATTTACCCACAATTCTTTCCAGAATTCAACTGTGGCCTGCTTTTCTGGTTTTTCACTTTTGGTGTCACCATTCACATTAAGACTTTGATAAAAACGCCGTTGGTCTGATCAAAATTGCTGATTTTGTTTATATTGAATGATTCGTGCTTCATATCTTTCAATTTTTCTAGCTGTTGCTGTTATCTGCTGTTTTACAATCTCTACAGCTTCATTGATGTTTCTTGTATCCAATCTACATCTTCTGATTAGCTGATCTATGATTTTGTTGTTTTTAAGCCGTTGCTCATGCATGTTCTTTAAGTTACTAGCATCTGCCCTTAATTTTTTGACTTTTTGTTTTAATTGGATTTTCCACTTTGGCTTTGATGCTTTTTCCGTTGAGTGACTAGGTACTTTGATTTTAATGCCTAGTTCATTAGTGACTATTAGATCTGCACTGTACATTAACTGGTGCGTTTCCAAGATGGATCTCGATTCAATTGTTGAAAACACCGCATTAACCATTTTCATGATAGGGGCCAAAATTTTCTTAGGCACAGTTTTTAGTAATGGTAAACGTTGCCTTTCCTCATTAAGCAGAAAATGCTCCATGATCTTATCCTTCAATTCTTTTTATTTTTGAGTTAGTTCATCAGTTGGTTCAATGATAACTGGTTCTAGTGGTAGTGTTGTTATTTCCTCCCCGACAGGGAGTTCTAGGAGTTCTACTAAGTTATTTCTTTGCAAGTATCCATACATTTGGTTTGCAATCATACCATAAGGAGCTTGTATGTTGTTGGCAAACAGGTGATTGGCCTATAGTTTCCAGGATCCTTTCCTTTTTCTTTATCTTTTTGGATTAAAAATGTCCTTCCAGTTGTCATCCATCATCATCATCATCATCATCATCATCATCATCATCATCACAGGTATAGCCCAGGTATTTATGGCTTTTATAATGTTTCCTCCACTCAATTTGGACTTTAATATTTTGCGAATTTGTTGAATGTACTTGGCTGAAGTTGATTCCTTGACTTCATTATGCATTAAGTCAGAGGCCTCTAAAATCCCCAAGTACTTGTAACCTTCTTCTAGTTTTACTGCCGTTATCATTTCTTCATTCTCAAGTTCTAGTCCATCATCTTCTATGACTTGCCTGCTTTGATTGCCATTGTTGCATATTTGTTAATTCCAAACTGCATGCCAATGTCTTGACAAAATTCTTTTGTGCTTTCGATTAATAAATTCAGTTTAGCTTTTGTTTTACTAAACAGCTTCAAATCATCCATGTATACCAAGTGTGAAATTTTCAGTCCTTTCTTTGCAAGTTCATATCCACTGTTCACCTTCTTCAAAAGGGTTGTCAGTGGTAGCATTGAGAGTATAAATAGTAGGGGTGAAAGGGAATCACCCTGGAAAATGCCTCATTTAATTTCAACTTCACCAAGTTCTTCTCCATTAGCCCTAAGTTTTCCAGCAGTTCATTGAAGTGTCCATGAATTTTTGTATGTTGCTGCTGAGACCAAAGATTTCCAGGCATTTCTTGATCCAGCTATGGGGAACTGAATCAAATGCTTTCTTATAGTCTATCCAAGCCATGAACATCTTTTCTTTGAATTCTTTAGGATTAGCTTGTCAATCAGCAATTGGTCCTTTTTTCCTCTTGAATTTTTGCAGCATCCTTTGTTCTGCAGGAAGCAAGTCATTTCTTTCCAAGTATCTGTAAATTTGATTTGCAATGATGCCAGTAAGGAGCTTGTATGTTGTTGGCAAGCAGTTGATTGGCCTACAATTTTCAGGGTCCTTTCCTCTTTCTTTATCTTTTTGGATAAAAAATGTCCTTTCAGTTGTCATCCATTCATCCTTTTCAGGTGTTTTTAATATCTGGTTCATTTGGGCTGCCAATCTTTCATGCACACTTGGTTCACCTTCGGCAAACGTGCTCTTTCAGTATCTTCCATTTGGTGCTTTATTTTCTCAGCTAATTGAGCACTATGTGTGATTGTTCTTCAGTGCTTTCTTGTTCTTTTTCTTCATCGATTTCAGTAGCCTCTTCCTCTCTTTCTTCCTCAGTTTGCTTTTGAGCCTGCAAATCATTCTTGATGTTACTCTTCTTTGTTGGTATACTCAGACCATTAGTTGCTTTGTCTTCAATTCCTGTTAATTCTGTTGCAGTGAAAAATTTGTGGCTCAAAATTACACGTCGTTGGTCCATTAGCCTTTGCTCACTGATATCAAGTCCATGTGTTTCACCTAACAAATCTGATACATTCATTTTTGAAATCCATATTTAGCTGTCTCAGATTGATAGTAAGCTTCCATGATAGAGATATTTTCTTCCCTAGTCCAGATTTTTCGCATTTTGGGTTTTTCTTCCAGTAGCTTGTCAGTTCCATGCCTTTGTTGTCTAGCAGAAGGAGCTGAGCCCTGTAGCTCATTTTGTGCAGAATGTCCAGGAGCCATAGCATCCAACGGAACCCTTGTTAATCCGGGTTATGGTTCAGCCAACATACATTTCATTTTTCTTGTATTCACCATATTTGAATGGGTTGTGAAGCAAATTTTGTCTGGCCCTTCACCTAAGACCTGCCTGATATGGTTGCATCTGTTCAACATAGCCCTTAGGATCACTAGAGCGTGGAAGCTCCTCCACCACGACAAAGTAAAGCTCCTCAGAGGGGGTAAAGCTCCTCCTCCTCCTCCTCCTCCTCCTCCTCCTCCTCCTCCATCATCATCATCATCATCATCATCATCATCATCATCATCATCATCATCATCATCATCTACTTTATTCATTAAACATGAAACTCAGCCAACTGAATATCCAAAATGCATTACAAATACCAGTGACTGGTGCTAATGGTTTGCTTCCAGCATCCTAGGTATCAACCAAGTACCTTCTTAAAATGTACAATGTTTCAAGTAGTGCAGTTTTTTCCAGTTCCGCTGGTGTTATTGCAGGAAATTGCAATTTGTTGATATATCTTATAAAATTCTTGGACATGGTACCAAGTGCCCTGATGACAATGGGTATCATTGTTACATGTTTCATCCATAATCAGGTAGTTTCGATGGCCAGGTTGCGGTATTTCGTGATTTTTTCCAGTTCTTTTTCTTCAACTCTGGCATCTTCTGGTACTGTTTCTAGCTTTGTAAACAGTTTGTGCAATTTTTCTGCATTCACATATTAAATGTGAAACAGTTTCGACTTTGTTGTTGCAAAGTCGACAGTTTGGATTGTCGGTGGATTTTTGTATCTGCTTTCATGGCATTAGTTTGTAGTGCTTGTTCTTGAGCAGCAGGTATTAAACCTTCCATTTCTTTCTTGATGTTTCCCATCTTAAGCTATGCTATGTTGTCATCATATTTTCCTTCAATATTTTTCAAGTGTTGTCCATGCAAAGCTTTGGTTTTCCATCTATTTAATCTGGCATGCAGCTGTTTTTCCTTATATTCTGCCTTTGTTTCTGTTGTTTTTATAATGTTCTCCACTTTCACAAACTACAGCAATTTTTCTTTGGTTCACATAATCATTCAAACATCATTTTTCTTCTTCTACAGTTTTATGGATTTGCAATAGTCCTCTGGCCCCTATTTTTCTTGGCAAGTATAATCTGTCGATAGCCCTCTGGCCCCTATTTTTCTTGGCAGGTATAACCTGTCGATGTTACTTCGTAGATGTAAAGTGTGATATTCAAAAGTTTGTATGTTTTCCGGTCCAAGTTTTCCAGTTCAGCCAAAGTCCAGTTGATGATTCCAGCTGAGTAGTGTATCATTGGAATTGTCCATGTGTTAATGGCTATAATTATGTTTCCAGCATTCAGCTTTGATTTTAATATTTTGCAGATCCTCCCGATGTATTCCTTTTGCGTTGACTCTTTGACTTTTCCATTCAAGATGTTATCTGCTTCCAATATGCTTACGTACTTGTAACCATCATCCTTTGCTAATGCTTTCACTATTTTTTCCATTTCCCAGTTCTATTTCTTTTGTTTTTTCCATTTTTCCTTGCTGCATGGATAATATAGCACATTTTTCAAGTCCAAAGTTTATTTTGATGTCACTGCTGAACAGTTGAACTATGTTGAGTATTAAGATTTAAGTTCAGTGGGGCTTTTTGCATACATCTTGAACTCATCCATGTATAGTAAGTAGAGGGTTTATTTTGTCATGTTAGTTTGAGATTAGCTATCCCAGTTTATGTTTCGTAGGATTATTGTCAATGGAATTAATGTGATGTTGAACAGTAGTGGTGAAAGTGAGTCACCCTGGAAGATTCCTTACCTGATGTTGACTTCACCAATGTTCTCTCCCATTTTCTGTTAGAACTGTTTTCCATTTTTGCATATTTGCTTTCAAAAATGTACCAATATTTTTGCTGATTCCAAAGTTTTCCAGACAGGTGTTAATCCAGCTGTGGGGTAATGAGTCAAATGCCTTCTTGTAATCAATCTACGCAATATTTAAATTTGTTTTTCTTCTTTTTGCATTTTTAGTACCAGCAGCTGAACTTTTGTTCCTCTTGATTTTTTATCATTTCCTTTTTGTTCTATTGGACACAAACTGTTTTCCATCAGATGATTGAACACTGAATTTGCCAGTATTCTTGTAAAAAGTTGGAACATTATTGGCGGACAAGTAATTGGGTGATAGTTGCTTGGTTCTGTGCCCTTTTCTAGTTCTTTCATTATTAAGTATGTTCGGCCAGCTGTTTACCATTCTTTGCTTGTTGGATTTTGAAGCATTTCATCAAATTGAGTGGCCATGCGATGATGGAGGCTGGTCAGGTGCTTTAGCCAGTATCAATGCAGTTCATCCAGGCCAGGTGTACTCCAGTTTTGACCTTTGTAGAGTTTATACAAAGGTTACATTCAGGCATGAGCAGCAAACTGCAATGCGCCTTAGTAACCGATTATCTCAACTATTTATGAGCTCATCTAATTAGTAGAACCAGGAACTATTGTGTTATATGAGATTCTGCCCTGGCTAGGATGGTCTTAGAGATTGACAAGGAGAATAAGCCAATAAGATGCTGTTGCTACCTATGCTCTTGCTTTGCTTGTTGAAACTGTATAAAAGCCAAATAAGGCAGACAGACATTTTGGACACCTGCTATGATGGATTTCTGAGTCCTACAGACCTTCTTTGCTATTTTATTTTCTAATTGAATTTTCCACTTTGGTATTCCAGTAGATTTCTTTTTTGGCATTTTGTAACCCAGTTCTGCAGTTATAGTAGCGGCTGTGCTATACATTAGTTGGTTGGTTTTATATAATGTGCTGGATGAAATGGAAGTTAAAATGTTGTTCACAGCAGTTAACAGACCTTTTAATCGTTTCCTATGTATTTCACGAAAAAGTTTTTTTCTTTCTGTGTTTTCTTTGATCTGGTTTTCAATCTTTTCTTTCAGCATTTTCAGTAGATCACTTAGCTCTATACTTTCGAGTTGTTGCACATGAGGATCTTCATCCTGTATGTTGGTTTCTTCCACTGGCTGGTCAGTTTGTTTGGGTGTTGGATCAGTTTCTTCAACTTGTTCATTATTAGTTGTTGTTTTCTTTTTGGCCAATATTTCTAGATGTTGCATTTTCACATCTGTGAAAACTTCATTATGGATGATGAAGCATCTTTGATCCATTAATCTTTCTTTAGTTAAGTCACTTTCTGGGTGTTTTTCCTTCTACAATTGCATCATTCTTTTTTTAAAATCCCCTGGCTGTTGGTTCTGCCTGGTAGTAATATTTGAATATTTCTCAATTTTCTTCGGTTGTCCAAGTTTTGTGCTTTTGTTCCAGTCACTTTGCAGTTGCATGCCCTGGTTCCCTAGGAGTAACAACTGAGCCCTATAGCCCCTTTTTTTGACAGATGTCCAGGAGCCACAGCATCTGACACAGCCCTTGTTGACCCGTGTGACGACCAATCTGGTATGGAATTTTGTTGATTTCTTCTCATCATTAGTGATAGTAGATGCCTGGGTTGATTCACAGTGGCTAAATCACTACTGATCTAAAGATGGCAATCCCATAACCATAGGAACCACATCGGATAGCTGTCCAGGCCCAGCCATGGCAGCCTAACTGCCTGTTTGGTGGCAGAAAGGCGGGATCAGGAATGGGGGGGGGAGGAGCCTAACTATTGTTATTGGTGTTGGTATTGCTGTTACTCTTAACCTCCTATCTTGCCATGAGCTACTCTAGACAGTTCACAATCAAAAGAATAAATAAAAAGGAGATTTAAACAAAGCGAAAATAAAATAGAACAATAAAACAAAAGAAAAAGAAAATAAAGAAAATACATCAATATGACTAGTAAATAAAATGGGTATATGGGTAGCAAAGAGATTGAGTCTGCCATCAATCTAGCAGTCACTTCCAAAACTGAACTCCTTCATTGGGTTTCCAGGCCAGTTTGCGGAATCAGGTCTTCAGATGTATAGGAGATTAGGGACAGTTCTTATCCTGGAGGGCAAGATGTTCTGAGGGCAAGTGTTGTAGTAGAGAAGGCTCTTCTTTTGGATCCCGATAGAGTTCTGATAGGATCCACAGTAGGCCAATATAAAACTATTATTCATGTTATGCTACATTTTTTCTAAATTAATATATTTTATTTTTTCATATTCAGATTTTTTTAAAATAAATACTTGTAGAGCAAAAATCCGACTGATGCCTGGTATAGAGATATATTGTGCTTCCCAAATTTTGTTTATTTTTACATATTCTTTTAATCATAATTCTGCCAACCATCTTCTGCGAAGCACAGTTAACAAACCAAATACCTCCCTATTTTTCCGGTATTTATACTTGTTATCCATTACTTTGTCTAGAGGAAAATAATGGTCTTTATGTCAGGCACAGAAGCAGTCTTCACAGAAATGCTAAACAAGTTACAAAATGCTTGAAAATTGAAAAAATAGAATTATTATTTAGTGTATGGTAAAAACATGACAGAAGAGAAGATAAAATTAAAAAAGTTTTCCTCTCTAAATCAAAGGAAAATACCAGATATCTATACTTTGGGCGTGAAATATTATTGATTGTGAAAGCTATTATTGATCTTGCCTCACCTTTATGGATTTCTCAATGATTCTCTACAGGCTCCCTCTTAGTTGGATGGGAAAAATCAAATTTGGTAAAGTAGAACCTGATATGTACTGGCACCATTCTATAAAGGAATTTAGAAATCATGATAATCAGTTTGACCTCAACTCATATTCTATTAATAATCACTGCAGCAATCCTACAAGATTATGTTTTCTTTTCTAGCACCATGAGTGCTGTATTCTGCAGACTACTTCAGCTCACTGCAATTTGGCAGATCGAACTTACCAGTTTCAAGGTTGACTCAGCCTTCCATTCTTCCGAGGTGGATAAAATGAGGACCCCAATTGTTGGGGGTAATATGCTGTAAACTGCTTAGAGAGGGCTATAAAAGCACTGTGAATCGGTATATAAATCTAAGTGCTATTGCTATTCTGTACAAAAATACTATGATTCCTTTTCCTAACAGCATCTTTCTCCTTCCTTCCATCACTCTCTCTTTCTCTTTCTCCTACCCCAACCCTCTTTCTCTCTTACACAGAGAGAGGGGGGAGGGACTTTATATATGTGGAGAATGATATAATTATTTCTGGCAACTATTTTTTTAAAGGTATTTTTATTTTGATTTTATTATTTTCAAAAATTACTTAATTCATAAAATACATCCTCCTACGATTTTCCTGTGAGGTGAATTGGGCTGCTAGAGAAGGACTGGCCCAATCACCAGTCAGCTTTCATGCCTAAAGTTGGATTAGAACTCAGAGTTTCCTGAATTCTAGCTTGATATTTAAACAATTTGATGAAACTGGCTCTCTTTTGTTCCTCTTCGTGAATATAATATAAATCTATAAAAATGTATGTGTCAGCGTTCCAAGTATCATGTAGAATTAAATCAGAGACCAAGGCAAAACTATCCTTAAAGTTCCAATTTAATAAAGCAGACATCTTAGGCACATCTGTGTTATGGAATCCCAATACTGGAAATGACATCAGAATTCCACCCAGTTAAAAGTTCATGATCTTGTCCCCACATCCACAATCCATCACATGGTCCAATCTTCTTCTTCAACGCTACCATCCACACCCTGCTGCTTCCAGTCAGGTGTGAAAGTACAAAGACAAAAGATGACCTTGAGTTTCTAGAAAAGAATGATAACAATACATTCCACAATCTTACTCCTGTCTATTCCCCCTCCCATCAACTATACTAATGAAACAACATAATGAAATAAGAGAAAGTGTGGCAGGCCAAAATTCTAAAAGGAATATAATTGCAGGCCTGACAGGCGGCCTCTCCTCAGAAAAAAAACGTTTCCTGAAAAGAGAATAACATAAAAGTTAACGTAAAAAATATTAACCAACTACTTCCCCTCCTAGGGGACCCTTTGGCTTATCGGGAAACTTCTCATGGAATTGTTCTACTAACTTTTCCACTTTTAAGTTCCAACTTTTCATCCAAGTGGCTTCAGACAAAGGGTAACCCTTCCATTGCACTAAATACTGTAAGTGACCCCTATTCAACCTAGAGTCTACAATCTTTTCTACTCAGATTGTGTTTCCCCTTCTGTCTGGTTAGGAGGAGAGAAAGTTTGGGTGGATACTCTTATGCTAGACCCAATTATAGGTTTCAACAAGCTACAATGAAATTCTGGGTCAATTTTCCCTAGACTTCTGGGTAGACTGAATTGAACTGTAAATGGGTTAACTATCTTCACTATTGGGAATGGACCTAGAAATTTTGGACCCAATTCCTTGCTAGGCATTCCTAATCTTAAGTATTTGGTAGGCACAAAAACTTTGTCCCCCACATGGAAGGGGGTCTGGAGAGAGCGGTGTTTCTCAGCTTGCTTTTGGTAGGCTTCTGCTGCATCTGCTAGAGCCTTCTTTGTATTCTCCCATCCTTTCTTTAGCATGTCCATCCATTCATTCAAAGTCATGGAGGAGGGAGGTTCTCTAGGCAGGTCAGGCATGGGAACAAATCCATGCCACTGGTAATCTGGAAAGGAGTAAATCCTGTGCTGCTGTCACTTGCATTGTTGTACACCACTTTGGCGAAGGGTAGCAAGTCTGACCAGTTGTCTTGCGGATAGTCTACAAAACACCGGATGTATTGTTCCACTACCGTATTGGCTCTCTCTGCTGCGCAGTTCATGCTGGGACAAACCTCTGAGCTCAGTTCTTGTGTGGACCCAATGGATCTCAGGACCTGGATCCAGAACTTGGCTGTGAACTGGACTCCGTGGTCTGAAATGATCCCCTTGGATCAATTATAAGGAGAGCATTCATTTGTATTAAAGATATTGAATGTTCAGCACTGTAATTGTTCAAAAGAATAACTTTTCGCAGTTTTTTAAAAGAGTTGTTTTGGGTAGACAATAATAAAGATTTCCCCCCTTCACTATAGTGCACATTACTGTTCTGCAATTATCTACAAACTGAAAGAGGATGTCAGATAACTTTATCCAGAAAAAAAAAAACTCTGCAGCAATGAGCGGAAGGAAGATGATTGTGTCCTGTCATCTGTCTAGTCACCCATTCCAGTCTTCCCAATAGTCCTTAAGAAGTGGGAATATGGCAAATGAAGTAAGCTATAGAGAAAGAGTTTTTCCCAAGTTGAAAGAATAATAGAAAAGTAGACTTAATACACCAGTTACAACTTTAAAAATAATTTAGTAAATCTTACAGCAAGAATCTCTATAGGTATGCTACAAATCAGACTGTAAAACACAAGTTGTCATTGGAGCATATGTTAACCAAATTTAATGGGATTGTTTCATTTCCCACCTTTGCTTTTTCTTGGCAGCAGTTTGTCTCGATGGCATTACATTTCATCTCTTTCACTGCTGAAGATACATTTCAGTTCAAAATCTCAAGACAAAAAACCTTCAACTTTTATGATTGTCCAGATGTGATTCAGGTCCAGCTGTGAAAGTAATATGCAGAACAAGCAGTAATAGTATTGTAGTTTTAATACAGTGGCTGAATTGCATCTCTAGTGGCTTGTGTTTGCATTAGTTATTTTTGCAAAATTTGTTTCTACTTGAAGTGCTATAGTTAGGAGAATCTGCTAATTGTGGATTTGCTGAAATATTATACAGTAATCGTTCTGGGTTTGGAATTGCCTGTTTTATATTGTTAGCAGCAGTGAAGTCTCAGATTAGACTTCTCTTTGGGAAAACAGCCAAAGTTTTATATAATATCACTTCAAAAAATATTTTGATTCTGTCTTAATTTTTTAATTTTCAAAACCCCTGCATTTAATATTGCATAAACACCTATGATGATGTATACTACAACATAATGTACAAATATACGGTAACAACAAGCCTTGGTTTATAGTGCCGTGCCAAAGAGGAAGCCTACAGGAAAGGAGATAGAAAGCTTTATAATCAAGCCAGAAATATATTAACAAGGGAAATCCAAGCAGAAAAAAGAAGCTACTCTAAAAAGGTGAAGGATTAGTACTCAACAAACCAGTTTTCCAGCAAATATGTGGAAAGCTCTTAAAAATATCCCTGGTTACAGCAACCCTCCTTCCCATGCAAAAGGAAATCCACAACTGGCAGATGGCCTGAATGTGTTTTATTGTAGATTTGAGAGAAAAGCACTGTCACCTATCTCCACCACCTCCATATCAGATACATTAAGAACAGCCAAGCCTCCTAGAACTGACCATAGCCCTTTGGACCCACCATCTCTGGTGATTACAGAAAATGATGTGCATGGTCTATTTCACAAACAAAAATGTGGAAAACATTGCTTAAAAGCTTTGCTGACCAATTGGCTGCCATCCTCACCCACATCTTCAATAAATCACTACAGATGTTCTAGGCTCCTCCTTGCTTCAAACACTCTACTATCATCCCAGTGCCCAAGAAACCTTCCATCCAGGAACTGATTACAGATCAGTTGCTCTGACATATGTAGTTATGAAACCCTTTGAAAGGCTAGTGCCAGCCCTCGTAGGATCCCTGCTCCGGAGCTTGTCGGGTGTGAGTCCTTGCTGGTGAAGATGGGCCTTGCGGGTCAAGTGGGCTTGTTGCTAACGTACCTGCCTCCCAACAGCGTGACAACAGCCCTCCCCTTGCTCCTCGAGTCAGTAACTGAGCTGGCAGTTGAGTTCCCTAGACTTATGATACTGGGGGACTTCAACCTGCCTTCGCTCGGCGAACACTCTGATGGAGCACAGGAGTTCATGGCTTCCATGACAGCCATGGGCTTGACCCAAGTAATCCAGGGTCTGACTCACTCGGTGGGTCACACACTCGACCTCGTATTTCTCTCGGAGCAGTGGAGTTGTGATCTTGGTCTGAGGGGTAGTGAGATCTTGCCCCTGTCATGGTCGGACCACTTCCTACTGAGGCTCGACTTTTGGAGACCAATCCCCCGCTGTAGGGAGGAGGAACCGATTAGGTGGTTCCACCCCAGGCGTCTTATGGCTCCCCAGGGTTTCCAGACGGCGCTTGGAGTTATGCCTGATACTCTCGTCCGCAGCTCGGTGGAGACCTTAGTCACTACTTGGAACTCGGTGGCGGCTGAGGCTCTCCACTGGATTGCGCCTTTACGGCCAATCCACGGCAGTGGATCCAGGAGGGCTCCTTGGTTTACTGAGGACCTCCGGGAGATGAAACGCCAAAAGAGACGCCTAGAGCGCCGCTGGAGGTCCAGTAAATCCAAGTCAGACCGAGCACTATTAAAAGCTTGCATCGGAGCATACCTCTCGGCAATATGGACAACCAAGAAGAACTATATTGCCGCTCTGATAGCGTCCGCTGAGACCCGCCCTGCTGCCCTGTTTAGGGTGACCCGCTCCCTCCTAAACACGAGGGTTGCGGATAACCCTTTATAGGGTAGAGCAGAGGAATATGTCCAGTTCCTCGTGGACAAAGTTGCTCGGCTTCGGATAGACCTGGACTCCAATTGCGCAGAGCCAGCCGGGGTACCGGGGGAAGGTCTTGAACGACATCTCTGGACTGACTTTCAACCTGTTGCCCCTGATGAAGTGGACAAGGCCATGGGAGCGGTGAGTGCTGCCACATGTATACGGGACCCGTGCCCCTCCTGGCTGGTCGCGAACAGCAAGGAGGTGACACGGAGCTGGATCCAGGCGATGGTGAATGCCTCTCTTCAGGAGGGCTTCTTCCCACCGGCATTGAAGACTGCGGTGGTGAGACCCCTCCTGAAGAAGCCATCGCTGGATCCAGCCATTTTGAACAACTATCGTCCAGTCTCCAACCTTACCTTTATTGGGAAGGTTGTTGAGAAAGTGGTGGCCTCTCAACTCCGACGGTCCTGGGATGAAGCTGATTATCTAGACTCCTTTCAGTCCGGATTCAGGCCTGGCTACAGCACGGAGACTGCTTTGGTCGCACTGACCGATGATCTCTGGAGAGCCAGGGATGGAGGTCATCCCTCCATCCTAGTGCTCCTTGACCTCTCAGCGGCCTTCGATACCATCGACCATGGTATCCTTCTGCGACGCTTGCGAGAGGTGGGGGTGGGAGGCACCGTTTTTCGGTGGTTCTCCTCCTACCTCTCGGACAGGTCGTAGTCAGTGTTGGTCGGGGGGCAGAGGTCGACCCCTAGGCCCCTGAAATATGGGGTTCCTCAGGGTTCGGTCCTGTCCCCCCTCCTGTTTAACATCTACATGAAGCCACTGGGTGAGATCATTTGACGGCACGGGATAAAATACCATCAATATGCGGACGACACTCAGTTGTATCTGTCCGCCCCGTGCCAACTCAGTGAAGCAGTCGACGTGATGTGCCAGTGCCTGGAGGCTGTGAGGGTCTGGATGGGGGTTAACAAGTTTGCGCTCAATCCAGACAAGACCGAGTGGCTGTTGTGTTTCCCTCCCAAAAATTTGGTTAGTATTCCATCACTCAGGCTGGGGGGTGAAATTGTACGCCCCTCAGACAGGGCTCGCAACTTGGGAGTCCTCCTGGACCCACAGCTGACTTTAGAATATCATTTGTCGGCTGTGACCAGGGGGGCATTTGCCCAGGTTCACCTGGTGCACCAGTTACATCCCTACCTGAACCAGGAGGCACTCGCAACAGTCACTCATGCCCTCGTGACCTCAAGACTGGACTACTGCAATGCGCTCTACATGGGGCAGCCCTTGAAGAGCATTCGGAGACTTCAACTGGTCCAGAACGCGGCCGCGCGAGCGATTGTGGTTGTACCTTGATACACCCACGTTACACCTATCCTCCGCGAGCTGCACTGGCTTCCAATCGGTCTCCGGATACGCTTCAAGGTGCTAGTTATTACTTATAAAGCCCTTCATGGTATTGGACCTGGGTACTTGAGAGACCGCCTGCTGCCAATTACCTCCCAAAGACCCATTAGATCGCACAGGGCCGGCCTCCTCCGGGTTCCATCCACCAGCCAATGCCATCTGGCTACGACCCGGGGGAGGGCCTTCTCTGTTGCAGCTCCGGCCCTTTGGAACGAACTCCCCGCGGAGATTCGGACCCTCACCTCTCTCCCTGCTTTCCAAAAAGCCGTTAAAACCTGGCTGTGTCGGCAGGCCTGGGGTTGATGAGCTCCCCTCCCCTCTCGACAGGTGTGGTTGTTGGTCATTTTAATATGTTTATTTTGTACTTGTATGTTTCCCTTTCCCGTTTAAGTTGTTCGCCGCCCTGAGTCCCTTTTAGGGAATAGGGCGGCATATAAATAAAATAAAACTTAAACTTAAACCATCTGAAAGCCATCATGGATCTGTTGTTAGACCCCTTGCAATTTCCCTATCGAGGAAATAGATTGGCAGATGATTCTGTCCATATGGCTGTACACTACATCCTATAACATATTGAATGCAAGGGTCCTTTTTGTAGACTCGGCATTCAATACCATCATTCCAGATATTCTTCTACCTAAACTAAATCAGTTAGCTGTGCCTAACTACACTTGTAAATATTTTTTAAAAAATTTTACATTTTGTTTAGACAAACATAACATCTTTGCAACACATTATACTTCTTTTACATATTCATTGTGTTTGTTTTATCTGTACATGTAAATCTTACTGAAAACACCAGCCTAAAGATGACGAATGAGACCTTGCCAAAACATTGCCAAGACAATCTCAATCTTACACGGGAAAAGATCTGAATACAACAAGACCAGCATACATATACCCGTGAAAATCTATGAAAACATATATATATATATATATATATATATATATATATATATATGTATGTATGTATGTATGTATGTATGTATGTATGTATGTATGTATGTATGTATGTGTATATATATATATATATATATATATATATATATATATATACATACATACATACATACATACATATACACACACACACACACACACACACACACACACACATATATATATATATATATATATATACATACATACATACATACATACATACATACATACATATATGTGTGGCGCACATGGTTAAATGTGCCAAGGTGGCGCAGTGGTTAAATGCAGCACTGCAGGCTACTTCAGCTGACTGCAGTTCTGCAGTTTGGCTGTTCAAATCTCACCGGCTCAGGGTTGACTCAGCCTTCCATCCTTCCAAGGTGGGTAAAATGAGGACCCGGATTGTTGTTGTTGGGGGCAATATGCTGACTCTGTAAACCGGTTAGAGAGGGCTGAAAGCTCTATGAAGCGGTATATAAGTCTAACTGCTATTGTTATTGCTATATATACATACACATATACATATTTTATTACATATAACTTTTCTATCAGTTTCTATATTTAACAATCTTTATATACCGTATTTTTCAGAGCAAAACCAAGGTTTTGAAGAGGCAAATACAAAAAAGTAGGTAGATAGATAGAGGGATAGAGAGAGATAGAGAAATACAGTAGGTAGATAAAGGGATAGGGAGATAGAGAAATAGAGAGATAGAGAAATACAGTAGGTAGGGAGGGAGAGAGAGTGTAGGTAGGTAGGTTGAGGGATAGAGAGAGAAATAGAAAGAGAGAGAGAGAGAGAAATACAGTAGATAGGTAGGGAGAGAGAGTGAGTAGGTAGGCTGGTAGGTAGAGGGATATAGAGAGAGAGAAATACGGTAAGTAGTTAGGGAGAGAGAGAGTAGGTAGGGAGAGAGAGGGAGAGATAGAGAGAAAGAGAGAGAGAGAGAAATACAGTAGGTAGGTAGAGAGAGAGGGTAGGTAGGAAGGTAGGTAGATGGAGAAGGAAATTGCTGACAATTTGTAGCACCTAACACTTCGTTTCTGCTGGCACAGCACTTCATCAGTGTAATTCTCATCAATCAGTTAAAGACCTTTCCAAAAGGAAAAAAAAAGTTTTTGCACTCTGCAAACCTCCCCAAAACAGCCCGTTTTTTTTTTCAAAAAAAAAAAAGAGGCATGAATAGCCTTGAAGGGGGAATTGCAGAGTGCTCCGGGGGGGGGGGGGGGCTAAAACAAGTACAAAACAGCCCATAGCCTTATGGAGGCTTATAGAGTGCTGCTGTGGACTGGGGGAGGGGGGCAAAAAAGGGCACGTTATTTTCTCATTTCTGCCCTCCCCACCTCCCAGGAGCTCTCTGAAACACTCCATAAGGGTTTGCACAGCTATTTTGGTAAAGGGACGGGGCTTTGGGAGGCAAAAAATGCTGTATTTGATGTATAAGACACATCCAGATTTTCAGCCTCTTTTTTGAGGAAAAAAGGTGTGTTCTTATACTCCGAAAAATGCAGTACATTTAAATCATCTTAGATTATTTTATTTCCTACTATTTATTGTCTTACATCTATTTTATATTTCCACCTTTTATTTCATTTTCCGGTTTCGTCATTGTTTTTAATTTTTTAGTCTTTCTTCTTTTCTTTTTATTGTTTTCCTACTTTTTCCCCTCTTTCCTCTAGTCATTTATACCATAACTCCCAAACTGAGTAATATTTGGATTCTTTTTTGTCTTTTAAGCCTAACCACCTTGGCGCATTCCAGTATTTTTTTAATTACGTTTTCTTGGGTTAGTGTGTATTTATTTTTTCTATTCTGTGCAAATGAAATTCTCACTGCCACGATTATGTGCAAAATTAAATACTTGATATTTTTCTTGTGATTTCTCTTTATAATTCCTAGTAAAAATAATTCCGGATTTAGTTCTATTTGGTATGTAGTAATCTCTTCCAGCCAATCTTTTATTTTTCTCCAATATTTTTTTGCAAATGCGCACGCCCACCACATATGATAGTATGTTCCGTGTTGTTACTTGCACTTCCAACACATAGGAGAGCATTCTGAGAACATTTTTGCAATTCTTGCCAGTGGGAGATGCCATCTGGAAAACATCTTATATATGTTCTCTCTGTATGCCGTTGCCCTCATTAATTTATAATTTGATTCCCAAATTTTTTCTCAATCAGCCAATTCTATAGTATATCCAAAATTTGTCACCCATGTTGTCATAGTTTCTTTCACGACTTCTTCTTCCATTTTGAATCTTAATAGGTAAATGTATGTATGTATGTATATACCAATGGTGGGTTTCAAATTTTTTGGGAACCTACTCTGTGCGTGTGGCCTCCTTTGTGGGAGTAGCTTGCCGGCCATGTGACTGGGTGGGAGTGGCTTGCCGGCCATGTGACCAGGTAGGAGTGGCTTGCTGACATATGACTGGGTGGGAGTGGCTTACCAACCATGTGACCAGGTGGGAGTGGCCAAGATGATGTCACTGAAATCTTTGCCCCAACGGATGAACTACAATAAGATTAAAATAAGTACAAAAACAATAAAAGAGCTACTTACAAAAGGAAAATGACTGTTCTTGCCAGTCTTCAGTATCATGGATTCCAATGAATGGGCTGCACAAAGAAAAGACACAGAAATGAACTCTTTCATTGCATACACTGCATTAGGATGAAACCAGCACACAAAATAATAGAAAAGGAAAATTACTCTCCTTTTTTGCGTCTTCTGCACCACCACCACCTCACCACTTTGCTCCAATAACCTGAACAAAGGAGAGACAAAGAAAGCAAGACTTTAATTGTATGCACTGCATTAGGATGAAACAAGCACACAAAATAATAGAAAAGGAAAATTACTGTCCTTTTTTGCGTCTTCTGCACCACCACTTCACCACCTTGTTCCAACAACCTGCACAAAGGAGAGATACAGAAAGCAAGACTTTAATTGCTTGCACTTCACTATCTCAAGAATGAACACAGCACAGACCACATCCAGCAATAAAGTCAGCTACTTACAGAGGAAGGATCTCACTGGCTTGCTGGTCTTCTGCACACCACCTTATCGCTTTACTTTGCTCAAAGGAGAGACACAGAAAGCAAGACTTCAATTGCTTGCACTTCACTATCTCAAGAATGAACACAGCACAGACCACACCACACTCAGCAATAAAGAGAGCTACTTACAGAGGAAGCATCACTGGCTTGCCGGTCTTTTGCACAGCACCTTACCGCTTTGGTTTGCTCAAAAAACTTGCACAAAGGAGAGACACAGAAAGCAAGACTTTAATTGCTTGCACTTACACCTTACATAAGAATAACACAATGAAAGAGATACACTCAAGTACTTACTTGTGCTATTGCTTTTCTGGTTGTTGATATCTCTATACTGTACTTAGGCTTCCAGATTCCTCTGTTGCAGCTTTCCTCATCTTTACTCGTGGATCATCAGCCAACTTTCACTGTCGGAATTGGGTCCCATCTCTCAACAGGTATGCCAAAAACACTTATCACCATCAGATTACTTATGTTTGGAACAATTAGGTGTGTTCTTTGCTCTGAACATATGAGGTTCATTTTGGAGAACCCCCTTTCCACCTCTGCTGAACTAAAAGCAATTGTCCTGACAATATCTCTAGCTTTTCTGATACTGTCAGGAATTTTGTACTTGTGTGGATTTTTCAGCACATTTTCCAAAAAAACTGTAGTCCAAATTAATTTCATAATTAAAAATACTGCCAAATGCAACAATGCTTCCTCTGCCTCAGCCCATGGAACGATTACATCTTCAATGTTCCAGTAATCTGGCTTCAAATATGTGATAAAGTGTAACTTGTTTGTGGCTGGCAATAGGCTACCTGTTCTTAGATGGTCACAAACCATTAGCCTTTTCTTCAAATTGGTGATGATGCTTTCCAAAAGTTTTTCATGAGGAAGGGCAAAATATCGTTGATTTGGAGCTAAATTGATGTTTTTGAAGGCTTGTGTTTTTAGCAGTTCCACAAGTTCTTTTTCATATCTGCCCTTTCTCTGTCTAAGCACTTCAAAAGCATTGATTGTTCGCAATATTAACTTTTTGACCACAATGATATTTGTCTCCCTCCCCTGTATGGCATTTGACAGAAGAGAAATCTCATTTAGGATGTCGATCATCAGGGCCAAATCCTGCAAAAAAATTAAATTTTCAAAATGGGAAGCCATGCCTGGGTATCTTTCATTGCCCTGAAAAAACTGATGTAGCACTGGATAAGCACGCCACACAGTCATTGTTGCCCTTAAATTGCAGGCAGCCCATCTTGGTCCCAAAACTCTGCCAATCTTTACAATTTCTATGCCCAATTGTTCAGAGATTTGGAAGAGGTCATTCTGGCTCTTGCAGGATTTGTGAAAGGTGGTGTGTACTTTATCAAGGAAGATCTTGAAGTGGTTGATCTGCTTCACTTCTCTTATTGCATCATCCAACACAAGTTGCAGGTGGTGGTTGAAGCAGTGCCAGATGACGATGTTTGGGAAGTCTTGAGCTATTCTGGCGCTGACTCCAGATTTTCTTCCAAGCATAATGTTGGCACCATCGGAGCAGAAAGCGATTAAATTCTTCCGTAGATATTTGGTGGTAAATCCAACTTTATACAAGCTTCCCATTGATGCGGAATATGTGGTCTCCGCATCTTGTCTCTGTAATTCCAGAAGCTCAACAAAGACGGTTGCTGGGCATTCTGGATCCTCAACTCTAACAAAAACTATAAGCACTGCTTTCATTGAAAGTGTTGAGGCCTCATCGATTATTAGGCACACCTTTTGATTATTTCCAATAATCCTTGAAAACATGGTGGTCTTGATTTGGTTTGCAATAAATTAAACGATTTTCACTGCAGATCTCCGTGAATTCAAGCCAACTCCCACATCCACTCCAACCGTATTTAGCAAATTTACTTGCGCTTCAATGTCTGAGAATGGATTACATCTTTACGCCAGATTGTAAACAGTAGAAAATATTGTGCAAGTACTGGATAAATATTTCTCAGTTGACTTATCCAGGGATTTGGTTAAAGCTTCCTGTTCCTATTGCTTACTGGTCTCCATGCAAATAAGGTGTGCTGGTGCTGCTGGCGGTGCTGGTGCTGCTGGCGGTGCTGGTGCTGCTGGCGGTGTTGGTGCTGCTGGCGGTGTTGGTGCTGCTGGCGGTGCTGGTGCTGCTGGCGGTGCTGGTGCTGGTGACTGTTTTGGATCAGCTGATTCCTCAACTCTTGTTTTTTTGGAGAAGAAAATGGTCATACTCTGTTGCCTCTTCTTCATTAGACTAAGTAATACTAACTGCTTGCGAAAGAAATAAAACAATATTGGACTCAATTGTGGTTGTAAGCTGAGGACTAGAGGTAACAGAAGGGACCTCTGCTTTCAACCAACAATGTGCAGTCTTTTCAGGAAGGATGAGAAACAGGAAAGATATAAACAAACAGGAAAGATATAGTCTTTCATCCAAGAAGATAGTTCAAGAATGAATGTCATATTCCCAGAGCAATACAGATTACCTGTTTCTGAAATGTAGTTCTCAGTTCCAAAAAACAGGAATATATGAATTAGGTTCAGTACTTAGGTCGGTCCAAGTAGCTATTCAGAAGTTAGTGGTTAGAAGCAATGGTAAAGCAAGATATGGAATTAAAACCAGAAATATTTTTTTGGCTATTTGAAAGGGAGTACAATATATATTTAATTTTACACATCTTTGCAGCTGCTGGAATTGTGTGTGACAAAACAGAGATATGAAAATGAATGTGCAGGAATAAATAAATTGACAATTAAAATCAAGAAGACTTTGAATACTTTTTCACATGGGATTTGTTTTTGCAATTGCTAAGAAACGGAAACAGAAATTAAAAATCCAAAAGTATGAATGAAAACACCAATTATGTAAGGAAAGGTCCCTAAAATGTATAAGGAAATATTACTCAAGAGAAAGACTCTTTTCAAAAGAGGAATGTTGGCCGTTGGTGCCACGCTTTTAAATGGGTCACCTCCAGTCCACTCACTGATTGGCTGGACTCCAGCCAATCAGTGAGCGGTAGGCTGGGCTAGCCTAGTTTAGTGCGGATGGGCAGGGGAGCGAGCGAGCTGCGACGGGATAGCAAGGGCGATCAAGCAACAGGGCCAGTGCCGGCATTCCCAAAAGTTACTTCTTGGTCCACTGGTCCTCACCGGCTCGCTGAATTTCACGAACCGGTTCGCCTGAACCGGTGCGGACTGGCAGAAACCCATCCACTGGTATATATGTATGTACACACACACACACACACACACACACACACACACACACACACACACACACGAACAAACACACACACACTTTCTCTTCGGTTTCCTGTAGAGTTTTATCCAATTCTTGTGGCTCCTTATAAAATCCATCTCTTTCTTTATCTTTTTTGTACCTCACCTGTATTTGTGTGTATGACCACCAATCTATATCTATTTCCTCATTCTTTAGTTCTTGCCTTGTTTTTAACCTCTCTTGCTTATCTAGTATACCTTCGTATCTTATTATTTTATTTATGTCCAATACATTCGGATAGATCAATGCTTCCATAGTGAATAACCAAATTGGGATTTTGTTGTAATGTTTTCTTTTGATTTTTTTGACCAAATTTGAAGTAAAGCATTTCTAATTTGATGTCTTTGGAAGTAACCATAGATTTTGTCTTTCCGATCCCAAATAAAGGTGTACCAACCCAATTCTAAATTATATCCTTCTATTGTTAGTATTCTCCTGTTTTTTTAGATTAATCCATTTCCTTATCCAGGTAAGAGCTGCTGCTTTATAGTAAAGGTCCCAATCAGGGAGTCCAAAACCTCCTTTTTTCCTACTGTCCTGTAGTAGTTTTAATTTAATTCGTGGTTTTTTTCCTAATCACATAAATCGTACTGTTAATTTAGTTAGATCTATGAAAAAAATTCCCTAGGTTGATTGGCACCACTTGAAATAGAAACAAAATTTTAGGTAGGACATTCATTTTGACTATAGCAATTCTTCCGATTAATGATATTTGCAGTTTCCTCCAATTTTCCAAATCTTTTTTAATTTTCGGAATCATTTTCTCATAATTATCTTCCTTAATTGTTGAACATTTTCTTGTCAGCCAAATTCCTAAACATTTTACCATTTTTATTGTCTGCATTCCCATAATTTTCTTTAATTCTTGCTCTTGTTTTTTGATGAGATTTTTCATAATAATCTTTATTTTATTCTTGTTGATTTAAGTCCCTACTCTACCGAATTCCCCTATTTTTTGGATTAATTTAGTTCCTTTCTAACGGCTCCTCTAGTATAAATACCATGTCATCTGCAAATGCCTGCATTTTGTGTTCCTCATTTTTTTATTTTTAGTACCTTTATTTCTTGATTATTTCTAATTTCTATTAACAGGACCTCAAGTGTTAGTGTAAATAATAAGTGTGAAAGTGGACATCCTTGTCTCATTCCTTTCCAAATTTTAAATTCTTATGTGGTGTCCCCATTTATTATTACTTTTGCTGTCTGGGCCGAATATGTTGTTTCTATCATCTTTATAAAATTATCTCCAAATCTCATCTTTTTTAATTGTATACTAATGAACTGCCAATTAAAATTGTCAATTAAAAAGCAATTAAATTGCTTTTTGGGCATCTAGAAAGACCAATGCTGCCTGTTTCCCTGGGTTCTCTTCGTAGTATTCTAGTGTGTTCATAATTACTCTCATATTGTTTTTTAACTGACGTTTTGGCAAAAAAACATTTTGATCTGTGTGAATAATTTTGTTTAATATTTTATATTCATTCTGCCATTATTGATGTGAAAATTTTATAGTCTGAATTTAGTAATGAAATTGGTCTATAATTTTTTATTTGTTGATGGTCCGAATCCTCTTTGAGTATCAGCATTATATACGCTTCCCTCCATGATTTTGGTATTTTTACTTCTGTCAGTGCTTCATTAAATAAATCTAAGATCACTGTTTCTATTGGCTCTTGTGTGTTTTTATTAAATTCTACATGCATAATGTCTGGGCTTGGTGTTTTATTATTCTTTTGTCTCCTCAGTACTTCTATTAATTCCGTCATTGTGATTTCCCTATTTAGCATTTCTCTCTTCCTCAATTTCCTGTAAATTCTTTTTGTTTAGGTACTGTTATTATCCTGCAATATGTTTTCTTTGCTATATAGTTTTTCAAAGAAGTTCTATTCTATATATTTTTTCCCTCCTTCCGATATTGCATATTTCCTTTTTCATCCTGTAGCTGGTGTATTTTTTTATTTTTATTTTTACAGTTTGTGCGCGAACCATCTCTCTGGTTTATTCGCTTTTTCAAAGAAATTTTGTTTTGCAAATTTAATTTTTTGGGCCATTTCTTCTTGTGCCATCAGATTCAATTTGTGTTTTACCAGTTCTTTCTTTTCCTTTATTTTTTATTTATTATGAGTCTTTTTGCAAATCCATTTCCAATTTTTTAAGTTTTTTCTCTAGTATTTCTTATTTTTGTCTCTTTTCCTTATTTTTCCTTGCCGAGTATGCTGTTGTCAATCCCCTAATAAAAGCTTTTGTAGTGTCTCATAAATTTTGTAGCAATGTCTCTTTTTTCTTATTTACTTTGTAAAAAAATTTCAATTCTTTTTCTATTATTTTTGTATATTCTTTTAATATTTATCTTTCAATATTCTTTGGTTCATTGTCCATCTCTTTTTCTTTTTCTTTTTTTGTCTTTTCCATGTTTTTTATATGGCTGTGATCTTTCCATGTGTTTGTCATTATTTCAATCTCTTCTGTATCTCTTCTCAAGCCCTGGGTCATCCAGACCATATCTATCCTTGATCATGATTTGTTTGGGTTGGAATAAAATGTGTATTGTTTTTTTCCTATGTTTCTTTCTCGCCATACGTCTTGTAGACTCAGTTCCTGCACCATTTCAAAAAAGGTAATTGGTAGTGTTCTTTTTTTTCTTATTTCTTTAACTACACTTGTAGTTGCCATTGATGTCTGTTATTGCGTTGAAATCACAGATTAAACATATATTCTCATATTCTATTTCTGTTAATTTTTGGTGGACTTTCTTGTAAAATTCTTTTTGGTTTTTGTTTAGTGAATAAATCGCTGTGAGAAGAATTTTTCTTTGTTCTGTTTCTATTTCTATCATCAAGATACTCCGCTCTTTGTCTGAGTAGATTTTTTTTTGCATTTATCCAATCTTTAATGTATATTGCATTTCTCCTTTTTTGTGTGTGTTAGTGTTGTGAACAGTTTCCCAAATTTCGGATATTCTAATGGTTTCTTATATTGACTTTCGATATGTACCGCTTGAAGGCACAAAATGTCCATATTCATTTTTTGTAGTCTAGTCAGAATTTGTCTTCTTTTCTCCGGTGAATTTAGTTCATTTATATTCAATAAGAATAATTTAATTTCTTGTTCCATTGTGTTATTTGTATACTGCCTGTCAGGCGTGCCTCCTTCAATAACCAAGAAAGAAAACTCCCAATTCCATTTTTGTAGAGATAAAGATACTTTTACTGGTTATGAAAAGAAAGCAACAAAAGGAAAGCAAGATCTGAGCCAAAAGGGCGAAAACATGTACATATCAAACTTTTACCCAGCACCCTCCCCACAATTACCCCATCCCAATGACCAATCTGCAACTCCCTAAGGTGTCATGTGGGGGTACATCTTAAAATAGCCTCATCCTGTTGGTATGCAGAGACAGTTGACCTTGACCAAGTCCAAACACAAGCTATCAGCATGTGCAGAAGATGGTGAGAACTAAATTCCCTCTTGATAACTCCCTCAGCACCAGAAATTCCCCATCCCAAATACCATATTTTTTGGACTATAAGATGCACCTTTTTTCCTCAAAAAAGAGGCTGAAAATCTGGGTGCATCTTATACATCGAATACAGCATTTTTTGCCTCCTGAAGCCTTGACCCCTTCACTAAAATGGTTGTGCATACCCTAATGAAGGCTTTCAGAGAGCTCCTGGGGGCTGGGGAGGGCGGAAAAATGCAAAAAATGGCCCATTTTTGCCCCCCAGCTCCCCCAGCACTCTATAAGCCTCCATGCATACCGTATGTATGCAATTTTTTTGACAAAAAACATGCCTGTTTTCATGGGAAATGGGCCTTTCTTTTGCTCATTTTTGTCCCCCAGGATCACTCTGCAAGCCCCCCCCTCAAGGCTATTCATGCCTTTTATTTGAAAAAAAGGGCCCATTTTCACCAAAAACAGGCATTTTTTCAGAAGTTTGCAGAGTGTAAAAAGTTTTTTTTCCTTTCGGAAAGCTCTTTAACTGATGAGAATTACATTGATCAAGTGCTGTTCCAGCAGAAACAAAGTCTTAAGGTTTGTCAGTGATTTCCTTCTCCAGCACATGGATAAATACACCTGGAAACATCTACCTACCTACTCTCTCTCTCTCCCCCTACCTATCTATTGTACTTCTCTCTCTCTATTTCTGTCTATCCCTCTACCTATCTACCTACACAACTCTCTCCCTACCTACTGTAGTTCTCTATCTATTTCTATCTTTCTATCCCTTTATCTACCTACCTACCTACCTACCTACCTACCTACCTACCCTCTCTACTACCTACCTATTGTATTTCTCTTTCTTTCTATCCCTCTATCTACTTACCCACTTTTTTAAAAAAATGCCTCTTCAAAACCTTGGTGCGTCTTACACTCTGAAAAATACGGTATCTCAAGCCCCTTCCCTCCCTGTTTTTATGGCAGCCAATAACTAGGCAGCAAAGTAGAGGCTGACATTCGGCACTTACTCAACCTGGGATGGGGAAAATGTTTCCAGGCCACCAAATATTGGATTCATCCCCTATGTTTCCTGGAATCCAAAATTTCTTTAACTTCAAAATTTTGTTCTCCTTCAATTAGGAGGGGGATAGGGGGTGAGGTTTGTGGTGAACCGATAGAAGATGTATGTTATGACTTTAGTAAGTTTAAATGAAACACAGGATGGATTCTCCTAAGAGTTTTTCAATTGCACTGATCAATTGGATTCACAATTTTGACAATGGGGAAAGGACCCATATATTTCAGACCCAGTTTCTTCAATTTCTGGGTAGTTTGAAGGAACTTGGTGGACAAAAATACTTTATCTCCAACTTGGTACTCTTTTGGCTTTATCCTTTTTTATCAGCTTGTTTTTTGTGCACTTGGTGAGCGACATCTAAGGCCTTGTGAGTCATAGGCCAGAAATGTTGAAACTGATCATTCCATTTGGACAAAGACAAATTTTGTGGTTTCTTCTGAGGTAATTCAGGAATGGGTACAAAATCCTGGCCAAACACTACTTTAAAAGGGGTCATTCCAGTACTGCTATGTACTGAATTGTAAGCCACCTCTGCATGGGGCAAGAGGTCAGCTCAATTACTTGCTGATAATTGACATAGCACCTAAAATACTGCTCTAGAACTGAGTTAGCCCTTTCACAAGCCCCATTAGTCTGTGGATCATGGGTGGAGCTTAACTCCTGGAGGGAGCCAATTAACTTTAGGAATTCTTTCCAAAAGAGAGAGGTGAATTGGACCCCCCTATCTGAAATAATGCATTTAGAAACCCCATGCAACCTATACACATGTAAAATAAACAGTTTAGCCAGTGTCTTTGCTGATGGGATCTTGGAACAGGGTACAAAATGCACTTGCTTGGAGAACAAATATGTGATAACCAAGATGACAGTATTTCCCAGGCTTTCTGGTAGCTCAGCAATAAAATCCATTGATATCTCCTTCCATGGTGCACTAGGTCGGGCAACACTCTGAGGTAGTCCTTGAGGTTTCCATGGTAGTCTCTGCTGCTGCACAAATAGGATAGCTAGCTATGTAGGATTCTACGTCTTTTTTCAAGGAAGGCCACCAAAACTGCCTTTTAACCAAATGCAAGGTTTTCACAAAACCAAAATGCCCCGCCATTCTTAAGTCATGAGCTTGTTGAAGGCTGGCAGGAACATACAGCTTTACTCCTACCCAGGCAAGGCCATCCTGCATAGTGCACTCCTTGGAGTGCCGCTTGAACCAGCCATCAGGTGCGAGGCCTTCCTTCAGTTTTTCCATCAGATCAGTGGGCACCTCCAAATCCACTTTTCCCTGGTTCTTGGGGACCATGAGGGCTATTTAGCTGAGATGACTGGATGAATCACCATTGATTTGGTACTGTTGTACTGGGGAAGCTTGGACAATAGATCAGCCATAAAGTTTGCCCCTCCCCCCCCCAGGGATGTATTTTTGTGTAAACTGAAATCAGTTAAAATGGTGTACCCAACAAACTTATTTTAGTGACAATTTTCATTTTTTTTAACGCTTCAAGGTTTTTATAATCAATCCACACCTCAAATGGATGTTTAACCCCCTCAAGGAAATGCCGCCAGATTAGCAAGGCCCACCAGATGGCAAAAGCTTCCTTTCCCCATATTGCCCATCTTCTTTTCATTTCTGTTAGTTTTTCGGAGGTGTAGGCGCAAGGTTGCAGGTTTACATCATTTGGAGCAACACTGCCCTCAAGGCAGTGCATTTGCTTGGATCACAAAGGGTGGTCCATGTCAGGGTGCTTTAACACTGGTTCAGCTGCAAACTGGTTCATTTCAACTTCTCAAAAGCTGCTTGACATTCCATAGTCCAATTCAGAGGTTTACCAGGCCTAGGTCTCCTTTTGATTTTATAAGATTCTTTTTTTTTTAATTAAATGTTTTTTAATTTTAGTTTAAAACGGGTACCGCATCTTTCTTAATATATCAATCAATTACAGATAAGTTTTGGTACATCTCCTCCACAGTCAACTAACATAACTCATATTAACTCAAGCATTATTATATATCCATTTTCATTTAACTGTGATTATTATTTAGAAATATTGGTAGGAGTAATAATCTTGAACAAAAATCAAAAAAAAAAAGAAAAAAGAAAAAAGGACAAATAGAAAATAAAAATTAAAATAAAAGATAGTAAATAATACAAAAAAAGACAAAAACGACAATCAGGAAAACAAAACAAAACACAAGTGTCTACTATGAAAAAAGAAGAAGTATATCAACTGGTTACAACATGTTTTGGTGCTTCTCTTCCGTTAATTCATATTAATTCAAATATCTTAACTCGAATATTTACCATATCAACATCATTATACCTTCAGTTTTAATTATTATGGTTATTTAAACATCCTTCATCCTTAGCTATGCTAAAGAATTAGTCCATAACACATGCTGGCAATTCATTTACTTATTTGTAAAATCCTCTATTATCATCAAATCCTCATATCCTATTTTAGCTAAACATCCATAATATTCAATTATATCATATATCATAACATTTTCCCAGTATTGATTAACATTTGATTGTATGTATTTTATTTGGTTTTTTAATAGTGATAGTTATTGTAGTTAATACTCTTTATGTATAGTCTAAAGGTGTTTTCTCATATCCAATTGTTAGTTATCATATCAATTCCACATTATATACATTACTATCAATATCAATTATTATTCAGCTATATCTGTTACAAGAAAAAGCAATTAGGTTTAACTAGTTTTCAATTGTATTCATCAATCTATCAGCCAGTTCCAAATTATATATATTGCTATCCATATCAGTCATTATTCAGCTATATCTATTACAAATTGAAGTAATCCGATTTAGCTACTTTTAAGTTGTATTTTCCCATCTGTCAGCCTGTGTCCCTCCAACAACGAGATTTCCTCAGTCCAATAGCCATTCGTTGGATAAGTTTACCAAATGTTTCCATAAGCAAATCCAAACAAAAATATTTCGGCACCTGTGGATTCTGAATGTCGGTGATGAAATAATAATGTTGTCCTAGGCTTATAAAATTTCCCAAATTAACTTTAATTCTCAAGGGTGGATTTTCCATTCCTCCTGCACTCTGTCTCTTTAAATGAGTCGTCTTTATAGCTCCCCCGCTCCTCTCTTCCTCTGAGATAGACCAGACACCATTTCTCACATTTTCCATTTGTGTTTCAGGAACATTTAAGCATTCAACGATCTCAGTTTTAGCTTCATATTTTATAATCAGTTGATCCAGTTTTCTTTCCAGTTTTTGGTAAGAATCGAAAAGTCCTCTACACGCAGAAAAAAGAGCCTGAAATGAAATCTTAGAGGTATTTTGGGACGCCATGATGTGTCGTAGTTAAAAATTAGAAGCTCTCTTTTTTTTCCCCACCGGCTTCGAAGCACTTTTTTTTAGTCTCTTACAGGCTGTCAATCTTATCTAGTTGTAAACAGAACTAGGTAGTAAAGTAATAAAAATGTCGAATCGTGACGAGCTAATTAGTAGGAGATAAGTTTTACGATCCACTTAGGGAGATTCAGAGGGGGGAGGATGTCGCAGAGTTTCTTGAAGCATTTAAGAAGTAAAGTAACCACCAGTCATAAATCCATTAGAATAAGCCAATTCGCCGCTAAATCTTTCTGTTCTTTGGTTTCAATTAGCTTAATTTTTTAACACGAACAGTCTCTCTTGGATAATAAAATCAGCTTACCAGATGACATCACTTCTTCCATTCTTAGGGGCAGCCTGCAGTTTCAGTTAGCACGCAGCTAATCCAAAAAGGAATTGGCACGAGGAGTTAATACCCCCCCCAGAGATTTGCGGGTATCTCTGAGGTCCTGGGCCTCTCCCCACCTTCACTGTCGTCTCCGAGACAGCTAGAGTTCAAAGAACCCGTCCAAAAATCCTTCGGTATAGAGGAATTTCAGGAGTAGCCTGAAACTCCATCTTCTCACTGCTAAGCCCCGCCTTCTTCCCGATTTTATAAGATTCTTAATGGGCAGTGCAATGCTAGCGAATGAAGGAATGAATTGGCAGTAAAAGTTTGAGAACCCCGAAAAACTTCATTAGCTGCTTGCAGTTGCGAGGAGCTGCCTATTGAGTAACAGCCTGGACTTTCTCTGGGTTCATTTGATACCCTCGTGAAAGATACAGTACCCCAAATAGTCAATTTTCTCCTAGTGAAATTCACACTTAGACAATTTGGCATAAAGTTCAGCGGCTCAGAGTTTCTTCAGGACTGAGTGCACCTATTTCTCCTGTTCCTCATGTGTTTTTATGTAGGCAAGGATGTTATCAAGGTAAACTAACATCACCTTGTACTGGTGTTCATGCAACACCTCATTAATCAATTGCATGAAAACAGATGGTACCCCCTATAGTCTGAATGGGAGTACTCTAAATTGGAAACATCCCAAAGGGCAGTTAAAAGCAGTCTTCCATTCATCTCCCTCTTTTATTCTGACTCAGTTGTAGGCCTCTCTTAAATCTAATTTGGTGAAAAATTTTCCCTTGCCCAAGTGAGCTAATATGTCCTTCATAAGGGGCAAAGAGTACACGTTTTCAACGCAAATGGAATTGAGGTTATTGTAGTTCACGCATAAGCGAAAAAAATCCATCTTTTTTCTCTTTGAACAAGACTGGCGTGGTTAGCTAGGGCCTAGCATGTTGTATGAACCCCCTCTTTAAATTCTTATCAATGAAATTGCATAATTCCTTTATCTTGCATGGGGTCATAGAGTAAATCTGTGGCTTAGGGAGCTTCTCCCCTGGGAGAATTTTTATGCTGCAATCTCTGGCATCATGGGGAGGGAGCTTGTCAGAAGCCCTTTTGCTAAAAACCTCCTTGAGATTCCAATATTCCTTTGGAATTCTTTCCTCTCCCTCAAGTTTTTCACGTGTAACAGCTGCTAAGTCAGTTACAGCTTTGGCTAGGTGGGAAGTCTTTCCCTCCACCTCTGGCGGTTTTGTTGACTCGATACATAACTACCCCTTCCGACAGTTCACGTGAGGGTTCCATTTCCACAGCCAAGGTAATCCCAATATAAGGGACCAATCCATCCCGGGTGCAACAATGAAACTCAAAGTTTCTTGGTGCTCTCCCATCCACATTTCTACTGGTTCAGTTACAAAGTAGCAACACCCCTCCCCCCAGCCAAAAGGCAAAAGGAAATGGGTATTTCATAGTCTTAAACCCATTTTTTCCACCACCTCTGGACTAATTACACATCAAGTACAGACAGAATCTAACAGGGCCAGCATCTTCCCCTGGGCTCCAGTTGAGGGTACTTTTATTTCTACTGGGATGGTCATGGGGCCTGATTGGGGACTTACCAGGTGGTCATCACTGGAGTCGGTTTCACTTTCTCCTGAAAGAGGGGAGGGTTCTGCTTCCTCCTGGCTTGGAGGAAGGGCATCAGCAACTTCCACACCCTTCAGGGCGGTTTCAAGGCATCTCCCTGGCTGCTGGTTGGGTTTCTTCTCTCCAGCTGCAGCTGGTTTTGGGCCAATCTTAGAATAGCAGTGGGCAGCCTGATGCCCCTCCTTCCCACATCGGAAATAGACAGTTGATTGGGACTTGGTTGCCAAACCCCACTTTCCTGCTCTTGGAGCCTCTTTCAGCAAAGGGGGGGATTTTGGTTCTGCTGCTGCCTCCATGGTATTGATTTTTTGCTAGGTCAATTTCCACATTAGCTGCCAGTTCATACCATCGTTGCAGGTCACCAGGGGGAGGGGGCTGTTCACACAACTCTGGTATACATCGTCATTCAGGCTGTCCATGTAGCTTTCCATCAAAGCTTCCTTGGACCACCTCTGCATATGCACAGATAGCTCACGGAACACCTGTATATACTCAGCCACAGACCACCTCCCCTGGGTTAAGGTTTTCATCCTGGTTCTTGCCTTCCAATTTGCGAGGGGGTCATCAAAGCATTTCCCTGGGGCTGCCATAAACACATTGTGATCTCTCAGCAAGTGGGAATCAACATTATGGAAAGTGACCATCCAGACAGCTGCTTTGCTCTCCAATGCCATAGTGACAGCTCTCACTTTGGCATCCTCCGATGCGAAATCTTCTACATATTGCTGCATGTAATTCCAAACCTGAACTAAAAAACCCCCAGTTGTTTGGGATCTCCTCCATACTTCACTCCAAGAGGAGGACTCTTTGGATGTTGATACTTGCGTGACCCCACTTCCTCCCTTTGGAGGGGCTCGAATGGCTGCTGCTGCTGCTGCTGCTGGGGCACCTCCATCTTGACCAGCTCCGATGGCTGCCCCCAGGGCTGTCTCAGGGTTAGACAGGTCATCTGCTCATCCCTTCACCTGCTCAGCTAATCCAGTCTCCTTTTCAGCAAAGATTTCGTGGAAACAGCGCTTTTTCCAAGCTTCCTGAAGAAGGTCTAGAACGTGGGTCATCATGAGATCCTCTGCACATCAGAACAAACTAGACACAAGGACAGTTTTTCCTCCCATGCTATCATGCTGCTAAACAACTAATTCCCACAACACTGTCAAATCTAAAAAAGCAATGTTACCATCATTATTTTCATTTTCCCTATTACCTATCTCCTGATCTTCTTATGACTATAACTTATGCACCAGAAACAAATTCCTTGTGTGTCTAATCACAATTGGCCACTGTAGTCTAATTATCAAGTGATGAATATGCACATGTGGACCATCTTTTAGTGACTCTAAATTTCAGTGCATTTATATATCTGCATAATTTGTAGCACTGTTGAAAATATCTAAAATTGAAGTAGCATACTGTTACTGACATAAAATAAAAACATTGTTTAATTTGTTTTGTTGATAGGAACTGAACCAAAAAAAGTTATTTAAATAATTGATATATAGTTGGAGGAATTGTTTGTAATGATTTCAGAAAAAAGTAGACGAGAACATAAAATTTCATTCACACTTTGTATTCAGTTTTTATAAATATTGATTTTCCTGCAAAAACATGAAACTGCATATGTAAGTAATTGATGGTTCAGGCAAGATAAAATTAATGTAGAGTTTGTGTGTTGATTATGATTTGATCTGTCTGTTTTCTAGGCTTTCAAAACACAAGATGGATACATTGTAGTAGGAGCAGGAAATAATCAACAGTTTGCTACTGTTTGCAAGGTATGATATTCAGAAAAAAAATAACTTACTTAAATAAGCTGTTTCTTTGACTTACTAGCAATTAATGAGTAACTACTAGGAACTTTGGTGGTGCAGTGGTTAGAATGCAGTATTGCAAGCAAACTCCTCCCAAAGCCTAAAGTTCAATCCTGATAGAGCTCAAGGTTGACTCAACCTTTGATCCTTTCAAGATCCGTAAAATGAGGACCCAGATCCTTGGAGGCTGACATTGTAAACTACCCTGACAGACCTATAAAGCACTATAGGGTGGTATACACTGTTCCCTCTAAGGTGCGCAGCTGCGCATGAAGCAAGAAAACCCCGCACATCAGTTTCTAACTGCCGCACAGGGGCCTCATAAAATCTAGGGTTAGCACAGGCGCAGGGATGGTGGCAGGAGCTTACGCGGCGCAGCTGGTCTCCTAGGACCTCCTAGGTGCCGGCTGTGCCGCTCATTACTGTCAGTCACTCCGTGTTCAGCAAAGCAAATGTGGGGAAGTCCTTTGCAGGCGGCTAGAACTGGCCGCCTGCAAAGGACATCCCCAGACTTATTTTGATGAGCACGGAGCGACTGACGGTAATTTGTGCCGGCCGTGGCCGCTCAAACTAGCGTCAGTCACCCCCGTGTTCAGCAAAGCAAGCCCGGGGAGGTCCTTTGTGGGCAGCCAAACCTAGCCGCTTGTGCCCGGTGCTACGGCTGAAATAAACCCCCAAAGCCCCTGCCGCCACCAGAATATCTGCTGCCTCCTCCTCCTCCAACAGCACTGCCGGATTTGCCACCCGACGCTGCGGCTGAGGTGAAGCCGCCAAAGCTCCCGCCAGCACCCCTGCCCAGCTGAGGTGTTCCGAGCAGAGAGGGAGGCACCACCGCCACTGCCATGGGCAGGGGCGCCAGCGGGAGCTTTGGCGGCTTCACCTCAGCTGCAGTGCTGGGCAGCAAATGTGGTGATGCTGTTGGAGGAGGAGGAGGCAGCGGCAGCAGTTATTCTAGTGGTGGCGGGGGCTCATTGGCATCTTCAGCGGCAGCCCTGCCCCCAGTGAAAAAACCGAAGAGGGAGCAGATCCACACAGATGACGTCGCCACAACATGACTGCAGGAGGAATTTTGGGAGTTGAAGTCCATAAGTCTTAAAGCTGTCAGGTTTGAAGACCCCTGGGGTTTTTTTCCCTAAAGGGTTATGGGTGCAAGGATCTTGTAACTTGACAGCTTTAAGACTTGCATGCTTCAATGCCAGAGTTTCTGAGCCAACATGGCTGGAGGAGGAATTCTGGGAGTTAAAGTTCACAAGTCTTAAAGCTGTCAGGTTTGAAGACCCCTGGGATTTTTTTTCTAAAGGGTTAGGGGTGCAAGGATCTTGTAACAACAGCTTTAAGACTTGCATGCTTCAAATGCCAGACTTTCTGAGCCAATATTTTAGTTGCTAAGCAGGAGCGTTGTTAAGTGATACTGATATTATATAACACTTTTAATTAAGCGGGTACCTTGAATAAACATAACTTTGAGTTTCAAATAAGACTGATTTCGTTGTTGTCATCTGTGAAAAAAATTCAGGTGCTCAGGGATGAAAATGTGCCACTCAAACACTATACTTTTCTGCTCACACTGAAAAAAAATTAGAGGGAACATTGGTGGTATATAAGTCTAAGTGCTATTATATTAGTTCCAAAAGTGAAATAGGTCATATATAGTTTTAAAAAGTACTGTAGTGTGAAGAAATTATGTTCACATGAAAATATAATAGTGGTTGTAATTGTATCTTTTAGGAGTAATGTTTACCTGGAAATCTACCTAAATCCCAACACTTGAAGGACAAGATAACTGATTTCAGTTTAATAGGATTATTCTGTCATCCTAAGTGAAACTCTTAATTCATTATTTTAACCTATGATTTGCATTTTTTTTCTTGTTACAAATTATGAAAGCAGTTGACCTAAGTATCTAAATGGCAAATTGGCTACGTGTACCAATACCATTTTTCAATTCTTCAGAAACTTGGTCTTTTGTTCCACTTCAACTGTAGTCCAAAGAAGTTGGTATTGCTTAAACCTTTACCAGAATAAAAACATAGTAAATCAAAATTATCAACACAGTGGCAAATATAATTAATATTGTTATATACAGATTTCTAAACACCTTTGATATATAGAAATGGTTTTGTAAATGTAGAGAGCAATGGCATGGGAGAAATTAAATGAATGAAATATAGAGATGATGTTTATAATAATCATACATATAAATATATTTTAAAGAGTGTGGTTTTATTTATTAAAATGTTCAATAAATCATACACTAGCATTAAAGCTTAGAACTTTCACTGGCATTATGTTCCTGAATGTATTTTAACTCATTTGATTTAGATTCTCAGTTTGCCTGAAATTATTCATGACCCCAAATACAAAAATAACCAGCAGCGAGTGGTAAATAGGAAAGAACTTATTGGAATATTGTCAGCCAGGTATGTCCGCAACATTTAATACATTTATTTGCAAATTTCATATGTTAATCATACTGAGCATTCTGCATGTATGTGTAATGTGTAAATGATTACTATCATGTAAAGAATATTTAAGCTTTTTTGGTATGGCTAGTATTAATGGCAGGGCAATGTGTACTAATAAAACTGTATAATAAAGGTTTCTTCAAAGTAATGTCACTAAATGAATCTTCTCTTGAGCATGTTTGCATATAGGCATAACAGGAAAAAATGATTAAAAATAGTAAAAGGAAGAAAGGAAACAATACCAACAAGAAACAAACAACAAATATTGGAGTGAATATGCATGTGTGTGCACACATGCATGTGCATGGACATGGACACACACAAACAATGCAGATAATACATAATTTTATCTGACTTTAGGTTGATGTTGCGGCGGGAATGGCTGGAAAATAGTGAACTCCACCAGGCTCCTTAAAATGAGCCAGTAACTGCTTGCTGGGAGACCCTATGGTGAAGAAAGGAGAGGCAGTTCATCAATTATGAGGATACTGCAATTTCCTCATTGATCCGAAGAAAGCTCCCCCAAATGGCAGCAGGGATGACAGCCATCTTGGTCTGTCACAAGCAGGGACAACCAGGACACTAAGATCTTGTGCTGGAGCAGTGCATGGACAGTGAAACTAGGTGCAATAACTTCCTACTTTTACCCCAAAGATTTAACCCAAGTTAAAAATTACAAAAAAAACAATCTCCAAATAGTAAGAAAATGGCAACTAGATTTATGGAGAAGGATTAAAGACTAAAAATCAAAGAGAAAGACTAAAGATTAAAGACTCAGATGCAAAAGAAATATTTAAAGGATGTTTTAAAACACAGGAAGCCTGGAAAAAGTCGAACAACATTGTGAAAAGTGATTATTGGCAGAAATTGCTTTTCTAAATTCTGTATTTAACCACACTAAATGGTTGACAGTCAGCTGTTTTGACTTTTATACTCTATTGAATGCTGGAATTGGGAGCAGAGGAGCCATCTACTGGAGGAAGAAGATTACTGCAACTTGGGAAATTTGAGTAAAAGTAATGAAAGGAGAGAAAGCAAGCAACACCTGGAAGGCTATTTGATCTTGACTTTATCTTAGTAGGTGATTTGGAGGCTTGGAAATATCTACTGAGCTATTTGAAGATTTTTAAAGCAATTGAACTATAAATATCAAAATTTTATTGAACTGTTTATTGAAAGGTGGATTTGAAATATTTGAGGAAACCTCAAGGGCCAAGCTGGATTTGATTCACCAACATCATTTGATAGATCATTCTACAAGGCAAAAGAAGAAAAGTGATGGAAAGCATGGGAGAGAAAAAGAAGAAAAGACAAATAAGAGTTATAATTTGGACAATTGGAAAGGTGTAAGTTGGAACTATAAAGACTGTAAAGTATATATTTATAGCTTTTAAGGACTAGAAAACTAGGGGATTTGGAGGAATAATTCTGGGATTGATAAATTTTATTAATAATTGCTTTTTTGGAGTTTTTTAGATATTGGAACACTGGAATATTAGAGAATATTGAGTAATTTTTATATATTAATTTGGTACAAAATGACCCAGCAGGAGACAATGAAGAAATGTTAATGATGGCTAAAAGTTTTTATGAAAGTATGACAAAGAATCATGAGACAATGATAGGATCGTCCAAGGATAAAGAAGTGTGTTTAGAAGATCCTCAACAACTTGTGAGAAAAGTAGAACAAAATATTCAGAAGAAATATGAGAAATCAGAAGGAGTGGTGGTGGAGATAAATTAAAATAAGCTACAAGAAAACAAAAACAATGGAAGGACAATAACGATAAATACTAAGAGTCGAATAGATAATTCCTTAAGAGCAATAGCAATAGCAGTAGACTTATATACCGCTTCATAGGCCTTTCAGGCCTCTCTAAGCGGTTTACAGAGAGTCAGCATATTGCCCCCAAAAATCTGGGTCCTCATTTTACCCACCTCGGAAGGATGGAAGGCTGAGTCAACCCTGAGCCGGTGAGATTTGAACCGCTGACCTGCTGATCTAGCAGTAGCCTGCAGTGCTGCTTTTAACCACTGCGCCACCTTGGCTCATAGAGCTTACAAGAGCTTACAATAGCACAGAGGAAAAGAGAAAGACTTCTCAAAAGTAATTGAAGGGTTATGGATGGACACCCAAATGATGCAGCAGAAGGAGATAAGGGATAAGGCAGAGGGAATATTCAGCCTGTGCAAAAATATTAGAAAGAAATATAGGATCCCAAAAGAGAAATATAAAAAAATCACCAAAAAGTCAATAAATGATGAAATTCTAAAAAGGCTGAGGGATGACAGATAGAGACATAATATCTTCTAATACTGTGATTGTATTAAAAATGAATAGTAAAGAATAGCAAGTATTGGGGAATACACACACACACACACACACACACACACACATCAGGAGTGGGTTTCAGTCGGTATGCACTGGTATGGTACAGGCAGACCAGTTGGTGAAATTTAGCGTGCCTTCTCATACCTGATCTTCCAGAGGCCCCGTACCGGAACGCTCCCTCCCCTGGCCTGTGTCCCCCACTTGTTCCCTCCACCCGCCTGCCCAGTCACCGCTCACTTGCTCGCTCTGCCTGTCTGCACCAGGATTGCTCCACCCACCCACTTCCTTTGCCGGAGTAGTGGATTGGGAGAAGCCCACGTGGCGCGTGCTCCCTTCTCTTTGACAGCCGCCTGCTTTCCAGTGGGATTGGGGAAGAAATCCATGCTTTTTTCCTCCCTCTGCATAGATTTCCCCTTCCCCCATTGGAAACGAGGCGGCTGTCAAAGAGAAGGGAGCAGCACGCACCACATGGACTTGCCCAACAGCTGAAGAAGGAACAGGAGGCGACGATTCAGCTGTTGGAAAAATCCATGTGGTGTGCATTCCCTTCTCTTTGACAACCGCCTCGTTTCCAATGGAGGGGGAAATCCATGCAGAGGGAGGAAAAATGCATGGACTTCTTTCCTACCCCCACTAGAAGCCAGGCAGCTGTCAAAGAGAAGGGAGCAGCATGCGCCAAATGGACTTGTCCAACAGCCGAAGAAGATACAGGAGGTGACAATTCAGCTGTTGGACAAACCCACGTGGTGTGCATTCCCTTCTCTTCAATAGCCACCTCATTTCCAATGGGGGGTGGAATCCATGAGTTTTTTCTCCTTCTGAATGGATTTCCCATCACCACCATTGGAAATGAGGCAGCTGTCACACACACACACACACACACACACACACACACACACACACCATTGAAAATGAGGCGGCTGACACACACACACACACACACACACACACACCATTGGAAACGAGGCAGCTGACACACAAACACACACACACAAATTGCATATGTAATGTAAGGGGGGAATCCATGCCTTTTTTCCTCCCTCTGCATGGATTTCCCCCTCATTGGAAATGAAGTGGCTGTCAAAGAGAAGGGAGCAGCATGCGCCAAATGGGCTTGTCCAACAGCCGAAGAAGGAACAGGAAGCGAGGATTCGGCTGTTGGACAAACCCACATGGCATGCACTCCCTTCTCTTTGACAGCTGCCTCATTTCCAACGGGGGGTGGAATCCATGCGTTTTTTCTCCTTCTGAATGGATTTCCCACCACCACCATTGGAAACGAGGTGGCTGTCACACACACACACACACACACACACACACACACACACCACATATGTAAGTGGGACTGGATCCGCTGGGAGGCTGGCAAAAAAGAAACCTCTATTTCTCCGCTGCCGCAGCTTGCAAAAAGAGGAATCAGGGATGATGGCCGGCAGTTGCCCCCTCGCCACTTTCCCAGCCAGCCATCCAGCTAAGCAGGGCAGGCAGGGCTGCAGCAGCAGCAGTGGCCATCATCCCTGCCTCTTTTTTTTGCGAGCCGCAGCAGCGGAGAAACAAGGGTTCTTTTTTGCCAGCCTCCCAGCTGATCCTCTCCCCCTTACACATGTGCCTTGCATTGCAGCAAGTGCGGTGTCTGTCTGTGTGTGTGTGTGTGTGTGAGTGAGTGTGTGTGCGACATGCGTGCCTTCCGTTGCATGCCCAACACCTTAGGACACCCATCAGGTCACCCAATGAGCAGCAGAGAAATCTCGGCAAAAGGGGGAAAAACCATTTGAAATTAGCCCTCTCTGCCACTCTGCTAAAAAGGTGGGAACCAAGGCCAAGAGATAACAGGACAACTAACCATATTTGGTTAACCCCCAGAGCGGTAAGAGGCTGAATTGGGAGCTCTGTGAATTGGCTTATAGGACACAGAATGCTGTGATCATTGGATTTATTGGGCACCAGTTTTAGTTCATAGAATATATGTACGAAAATAATTGGAAGGAATGTGTGTGAGAGGGGGGTGAGAGAGAGAAAGAGAGAACGATAAAGTGAGAAAGAAAGGAAGGAATGAAGGAAGAAAGTGGGAGAGATACACACAAGGAAGGAGGGAGGGAGGGAGGGAGGGAATGAAGGGAGGGAATGAAGGGAGAGTGAGAGAAAAAAGAGAGACAAAGATAGAAAGAAAGAGAGAGAAAGAAAGAAAGAGGAAGAAGGAAAGAGAAAAAAGTAAGAAAGAAAGAAAAAGGGAGAGAGAGACAAAAGGAAGGAAGGAAAGATGGAAGGAAGGAAAAAGAAAGAGAACTTATGACCACAATTGAGCCCAAAATTTTGGTTGCTAAGCAAGAGCGTTGTTAAGTGTGTTTCACCACATTTTCCAAGTTGGCCAGGCCCACTGGGTCACATGACCGCCAAGCCACTCCGACAAAACAGCCATATCTATAGAATAGGTTCTAAATTTTTTTGAAACCCACCATTGAGATATGTATGTATGTATGTATGTATGTGTGTATGTGTGTATGTGTGTATGTGTGTATGTGTATGTATATGCATATGTATATGTATACACACACACACACATACATTTATTATAACCATAAATGTACTAAGGTTAGGAAGTGGAAAATTGTGATTAGGCATATTTAAATATATTGTTATGATTAACAGTGTGAAAAAATATATTGGCATTTATAGCTGTTAAAGACTACAAATTCAGAGGACTCAGAGATATAATCCCGGGACCTATTAAATTTTACTAATAAATGCTTTTATTGATCTCTATAGAAAACTGTTGGAAATATTGTGGAATTTAAGTAATATTTAAAATATTGAAATATTGGTGATTTAACCGGGGTCAACAAACACATTGTATGAAGAAATGTAGTGGATATTGAAATATATTTTTGGAGAAAGCGATGAAGAATTATAAAGAGAGAACACTATTGTTAAAAAATAAAGAGTTGAATATGGAAGAAGCCCAACAATTGGGGAAAAATAAGTACAAATTGGGAAAAAATATTATACATATTTATATATAAAAGAATATATTATAATTATAATGAGGGTCTTAAGATTAGAAGTTGGAAGATAAAAACTATGTATATGTAATTGCATTATTATTGTTAACACTATGTAAAGGATGTATTGACCCAGCCATTACACTATCCACAAAATATGTTGGTTGTTAAAGGACAACTGCAAATAAAACATATACCAAAACAACAACAACAACCCACATAACTTTATCTGAAAAGTGGATAACTGGAGATATTAGGTGAGCAAATGCTTAGTTAAAATGGCTAAGAAATAAAATTATAAATTAAATGGCATAATTATAAGCTTCTGTTTGGTGCTGTTTAATATTTAGCCAGTAAACTCTCCATGTAATTAAATACATTAATCCAAAGAAAAAAGTAAGCTAGCCTTGAATTATTTCACAGTGGTATTAACTTTAAAAAATGTATTAATTTCTGATTTCTTAAGTTTGTGAAGTATTAATTGAATATCCCAAACAGCTTCTGGAGCCTAACCCTTGAAAACATTTTGCTCCTCATTCAAGAAGCTTCTTTAATTTCCTGATTAATTTCTATAAGTCCATCCAATTTTCTGATGCAAGCCAGCATTGATAAAACCAAAAGGGCTAACTGAAGTTAATTTTTCCCCATTTTATGACCTTTCTTGTCACAGTTGTAAAGTGAATCACTGTGGTTGTAAGTTAATAATATGGTTGTTAAGTAAATCTGGGTTCTGCACTGACTTTGTTTATAAAAAGTTGGCAAAAGGTGATCACAAAACCCTGGCACACTGCAACCTTCAAAAATACGAGTCAGTTACCAAGCAACTGAATTTTGATCACATGACCATGGGGAAAGTGCAGAAGTTGTAAATGTGAAAAATGGTCATAAATCACTTTTTTCAATGTTGTTGTAACGTTGAATGGTCAATAAATGAACTGTTTTAAATCGAGGACTATCTGTATATATCTGAAACACAGTCAAGAACTGTGTTCCAGATATTCCATGGAAGTCAAGGATTTTATATTCATCAGAAATCTATCAGTCATCTCATTTAGAAATTAGTAAAGTTTGAACTTCTCAAGTTTCATTCATTCATTGCCAAAAGCAACTATTTTGGCTTTTCATGATGTGCAAACTGGACTTCCTGATTGTAAAATACTAATATTATAGACATACTTTAAAATATATTCCATTAAATTCAGTAACTTGTAGGATTTCAATCATACTATTATTTCAACTTTGTGTTTGTTCAGAACAGTGCATGAATTGCTGCTACCAGTAACTCTATCTCTCAAGGATAAAGTCACATTGTACTAACAAAAACAGGATATATGTATCTAACAATGTGAATATGATAACAAAGTATAATTGTATAAGTGGTCCTGAGAAGGCAAACCAGTAAACCAGATATTTTGGTTCAGGCAGGATAAGGAGAATGCATCTGATTTGCAACCGGATGACCTTGGGACAAATATTACAGTCATACAACATATAAACACATAATCAATATTGCCATCTGACCAACAATTGTGGTTCTTAATTGGGACATGTGTTTCAGATGTAGCAGAGGAAAACACTTTGTGAGACTTTGAATTGTAGCATTGTATTTAAAAATAGAACAGCTTTTTCAGGTATGTGACTCTTAACCACATCACATCTATCTCTTGTTATTGTGAAAAATATGAAATAAAAATGTGAAGCTTATTATTATAATTAAGAATGGAGGAAATATACTGACTTATATTTGAAACTTCTGATAATTTTGGTTTGTATCACTGCTGGCTTGCATCAGAAAATCAGATAGAATTGGAAGTCAGTCTAACCATGATTTTTGCCTCCAGGCTTGGTTTTCTCCATTTTGAGGAACATGTGCAGAACAGTTTTATTGCATTATTGACTGCTACTAATCACTATTTTTTTAAAATGCATTTTTACTCTTTTTTCCTGTTTATTCTTAGGTTCTTGGAAGAAGAAACCTCCAAATGGCTAGAACATTTTGAGGGCAGTGGAGTTCCATATGGCCCAATCAACAGCATGAAGCAGGTGTTCTCAGATCCTCAGGTCAGTTATCTTGGAAATACTTTTACATGCTGTATGTTCTTTAAAATATTCAATTACTATCACTGGTACTATTAATTAAGTAATGTTTGATATATATTTTATCTTTTTTCTGAGAATTCAAAGCAGCTTATCTTTATTCCCTCATCAAGATAAGTTTGGACTATTCTAAAATTGCCAAATAATCTTTGTAACTGACCTCCCCAGTTTAAAACTAACATAACTTTTAAAATAAGTATTTTTTCTACACATTGTGAAAGTCATTTTAAAAAGTGCAAACTCATGTATTTTGTATCGTAAGATAGTTTATAGGGTCCTAACCACATTCTAATGACTTGGCATTATAAACATTAGGCTGTTGTGTCTTGTTCAAGTGTGGACTTGTCATTTTAAATCCATGTTCAAGTGTGGACTTGTCATTAATACAATCCATGATCATCGTTGTTAGCCACTCTATGGATCAGCATTCTCCATTTCCCTATGTCTGACACCTTATTCTTCAGATCCACTCCAAAATGTTCAAATTTGCTGGTTGCCAGCTGCTATGATTCATAATGCTAAATGTGTAAAATGTAATTACTTTTACAGTTAACTCTTATTTGAAAATCTCAAGTTTAAATATATTAATGTATTTATAATGGACAAAAGGAAGATTTTATCCACAATCTCACAAATAGGAATAATGAAACAGATTCTCTTTAATACTTTCATTTTACCCAAGATTCTATTAATAAATGTAATTTCATTCTTATTTTTTCTAGAGGATTTGATGTTGATACTAATTTTTAAATTATAAGACAGTAAGCTGCACTTCAATGAGTATTTTTTTTTACTCTATTATTATTATTCCATCCCTCATTGTTAACTTGGTTACATTAATAAGGCACTAATTCAATATTTTCTATATTATATCTTATTTGAGAAGTAACAATTACTACTAAGAACACCCTAGACAACCTGCTGGATGTTTTGTTCTAAAACCAGAAATTTTGTTAACTCCTCAAATTACTCATATCTATACTTAGCAGCACTTTGCTTCTTAATACGGATATTTTATAAACTTACCAGCTACAATAAACAGCAAGAACTAATACAAAAAACAGAAGCACCTCTTAACTAAATAAAAATGCCTTTCTCTATATTTAGAACACAACCAAAAAAAATGCATAATGGAAAAAGCTAGTCAGAGATACAATAGAATTGTTTTGAAATAAGAATCCTACAGCCAATAAAGAAAGATGGTAATCATTAAAGAGAAAGAAATATTAACTATCATATTGTAGAATCTGCCTCACAAGACAGATGGCAGTGATTAAAAGTTTTAAACTTCAAAGACAAGAATAACATGACATTTTTCCTTTACTGGCTACATTTATGTTACTACTTTACGTGGCAAAGTATTACCTTGTTGCAACACATATACTCCCCAAATAGCCATTAAGAAGGTGAATTGTTGTTATAAAAATGCTGACTTATCATTGCCGACTTATCCAATTTTGAAGCCCTTGGCTATGTGTACTGAATTAGTAGCAGTTTTTTTTCCTGTGTGTAATTTGCTTATCTGGAGATAAAGGTGAAGGGCTTTTATTGGTTACAATTGATTTTTATAGAAATATAATTGTATTGGTAGATACTACATCATCATTTATGGGAAGAGAAAGGGCAGTAAGAATATTGCCTTATTAGTAAGAAAGTCAATTTTTACACATTATAAATTTCCAGATAATTAAGTGTCAGATTTTGAATAATGAGATATGCAGATAATTTTACAAGTGTTCATATCTACAGTTATGCTAAGGTGGTGATTAATTATGTATGCAACAGGCTGAAAAACTAAATATTTGTGACTTTGTCAGAGGTGAAATCCAGAAATTAAACTGAGAGTAAGATAGTTTCTTTCATAAATTCTTCTGTTGTAAATAATACATACTTTCTATACTGGCTTTACTTAATTATTACTCAACTTCTAAATTTATGTTAAGGATTCTGAATACCTTCAGTATTTTCAATCTGTTCTCTCACCTCCATTCCACCACTTGATGCTCTTCCTCATTAGGCTATTTACAGATGCTAACATTTTCTATGATTCATCATATGATAAGGACACATCTGTTCATCTGTTCTGAGAAAGGAAAATATTTGCTTTCCAGATTGTCCAAATAAAATAGCCATATTTGTATGCATTATAATTTGAAATAAAATTATTTTTTTTATATCGGATAACAATATATACATGTATGTCTTCCCAGTGGGAAAACTGTCCTATGGGAATTTATAACATGAAATACAATAAATATGAAATTAAAAATCCAAAAATTGGCACAGTTAACTATTTAAGCAGTCAAGGAATCTAAGTTACTAACAGTGGAGACCTTCTGAGTTACGATAGTTTTTAGAAGCTGGAAAAGACAGGATTTTTTTTTTATCATGTCAGAGAGTGGTAATATTGGTTACTACCTGATGGAAGTAGCTATACACAATAATTACATTGGGTTGCAGGAGAGATACAAAATGCTTTAGTCATAGTATTTACATGAATATGTATTCTGTGGATTGCATTTAGATTAAATTACCCATGATGTAATGAAAAAGAAGTAAAATTTAGTACAGCATGCTTTCTTTCAATACCTTTTTTAAAATTGACAAATAGAAATTAGTATAGATTGCTAAAAAAAGATTCTTACTTTCAAGTGCCTTAGGGATTCAAATTGAATTTACCATATTATAACAACAAATTTGATTAAGTAGAAAATACTGTATTTTTCACACCATAAGACACACTTTTTTCCCCTCTCAAAAGTGGGTGGAAATGTCTGTGCGTCTTATGGAGAGAATATGGGCAATAGGCAGCAGCGGTGAATGGTGGCAACAATCCCCGCTGCCTGGAACAACTGATTGGTGGTATTCTGGGAGGCCGCTGATCAGCTGCTCAGAAGCGAAGGCTCCAATGTTCCCCGGCAGAGGCAGCAGACATGGAGGAGGCAGTTGACCAGGCTGTTTGCTGCAAGGATGCTAGCCAGATGAATACCGGATGGACTCTGGGAGGCAGATTTTTTTATTGTTTTCTTCCTCTAAACCTAGGTGCCTCTTATGGACCGAAAAATACAATAATAATATTTACATATATAAAATATTTGGTTTTCTGACAGATGTTCAATTTTTCTTAATTGGCAATAGCAAAACAATGAAAAATAAATGGATTAAGAACATGCAAAACGTATTTCTTGATTCAATTGAATACAATTCACTACTGACAGAGTGTATCTGCATATATTTGTTTTTAAGTATAAGGCATGATTTCCTAACTCATTTGGTGTTTCATTGTTTAAAAGAGACGTCTCTTTGAATTGCACTTCAAAGACTCAGAGTAGAATAAAGACGTTTACTGGTTTTTAGTTCAGTTCTAAGTTACTAGGACTCTTCCCTGCGACTCTTGAAATGTTTTTTTCCTTGTTTCATTTCTGTCTTGTTTTTGAAACTAAGTTTACTATCAGAAATAGGATACTTAAATCTAAGAACAATATTTTATTTGTTTTAGTTTTTTTTTCTTTAAAAGCTTGAAGAGAAGCAAAAGTCTCTATTTATTTTTTTTAAAGCAATACTTCCTACAATATAATCTTGTGAATATGAGATAGACAAGAATATAATGAGAGAATAACAAAGGACATAATGTTACTTACATCTTTATAACATTATTTCTTACCTGATAAAATTTTACAGGGAAAAAGGACTTTGTAGTTGTAAACATGTCAGCTTTAAATTGTGTTTGTGTACCATATATGCAAAGGATATTTAAAAAATAAAAAATTCCAAAGAACCAGAGAATTGGCTCTAATTATACTAGCACATGAAAGCATATCCAGATACCAGTTCATCTTACAGATGGAAAGTTGAACAAAAATAAAGTAGATTTATGTTTTTCTCCCTGAAGAAGATGAATTCTCTCCTGGAATTTCATTAATGGGTATGAGAACATTTAGTGTAGGGCATATTTTCCATTCAGTATCCAACCTCCATCCCAAACTAATGTAGCACTATATATACACATACACCCAGGCATACATGCATATATACTACATCCATCCATACAAATATTTACTTTAAGCATGAATATTCTGGTTTTTATCAGATTATATTGTATTATCATAGCATATACATTGTTGGTGGATTGGATTTTTTCTTTCTTTTAAAGAATATGCATTTTCAAGATCTGTTTCATAGTTTTAGGAAACTTTTTGAAACAGTTTTGCAAGTTATACCAAACTGAAGTAAAACAGAAAAAAGAATGATAGATTTGAATGTTTTAATGAATGAGTTGCGAAAAGAAATAATGAAGATATAAAATCAGGGCAGTTAACCATTTTACATGTTTGGTTAACATATAAGGCACATATTATGTAGAACATTTTTCAATTAAGTAAATTACAATGATGCTGGTCATTTTCATGCAGTTTTTTTAAAAATAAGTAAGCATTTCCAAACTTTGTTTTTTAAACAGGCCTTTAATCAGTCCAAGGTTTATGTACAGCATTAAAAGAATTCTCAACATTCTTAAATCAGACTTGTTCAACCTGCTGTTTTGCAGATGTGTAGGTATTATAACTTCCAGAATCCCCTGCCAGCATACCTAGAGATTATTGCAATCTGGAAGGTATGGGGTTAGAAAAGACTAGTTTAAACATTCACTTGCTGTCAGACTGAAGCAACCAGGCATGTATAGTTAAAGTCAGTTGCTTGTCTGCTACCTAATTATAAGAATCTCAGCAGATTACTTGACTTCCTTCAGGAATGACCAGATAAGGCTTCCTGGAACTTGAGGAAGGTCAAGCATATGCCACTTGCAGCTGCACAATGACTCTAGTTAAGTTCACACTTGATTCCTTCTTCCAGCCTGTTTGCAGTTTTCCAACATCTGCTAATACATCTGCTGATATTATTTATTTATTAAACTTTAATGCTATCCTTCTCCTCTATAGGGTGACTCTGGTCTATCTATTCAAAATAATTTGTTTTAGAATTCAGAATTTGGGAGCACAGTCAAATTGTGATGTATTTTCTTTTTAATGTGGTTTAAATAGGCACTGTTCTTCTTCCTTTCCTCTTCTTGTAAGAAGACAAGCAAGCAATGTAAAATATTTTAAATTTCAAAACATGTTTTCTTACATACAAATTTATACTCAACAAATACAAGTATTTTGGAAGAGCCCATGGAAAACTAATTTAAAAAACAGTCCATGCTACATTGACAGGATGTAGTTCCTGATGCAGCTATCACAACAATATGCACTATGTACAATATTTTTGGACAGCTATTGCCAACTGACTATTGTAAGAGCTTTTTATTTCCCTTTATATAGTGTAAAATGCAAGGATTTTCTGTATTAGTCATGCCACACAAGTAGAAGATACCAGGTATAAGACATCATTACACTGCATCACTTCTGAGAAATATTGGGAGGGGAATAGCAGCTCTGAACTATCACAGCTGTCCTTGTTTCCCTCTATGTGCCAAACACCTGCAGTCTCTAAAAGGATACCAAAACAAAACTCCACCCTGTGGCAGGCAGCCAGGTTTAGTAACACTTCTCCAACTTTACTTTGCCATAAAAAATAATGTTAACATTTTTTGTAATACAGGAAACGTTTCTTCCTCTCCCAGAAGTCCAGTTCAGTTCTTCCTCTCTTTTCTTCCAAAGAGGACAATTACACTACACTCCAGAAAGAAGTACACAGTTGAAATAGTGAAATATTTGGTTGAAAAATAGCATCTCCTTGTTTTTAATTTGGATTATTTCTGAGATGTTACCAAGTTAGCTAGTTTTGCTAATTATAAACCACCTGTTTCAGTGTCAGGGCACATCTGTATGGCAGCTGCCCATACAGAGGGGAAACGTGGGATGTAGCTATGGAAAAAAGAATGCTGCTTCTCTCCCTCTGATTATTCCCATACTGTCATGGGACATCTTTTACAACCTTTGCTGATTCCACAATTGTTTTCACTGGCTGTGTGAATAGACTAGCTCATGTGCAGTACACATGCCATCCTCAGTTACAAGCACAGAAATTGTTTCCTACAGACTAAAATAAGAATCTTTTTCACTCATGCTCTCATGTATATTGCCCAGTACTAGTTTCCGCCCCCCCCCAACATAAAAATGCTGAAATTTCTGCAGCAGCTGCTTTGTATGTTGTTCAAAGTCTAAAATGTAACTGGATGTTTCCAACCAAAATGAACTTGGGAAGCAATATCTTTACCAGTCTTACCTAGGTCAGATGTTCAGCTGGAAGGCCACAAAGTTTTGCATAACATGTTCAGCACTACCTCGTAAAACTAGCATGGCCAAGATTTGCTTTTGAGGATGGTTCTTCAGTTCAAAGATATGAAATGGGAGTTTTAAAGCATTTTAGCTCCCAGGATTCCCATTTTGCTCTTTAAAGTCCTTCCAAAATATCAATATTTGCAAAAAAGAAAAGGGCAAATATTTTTCGACTAAATATATCTGTTGACTAAAATTGGAGTGCTGGCAAGAACAAATGGCTCTAGGGCTGCACTTTCTCTAGCCTTGGACTAGATAGATGAAGATTCTGCATGCATGTATATGTGTTGTTATATTTCTAAATGTGTTTCTTCTGTATTATGTAGATTTGTTCAGTATCATTTACTTTGAACAAGCTCAAGTTAACAAGTCTTGGTATTATATTTTAACTTTTGTTGGAAATAGAAAAATGATAATCATTCTCATAGTTTTTGCAAACTATGCTTTTTATGAGGTTACAGCACAGAAACCGCTTTGGTCGCATTGATCGATTATCTCTGGAGAGCCAGAGATGGAGGACACTCCTCCATCCTGGTCCTCCTTGACCTCTCAGCGGCTTTCGATACCATCGACCATGGTATCCTTCTGCGACGACTGCGGGAGGTAGGAGTGGGAGGCACCGTGTTGCGGTGGTTCTCCTCCTACCTCTCGGACAGGTCGCAGTCGGTGTTAGTGGGGGGGCAGAGATCGTCCCCTAGGCCCCTAACTTATGGGGTGCCTCAGGGCTCGGTCTTATCCCCCCTACTATTCAACATCTACATGAAACCGCTGGGAGAGATCATTCGCAGGCACGGGATTAGATACCATCAATATGCGGACGATACTCAATTGTATCTGTCCGCCCCGTGCCAACTCAATGAAGCGGTAGACGTGATGAGCCGAGGCCTTGAAGCCGTTATGGACTGGATGAGGGTTAACAAGCTTGTGCTCAACCCAGAAAAGACCGAGTGGCTGTTGTGTTTCCCTCCCAAAGATTCCACCAATATTCCATCTCTCAGGCTGGGGGGTCAAATTCTATACCCCTCAGAGAGGGTTCGCAACTTGGGAGTCCTCCTGGATCCACAGCTATCGTTTGACCACCACTTAATGGCTGTGACCAGGGGGGCATTCGCCCAGGTTCGCCTGGTGCGCCAGTTGCGACCCTACCTGAATCGGGAGGCTCTCACAACAGTCACCCGGGCCCTTGTGACCTCTAGGCTGGAATACTGCAATGTGCTCTACATGGGGCTGCCCTTGAAGAGCATCCGGCGACTTCAGCTAGTGCAGAACGCGGCCGCGCGAGTGATTGTGGGTGCACCTCAGTACACCCGCATAACACCTATCCTCCGCGAGCTGCGCTGGCTACCTGTCGATCTCCGGATGCGCTTCAAGGTGCTATTAGTCACCCATAAAGCCCTACATGGCAGTGGATCTGGATACTTGAGAGACCGCCTTCTGCCAATTACATCCCTGCGACCAATAAGATCACATAGATTAGGCCTCCTCCGTATTCAATCGGCCAGCCAGTGTCGGCTGGCAACTACAAGGAGGAGGGCCTTCTCAGTAGTAGCCCCGACCCTTTGGAACGAGCTCCCCGTGGAGATTCGCACCCTCTCCACCGTCCAGGCCTTCCGCATAGCCCTTAAGAACTGGCTCGCCCGTCAGGCCTGGGGACAATGATAGTTACCCCTCCCGAATGATGAATGTATGTTGTTTACTATTTTATTATATGTCTCTATCTTAACGTCTGTATTCCCCCTCCCCGATTTTATGTGAGCCGCCCTGAGTCCCCTCAGGGAAAAGGGCGGCCTACAAATATTAATAAAATCACAAAAAAAAATCACAAATGATTAGTAAACTTGGTTGCCCCTCTCCATCCTAGTGTTTTTTCTGCAACTGTAAGATCAGCTCTTTGTGAATCCATTAGTTGTGACCAGTGGCGGGTTTCAAAAATTTTTGGAACTTACTCTGTGGGTGTGGGCTGCTTTGTGGGAGTGGCTTGCCAGGCATGTGACTGAGTGGGAGTGGCTTGCTGGCCATGTGACCTGGTGAGAGTGGCTTGCTGGCCATGTGATTGGGCGGGAGTGGTCAAGATGATGTCACTGAATTCTTTGCCCCAAAGGATGAACTACAATAAGATTAAAATAAGTACAAAAACAATAAAAGAGCTACTTACAGAAGGAAGATGACTGTTCATCATTGGGATGAAACCAGCACACAAAATAATAGAAAAGGAAAATTACTGTCCTTTTTGCATCTTTTGCACCACCACCACCTTATCACTTTGCTCCAACAACCTGCACAAAGGACAGACACAGAAAGCAAGACTTTAATTGCATGGACTTCAGTATCTCAAGGATGAACACAGCACAGAGCACACCTGCAATAAAGACAGCTACTTATATAAGAAGGATCTCACTGGTTTGCCGGTCTTCTGCACATCACCTTATCACTTTGCTCCAACAACCTGCACAAAGGACAGACACAGAAAGCAAGACTTTAATTGCTTGCATTTCACTATCTCAAGGATGAACACAGCACAGACTACACTTTGCAACTTTGCAACTTTGCAACTTTAATAAGATTTGTATGCCGCCTACTCCCCAGGGGCTCTGGGCGGCTCACAACAAAAGCAAAGACATAAAAACATTAAAAATATAATTATTTAAAATAAGATATCATCCATTCAATTACGTGGAACTGGATTTCAATCAACAGCCCCAGGCCTGCCGGAACAGCCAGGTCTTGGTCGCTTTACAGAAGGCCGGGAGAGTGGTAAGGGTCCGGATCTCTGCGGGTAGCTCGTTCCATAAGGCCAGTGCAGCTACAGAGAAGGCCCTCCCTTGGGGAGCCACCAGCTGGCATTGTCCGGTCGATGGCACCCGGAGGAGGCCCATCCTCTGCGATCTTATTGGTCGTTGGGAGGTGAATGGCAGGAGGCAGTCTCTCAGGTAGCCAGGTCCAATACCATGTAGGGCTTTAAAAGTAATGACTAGCAACTTGAAGCGGGTCCAAAGACCAATGGGAAGCCAGTACAGCTCGCGGAAGATAGGTGTAACATGGGTGTATCTAGGTACACCCATTATCACTCGCGCGGCTGCATTCTGGACCAACTGCAGTCTTCGAACACTCTTCAGGGGCAGCCCCATGTAGAGTGCGTTACAATAATCCAGTCTTGAGGTGATGAGGGCGTGAGTGACTATTCGAAGTGCCTCCCGGTCCAGATAGGGCCGCAACTGGTGCACCAGGCGAACCTGGGCAAAGGCCCCCCTGGTCACAGCCGACAAGTGGCGTTCTAACGTCAGCTGTAGATCCAGGAGGACCCCCAAATTGTGGGCCCTCTCCGAGGGGTGTATAACTTCACCCCCCAGGCTAAGAGGTGGAATGTCTGAACCATCTTTGGGAGGCAACATCAATAGCCACTCAGTCTTGTCTGGATTGAGATAGACAGCCTCCAGGCACTGGAACATCACTTCAACTGCTTTGCTGAGTTGGCACGGGGCAGACAGATACAATTGAGTATCGTCTGCATATTGATGATATTTAATCCCGTGCCGGCGTATGATCTCACGCAGCGGCTTCATGTAGATATTAAATAGGAGGGGGGACAGGACGGAGCCCTGTGGCACCCCATATTTGAGGAGCCTAGGCGTTGATCTCTGTCCCCCAACCAACACTGACTGCGACCTGTCCGAGAAGTAGGAGGAGAACCACTTTAAGACGGTGCCTCCCACTCCTACCTTGTGTAACCGTCGCAGAAGGATACCATGGTCGATGCTATCAAAGGCCGCTGAGAGGTCAAGAAGCACTAGGATAGAGGAATGTCCTCTATCCCTGGCCCTCCAGAGATCATGGATCAGCGCGACCAAAGCAGTTTCGGTGCCATAACCAGGCCTGAAACCCGACTGAAAGGGATCCAGATAATCTGTTTCATCCAAGGTCCGTCGGAGTTGAGAGACCACCATCTTCTCGACAACCTTCCCCACAAAGGGGAGGTTGGAGACTGGGTGATAGTTGTTCAAAATGGCTGGATCCAGGGAAGGTCTCTTAAGGAGGGGTCTCACCATTGCATCCTTTAGAGGATGCAGGAAGGATCCCTCCAGAAGAGAGGTGTTAACAATTCTCTGGAGCCAGCAACGTGTCACCTCCCTGCTGGTCGAGACCAGCCAGGAGGGACACAGGTCCAGTAAACAGGTGGAGGCACTCACCGCTCCCATGGCCTTGTCCACTTCCTCAGGAGTGACAAGTTGAAACTCGCTCCATAAAATCCGATCAGGACCTTCCCCTGGCATCTCGGCTGGTACTGTCCAAGTGGAGTCTAGGTCCATACGGATCTGAGCGATTTTATCCGACAGAAACTGAACAAATTCCCCAGCTCTACCCTGTAGGGGTTCGTCCGCATCCCTCCCTTTCAAGAGGGAGCGGGCTATCCTAAACAGGGCAGCTGGGCGACATTCTGCAGATGCAATAAGAGCGGAAAAATGTGCACATTTTGCCACCCGTACCGCCACTAGATAAGTCCTAATAAAGGCTCTTAATTGTGTTTGGTTGGATTTGGAATTACTAGCCTTCCAGCGTCGCTCTAGGCATCTCTTTTGGCGCTTCATCTCCCGGAGTTCCTCGGTGAACCAAGGAGCCCTCCTGGATCCACTGCTGCGAAGAGGCCGTAAAGGCGCAATCCGGTTTAGAGCCTCCGCCGCCGCTATATTCCAAGCAGTGACCAAGGACTCCGCCGGACTGTGGGCCAGAGAGTCACACCCAGCAATAAAGACAGCTACTTACAGAGGAAGGATCAGTGGCTTGCCGGTCTTCTGCACACCACCTTATCACTTTGCTCCAACAACCTGCACAAAGGAGAGACACCGAAAACAAGACTTTAATTGCTTGCACTTACACCTTACATAAGAATAACACAATGAAAGAGATACACTCAAATACTTACTTGTGTTATTCCTTTCCTGGTTGTTGATATTTCCATACTGTTCTTAGGCTTCCAGATTCCTCTGTTGCAGCTTTCCTGGTCTTTACTCATGGATCATCAGCCGTGTGGTGGTGCGCTCTGAGCCAAACTTTCACTGTAGGAATTGGGTCCCATGTCTCAACAGGTATGCCAACAACACTTATCACCATCAGATTACTTATGTTGGAACAATTAGGCGTGTTCTTTGTTCTGAACATATGAGATTCATTTTGGAGAACCCCCTTTCCACCTCTGCTGAACTAAAAGCAATTGTCCTGACAATATCTCTAGCTTTTCTGATACTGTCAGGAATTTTGTACTTGTGTGGATTTTTCAGCACATTTTCCAAAAAAACTGTAGTCCAAATTAATTTCATAATTAAAAATACTGCCAAATGCAACAATGCTTCCTCTGCCTCAGCCCATGGAACGATTACATCTTCAATGTTCCAGTAATCTGGCTTCAAATATGTGATAAAGTGTAACTTGTTTGTGGCTGGCAATAGGCTACCTATTCTTAGATGGTCACAATCTATCAGCCTCTTCTTCAAATTGGTGATGATGCTTGACAGAAGCTTGTCATGAAGAAGGGCAAAAAATCGTTGATTTGGAGCTAAATTGATGTTTTTGAAGGCTTGTGTTTTTAGCACTTCCACAAGTTCTGTTTCATATCTGCCCTTTCTCTGTCTAAGCACTTCAAAAGCATTGATTATTCACAATACTAACTTTTCGGCCATGATGATATTTGTCTCTCTCCCCTGTAGGGCATTTGACAAAAGAGAAATCTCATTTAGGATATCAATCATGAGGGCCAAATCCTTCAAAAAATTTAAATTTTCAAAATGGGAAGCCATACCTGGGAATCTTTCATTGCCCTGAAAAAACTGATGTAGCACTGGATAAGCACGCCACACAGTCATGGTTGCCCTTAAATTGCAGGCAGCCCATCTTGGTCCCAAAACTCTGCCAATCTTTACAATTTCTATGCCCAATTGTTCAGAGATTTGGAAGAGGTCATTCTGGCTCTTGCAGGATTTGTGAAAGGTGGTGTGTACTTTATCAAGGAAGATCTTGAAGTGGTTGATCTGCTTCACTTCTCTTATTGCATCATCCAGCACAAGTTGCAGGTGGTGGTTCAAGCAGTGCCAGATGACGATGTTTGGGAAGTCTTGAGCTATTCTGGTGCTGACTCCAGATTTTCTTCCAAGCATAATGTTGGCACCATCGGAGCAGAAAGCAATTAAATTCTTCCGTAGATATTTGGTGGTAAATCCAACTTTATACAAGCTTCCCATCGATGCGGAATATATGGTCTCCGCATCTTGTTTCTGTAATTCCAGAAGCTCAATGAAGATGGTTGCTGGGCATTCTGGATCCTCAACTCTAACAAAAACTATAAGCACTACTTTCATTGAAAGTGTTGAGGCTTCATCGATTATTAGGCACACCTTTTGATTATTTGCAATAATCCTGGAAAACATGGTGGTCTTGATTTGGTTTGTAATGAATTCAACGATTTTCACTGCAGATCTCCGTGAATGCAAGCAACTGCCACATCCACTCCAACCGCATTTAGCAAATTTACCTGCACTTCGATGTCTGAGAATGGATTACATCTTTGCCACAGATCGTAAATAACAGAAAATATTGTGCAAGTACTGGATAAATATTTCTCAGTTGACTTATCCAGGGATTTGGTTAAAGCTTCTTGCTCCTGTTGCTTACTGGTCTCCATGCAAATAAGGTGTGCCTTTGATTGAAAATGTTCCCTTAATTTTTTTCTGAGCGATGCTTGTTGTGTATCCTTGGTTTTCCCTGTTGGCACAACCTGGAAATGTTTCCACTCTCTAGAAACATGAATACCTTTCTCTAATGAGAACATGGGTTTTGCACAGTACTCACAACCCACCTTCTTGTCAGATCATGCCAGTCCATCATACCTGTCCTTGAAGTGTCTGTATTGCTGCAAATTCCAGCAGTCAGGAAGTTGTGGAATTTCAGTGGAGTCGATGGACTTGCTGCTTTCTCCGACCTCAAGTGGTGGTAGTGGTCGTGCTGGTGGCACTTGTGGTGCTTGTGCTTGTGGTGCTGGTGGTGCTTGTGGTGCTTGTGCTGATGGTACTTGTGCTTGTGGTGCTGGTGCTGGTAGTGCTGGCGGTGCTGGTGCTGGTGCTGGTGACTGTTGTGGATCAGCTTTTTCCTCAACTCTTGGTTTTTTGGAGAAGAAAGCGGTCATACTCTGTTGTCTCTTCTTCATTATGCTAAGTAATTCTAACTGCCTGCCAAAGAAATAAAACAATATTGGACTCAATTGTGGTTGTAAGCTGAGGACTACAGGTAATAGAAGGAACCTCTGCTTTCAACCAACAATGTACAGTTTTTCAGGAAGGATGAGAAACAGGAAAGATATAAACAAACAGGAAAGATATAGTCTTTCATCCAAGAAGATAGTTTAAGAATGAATGTCATATTCCCAGAGCAATACAGATTTCCTTTTTCTGAAATGTAGTTCTCAGTTCCAAAAAACAGGAATATATGAATTAGGTTCAGTACTTAGGTCGGTCCAAGTAGCTATTCAGAAGTTAGTGGTTAGAAGCAATGGTAAAGCAAGATATGGAATTAAAACCAGAAATATTTTGTTGGCTATTTGAAAGGAAGTACAATATATATTTAATTTTACACATCTTAGCAGCTGTTGGAATTGTGTGTGCACAACAGTGGAAAAACAGAGATATGAAAATGAATAAATATTACAATGTGCAGGAATAAATAAATTGACAACTAAAATCAAGAAGATTTTGAATACTTTTTCACATGGGATTTGTTTTTGCAATTGCTAAGTAACGGAAACAGAAATTAAAAATCCAAAAGTAGAAAACACCAATTATGTAAGGAAAGGTCCCTAAAATGTATAAGGAAATATTACTAGATCATTATTAATGCATAGTTAACTGCGGGACATTACACAAACTATGACAGTGCCAGGAAAACACCAAATAATAAGAATCTCCCCCCCCCCCCAAAGACTGCAAATGAAACCAGTTTTTTCCCCTAACCTTAAGGACAGGAAAGGCAAAGCCACGGGAATAAAAACCATCAAGGCATTGTGGGAAATTATAAAGGACAGTGCCAGGAAGCTCACAGAACCATCAACCACCTCAGAATTACCTAAACAACGAGGGTGAAACACACTAAATGTGGCAAAGCTGCCTTGCACCAACCTGGCCTGCCCATAGAAAAGCAGCCATTTAAGACACTTAAGTGGTCTGAACACTTAAAAGCAACATATTGCATCACAAAGAAAACATTTGCAAAAAGGAATAACATTTCTTGTAGTAAATATATTTTATAAACAATTAAAAAATAAAAATTCCTTAAAAATATATTTTTAAAAAAGATATTCTATAAATAATAAAAACATCCTTAAAACCATTGTTAAGTATTCCACCAGCAATAATTTATACTGTAACCAGTTTAAGGTATTGTACTAGCCATAGTATACTGTAACCATTATTCCAGCAGCAATAATTTATACTGAAACCATTTTAAGGTATTGTAGTTGTACCTGCAATAGTGTACTGTAACCATTATTCCACCAGCAATAATTTATACTGTAAGCATTTTAAGGCATTAGCTAATTGAAAGGGAGTACAATATATATTTAATTTCCCAGCAATAGTATACTGTAACCATTATTCCAAGAAGGCCTTCCCTCGCGAAAGCTAGGCCACCACAGTCGCCGCCCACTCGCTTTCGGCCATGCGGCGTATGCCAGCTCGCAGCTTTCGCGAGCTGGCATAAGCTAGCCTCCTGAGACCCCCCCCCCTCATGTTTAGTTATTTACCTGAGGGAAGCAGAAAGCTTCTGGAAGCCAACAGAATGAAATGAAGGGAGGATCCGGTCAGAAAGCGCAATGCGACAGTTGCTCGGGAACTAAATATTCTTTGGAAAAGAGAAAGACACTTTTCAAAAGAGGAATGTGGGCCATTGGTGCCACGCTTTTAAACGGGTCACCTCCAGCCCGCTCACTGATTGGCTGGACTCCAGTCAATCAGTGAGCAGTGGGCTGGGCTACCCTATTTTAGTGCGGATGGGCGGGGGAGTGAGTGAGCTGCGACAGGACGGCAAGGGTGATCAAGTGACAGGGCTGGGGCAGGCGTTCCAGAAGTTACTTCCAGGTCCACTGGTCAAACCTCCTCTCACCGGCTCGGTGAAATTCACGAACTGGTGCGAACCGGCAGAAATCCACCACTGGTTGTGACAGGTTCGACACAATTATTCACAACATGACACTAGTCTGGTGTCATGGCTGAAAGTGACTGGTTTAAAGTCATCCAGCTGGCTTTCATGCCTAAAGTAGAGTTAGAATGTATAATCTGGTTTCTGGTTTTGTCCCTTAACCACTAGACCAGGTTTATTGAAATTATCATATGCTCTTAAATCTGGCCAAGCATATACTGTTTTCACAAATGGAATGAGACAGATAGGAAAATTTCCAAACCAATTATCTAATTTAGATATAAAATCAAGGGAAAATAAAAAAGAGAGATAAGAACATAAAAATAGTTTTATTGGATGAAGTCAATACTTATCTCAGTCCAGTCTGTTTCTCACAATGACCAGACAAGTTAGAGACATACACCTCTTCCAACCTTGCTCCCTTGGAATTGGTAGTTTGAAGACACATTAATAACCAGGTTAATGAACACTACCATGACAATGAATCCCACTGATTTTGCCATATGAGAAGTACTTTTCTCTATTTTAATATTCCTTCAGTAAGTTTTATTCAGGGACTTCTAACTTAGTGTTTTGAGTAAGGAAAATCTTCTTTTTATCAATCTTCTCTCTGTCTTTCATTATTTGATATATTTCAGTCATCTTTTTTTTCCAAGTTAGAAAATTAAATCTTGTCTCATATATAGGTTGTCCAAATCTTTTGATAATTCTGACTTCCCTGTCTTGTACTGTTCCCAGCTATTGTAGAGAGAAATAATATAATTGCCACATAGTGGAGACTTAACCCTATAATGCAATAACTTGGCCTAAAGTACACAATTCTCCTAGCACTCCCTCTAATAGCATCCATATAACAAGAAAACCATTACAGACTTTAGGCTCTTAGCTCACTCAAAATCTTTAATTATTGGTACTGTCAAAACCATCGAGAGATGGAGGAGTATCAACATGTTCATATTTCCCCTGTTACAGTAGTGGATCATACATTAGTGAATGGAGAAAAAAGACTGTTGCAAAGAATAAAGTCAAAATAAGAAGACTAAAAAGGGCAGATAAAATAGTGGCTGATTTTTTTAAGTTTGGATTTTTAAAAAAAGTTTTGGAATGGATGAGCAGATCTAAATAAGGACTTTATAACAATAGGGATCCCACTAAGGAAAACTGTTATTCAATTTTTCTATTGCTTTATTTCAGAATAAACTCTATGCTATGAATAGATATTGATGGTAAGATCAAGGAAAAAAGATTACAGATAGTCCTCGACTTACAATTACAGTTGAGCCCAAAATTTTTGTTGCTAAGTGAAACATTTTCTAAGTGAAATCTGCTCCATTTTGTGACCTTTCTTGCCATAGTTAAATGAATCACTGCTCTTGTTAAATTAGTACCACGTTTGTTATGTGAATGTGCCTTCCTCATTGACTTTGCTTGTGAGAAGTTCGCAAAAGCTGATCATATGACCCTGAAACATCATAAATATGATTCAGTTGCCAAACATCCAAATTTTAATCATATAACCATGGGGATGCTGCAACGATTCATAAGTGTGAAAAAATGTTGTTGTAACTTTGAACAATCACTAAATGAACTGTTGTAAGTTGACGACTACCTGTATACAACAATAACAAAATTAATGAAAGTGAGAAGAGTCTGAAAGATATTTTGTTTTTTAAAAATATGAATGATAATAACATTGAAGAGTATTGTCGCAAATGCTACAAATATTGGTATCAAAAACAATGCAGTCATAAATTCTTGAGAGTTTTGGAATATAATGTTTATTTTTTATAGACAGGTAAAAAAATCCTGAAACATGTTATTATAGGGTTGGAAAAGATGATTACTATACTGTAAATGTTATTGATAGAGTGCTTTTGAGGAGATGATCTTTTCTCCTCAATTCAAAGGTTTCTTTCTTTGGGTTCATTACTCACTCATCTGATTATTTAGTCCAGAAATCCACATTTTTCCAAACACTGTTTTTGCAAACATACTATTATTGATTTTACAATTGCCTGTAACAACAATAACAAGCAGAATCTTCTGCAAGAAAATATATGATAAGAAAAATAGCTGCAAGGAAGAAACCAAGGGTGAGAAATATATGGTGGTATCATTAATGATGAAAATATCTACAGAGAAGATGTGGAGAACACCAGTCATGTCTCTCTTTTTAGTATGATTATAGTGGAACTAAAGAGTCTGCTTAGGAGATCAAGATTGACTGTTCTACATGAAAGAATAAGAAGGTTGGATTACAAAGCTACTAAAGCCTATTAAAATTCCAAAAAATGATTGCTATAGGATAGCAGCCTTAATTTTCTTATTCTTTGTTCTTTATATTTTTTTTATGTCAGTGTTGTTAATTTGTATGTTTATTGCTCAGGTGGCAATGGATCAGGGGTGAAATGCTACTGATTTGGGCGGGTTTGCCCGAACCGGTAGTAAAAAATGTTATCGTTCGCCCGAACCAGTAGTAAACAAAATGCTTATAAAAGTAAAAATCAGCTGTAAGACAATCAGCTGTACCACACAATCATTGGAACTTTTCAAAAAACTTTTTTTAGCATTTTTTTACTACCTATTTGCCCGAACTGGTAGTAAAAAATGCTACCGTTCGCCCAAACTGGTAATGGAAAAAGGCTTTTAAAAGTAAAAAAAAAAGTTCCCATGATCAGCTATGTGACAATCAGCTGTGCTGAGAGATCATCAGAACTTTTTTTTGCTTTTTTAAGCATTTTTTTACTATCGACCAGCTGTGCGGCGATCAGATGTGCCTGATTTTCTGTGAGGGTCCTGCTTGTCGCAGGGGCCATTTTGTGTGGTATCCAGGTGCTTTTACATTGTGTGTAAGTCAGTTGTGCACCTTTTGTGTTATTTTTTTTCAAAGAAAGTTTTTTATTTTTTGTTACATAATTTAAAAAAAAATTGTAGAGAGTATTGTCCGGTTTTCCCCTTTAACATTTGCACATATACATAATTCATTTTACATTATATTTCCATTTCCAATTTTAGTGGTATTTCTTTTCTTCTCATATTTCCCAGCTTATTATTTTTTTATATATATAAACAGTGTCCTTTTTTCTTCCCTTTAGAAATAAAACAAATTTATCATTTCCTTTCCATCTGTTTTCTCTAAGTAACATGTATCTTCAAATCTAGTTTTTTATTGTAATAAGCATTTAATATAATTAGTTTACATACTTAAAAGTATTAGTATAGTTCATTCATATATCTTAATTAGATACTTACTATTACCATGATGAAGATATTTCAATTCATTTTACTAGTCCCCTGTTCCTAGATTTTTCCCTCTTTTTCTTCTTTTTATATGTCTTATATCTTTTCTTTTGAACTTTTTCTATCACCTTTTGATAG